>NC_057812.1:533892142-534192142 GCF_018294505.1 Triticum aestivum
TATGCGCACAAAAGAGGAGAACGATTCGATGTGGCGTTAGGATTGAGGGTAATTAACTACGTATGGAGACATAGAGACCTTGAACGTGCATGTCCGAGAGGTATACATGTATACGTGGGATGTGTGTGTGTGCGCGCGCGCATGATCGAGATAAAAGAAAGAAGACATAAGTCATAAGATCAACGACATGGGAGAGACGGATCGGTATGACAATATGCATGCATGTGAGAATGCATGGAAGAAGTCCCGACAATTGAGCATGTGTTTTTTTTTGCTTTAAGAGATAGTGGTGTGGGCTGGAGCATGCATCTATGGCGAGCAGAGGGAGTGAGGCGCAACGATTGTGCAAAAGAGACCAACCTATAAATGCATATGTATGGAGAGACATATATAGTGTGGGTGATAGGAAGCAAGACTCCGTGCGAGAAAGAAATGTTGACGGAGAAACTACAGATAGATACAGAGATGGAGATGCTAGCTAGAGGGACATCCTCTAGTTTGGGTGTTGGAGATGACCGTCGGGTGGTTCAAATGGTGAAGTTATATATGTGTGCGAGAGGGCACTTGGCTGCATGTAGAGAGAGACATATGTAGTGTGCATGATAGGAGTCAAGAGTGAGGGCGAGAAAGAAGGTTGATGGAGAAACAGATAAATAGAAAGATAAAGATGCTAGCTAGTGTGCGTTAGAGATAGGAGTCGAGTGGATCAGAAGGCTAGGTTATGTGTGTGGGTGTGAGAGAGATATAGAGAGGGTGCGTGTGAGTCACATACAAACAGATATCAAAGAGAAATGAGATCCATAGAGACGGAGTTTTGTGTCTGCGAGAGAGAATGATATTTCACAACAAGAGTGATAGCTAGAGAGACATACGAGGGAACGCAAGATATCTCTAGGGAGAGAGGGTGTGTGTGAGCCACATACAAGAGAACAATGGAGAAATATGAGACCCTGGAAGAGAGAGTTTGTGTTTGTGTGTGAGAAAGAGATATTGATGAGGAAGAGTCGTAGGTTCTCATATCTAAGGAGCGAAAGACATCTCTATATGAGGGGTGTGCGAGTGGCACACATGGGAATAGTAGAGAGAAATGAGACCCCGGGAGACAAAGTTTTGTGTTTTGTGTGAGAGAAAGAGATTCCACATGGAGAATCATAGTTAGAGACACATAGCAGGGAGCGAGATATACTTAGAGAGAGATAGAGTGATGAAGGTCGAGGGAGAGAGTACCGTCAGTGTGTTATGAAGATAAAAGATCATTGTCGACATACAGGTAGCACGAGAGATACCTGAGAGATGATGAACGCGTATAGGTCCAGAGAGGTAGTCCTATATAAGCATGATTGATAGCTATATGAGACGAATATCTGGATTAAAGGGGATTCAAATATTTAAACTAGAGATCACGACATCGATAATATCATAACGCAAATTGGTGTATCAAACATGCATATTCATTTGAATTTGGGCACACGTGTAATGTTATATAGTTTATCAAAATTGGTGATCCATAGATTCTTCAATTACAAACAATGCATGGTTTATATGCAATTAATGTCTAAACGAGATTACACTATATGTTGCGTGTGTGAAACACATTATACATGTTTGAGAAGTAAAAAAACCCGCATGAAACACACATTAATTGGAGACAGTTAGCGAGGAATGCATACATTGGATTTCAACATAAAGTGGTTTCAAATATTTGAAAATCCAAATTGATGGATACAACCTTATGAATCTAAGATCATGCCATTTGTAAACCATATTTATGTATAAATGGTGTTGTGCTTTTGAAAGTATATATATAAAAAATGATGTATATCGAATGTAATTCCAATTGAAAATGGACCCCGCCTGAAAAAAAAATAGAATACAAACAGGATTCGAATTGAGTTGGCACGGTAAACGTGCACTCTGCAAATTTTGAACGAAGCGGGGAAAGTCGCAGTAACCGCTCGGAACCAAAATCTGCGAGATGGAAATCACTGCTGCCTATCCCTGCCACGCAAAGCCTATATGCTGGATTTCTATAGGTTTTGATAGGGGTAGGTTTGTAATTTCACCCAAACGTGACGTAACCGCCTCTCACCCGGATTCATACACGGTGGGCGCCAAAACACAGTGTGTCCTCGGCCGAAATCGACTCCCTCCCTGATTCATATTCATACACGGTGGGCGCCAAAACCAAACTCTCATCGGCAAATATTCGGTGCATGCGTGATTACCATCCTATCCCCGACCGACTAGTGTTGTTGTGATGTAGTAGAAATTTGAAACGGGGGCTAAGTTTGTAAATTTCCTCGCATTTGAGACAAGCGCGCCCTGAATACATGGTTCCCCCCTTCCTCTCTACCTCCCTTTTCCCCATTCGTACTCCGTGGGCGCCAAAACACCCTCTCCACCCCACCCTCCTCCGTCCGCCGCCGTCCGCCACCCCCTCCACCGCCGTCCTCCTCCACCATGCCAGAGCTGATACCCTGCGTCGCCGTCCATTACAAGAGATCGACCTCTCTCATCGACAGCTTCGGACGGGATCCTTGCATCCCGTCCTCTCGCTTCATCCCCGCTGTCGTCCACCTTGCTAGTGCCGCTCCTATGACCGTCTCATCCACCGCGCCCCGCCGCCACCGTCTACCCTCCTAGATCTGCTTCCACGCCCCCGACAGCCATCGCTACCGCAGCACTGTCAAATTCTCAGCAGATGCCTACACGGCACCGCACCAGAGGCGGTACTCTTTCATATCTGCTCAACTTATTTATCACAGCAAGAAAATAGATCGCCACTTCTTTACTCTGATTTCTTGTCTTGGTTGCGAAGTTGCCTTTGTCCGTTTGCACCTTCAGATCTGCCATGGCACGCTCAACACCATACTCGCAATGCTTATGGTTTTCCCCTTTTATATTCCACACTAGTTAAATCACAGTAGACTAAATTTCAAAATTGGGTGAGTCGATTTTTCAGAGCTCGCCGGAGTTCGCCGGTGCGATCGAAGGGGCTCGGGTGGTTGTGGGGCCCCGCCGAACGAAGAAAACTTGACGCGGGTGGGGGTTGGGGTGGGGGTGGGGGTGGGGGTGGCGGAGGAACACAGGCGGTGGGGGCCGGTGGTCCGGCCGGCGGCCCGTGCGGTGTTCTGTATGGGAAGAATCGGAGACGAGGAAGAAGAAGGGTTAGGAGACGTAGGATCTTCATCCAACCGCCTGAAATGGTCGAGAGATAGCTAGGAGTTGCATTCTTAATGCGCTCTGGTTCATCATGTGTGGGCACTGTGCAACCAACATTTTATTATCCAAAATCTGCTTGCTCTTCTTTACCATGTTCCTCTTCCGTTCTTCTTTAATATGTACTCTCTCCGTTCCTAATTACAAGTCTTTGTATAGATTCCACCATGGACTACATATGGAGCAAAATGAGTGAATTTACACTCTAAAATGTACCTGGATACATCTGTATGTGATCCATAGTGAAAATCTATACCAAGACTTATATTTTGGAATGGAGGGAGTATGATAGTAGTACAGTATGTTCCTTGTACTGAAGATGAGCAGGGACATTTGCAGTGTAGAGGTCTATACGGTCGGTTGTGATGGACACTTTGAGCCTCTTTGATTCGTAGGATCTTGTAAACATAGGAATAGGATTTGTAGTGGCCTGTCCACTTGAATCCTATAAGAATAGCAAGGAAATGCAGGGAGATGTGTCGCCTTTGAGAGTTACATTGATATTAACAGTACCGCACCTTCACTTGAAGAGAGCTGGTATCCGAAGCCTTTCTATCCGTACCGACAATACTAGCACATATATTCCAACAAGTCCCACTTTGCTGATTTTACTCTGATGCTTAAGGTTTTCCCGTTATATCTACACTATGATATGTGTAGCTGCTTTGTGTCGCACTAGCAGCAGTCCACTCTTGAAGCTAAACACTGCAATGACTTACAAAATTGGCACCAAGGCATTGAGTGCCATTCTGGATGGAATGAAACTCATACGCTCCCCACCTGTTGATTCTTGTTCGGATTATCATCCTAATGACTATTCTAACCTCGAGGAGTCAAAGGCAGATGGCTTGTCCTATTCACCCATCAAGGTGCCTGTTCTAATTTGGCAATGTTTTATTGATTGCGGGTATCTTGCATATGTTGTCTTGCATTTCTTATACTTTGTTGCACCGCCATCTGCTTAGTTTACTCATCATATATGTCGAGATGCCATGCCCATCCATTATCAATACATATTCCATCTGTCATCATACCATGTTTTTCCACTCAAATGCTGTTATTGTGCATCAGACATCAAAAAGGAAGAGGGTGATTGCCGAACCTGAAGGAGCACCAGCAAAGTCCTTGAAAATGTGGTGGTGCCGGAGAAATCAGGCAACATATATTGGCTATACAACCAGTGACACAAAACGTAGGACCGACTCCAACAGACTGTACCCATACTTCACTGGCCACACCACTAGCCCCACCACACAGGACCTGCACTCCAGCAAAAGGTATACTGATTTCATTTGCCAGAGCACCAGCTGTACCACAGAAAAATCCCACTCCAGCAAAAAGTATAGCAAGTCCACCGGCCGAAGACCTATCCCAACAGCAGAGACGGCCAATTCCGGCAGATTGGAACCCCATTCCATTTATTCCCAGTTTAAAAGACAATGCTTTCAATGTTGTTAGGGACTACGTGCATATATTCCCATCATGGAAAGATTATTGTGAAGACAAACACCATTTTCACATCTTCCTCTCCAACTTACGTGTAAGTGCTATTATTCATGGCTATTATTTTCCTGTTTTCTGCTGATTGAACACATCAATGATTTACATTACATTGTTGTAACTAGGCGAGGGTCAATCTGGATAGTCATGACGAGCAAAGCTTGCTTGTGCTTTTCAAGGAAGCATTGCAGCAGTATCGGTGTTACCTGAGGAAATCACACTTTGATGGCAAGTCTATAAACGAATTTCTGGTGAAGTCTCCTGTGCTGAATTTAGAAGACATTGAATGGAAAAACCTTGTTATGCACTGGTCTCGTTCCCAGGATGAGGTACTGTCTATGAAATCACATGACAATTTGAACTTCTACTTTTCTGCATGTGCCTTACGGATCTTTTTTGTAGGAAATCTGCTCGATGAAGAATTCCGGTTTGACAAGAACGACCGGATATCTCAAATATGATGCCCGCTACTTTGCTCTCGTTAGTACCTGTTGTCCTGTATCACTATACTTGCATACATACCTGGTTCATTATGTGACATCAGTATGCATGATAGCTTGCTTACCAATTGTTCGCTCCAAATTATCTGATCTGTATGAATGGTTACATTAGTGTAGAATATATCCAATGCCAATGTTTTTTAGCTCTGCATTGTTCTTGTAAGTACATGCTGTCCTTTATCAGTGTACTTATAATGATAGGTAGTTGTTCATGTACCATCACTCTGCAGCTTATTTTCCTTTGCCCTCCATTTTCTACACATCAGATCTATATTTACTCTTACCATAAGGTTGGTACTGAAGAAGTTTAGCGGTGCGTTGCTCTTGGCTATACATTTTGCATGTATCATTGCACTTACATTTATAGCTGCTTGGTTATGTAGCATCACTCTTCATCTTATCTTAAATATTCTCCATTTTTTCGTATATTATCACATCTATATTTACTCTTAACAAAAGGTAGAATAAAGGCAATGCTTTTGAAGAAGATTCTGTGGTAAACTTCTTGAATTGCCCCCCCCCCCATCAGCATGGACAAGGCCTTTATAGAGCCTGTCTTCACCAATAATGTAAGTTTGTCCATCTCAAGCCTTCAAACTTTGTTGTATATATTTGGTTAGGTATGACTGCAACAGCTATTTATTTTTGGTGTTTGCATCAAATTGCTTGTTTAAAGTTTATTATATATAGTTCATAAACAAAAGTTCGTCCTTTCTCAATTTAAGTTTTCAGTTGTACAACCAAGTTCCTTCTTCATACCATGTAAATTAAATTATACAGAGCAAGTGATCTTCTTTTGCACTGCATGTATGCTTCTGTTCTTCATCTGTAATCCAGTGGTGTGGTGAACCTACCCACTACAGCACAATGTCATATTCTGCAATGTCTTAACTATGAAAAATGTCATATCATTCTACTACTATTTAAATCGTCTCTTTATTTGCCAATTTGAAATGGTATAAATTGACAACACACTAACCGTTGATACTTATGAGTTCTTGATCTATAATCCAGTGGTGTCGTGAAGCTGCCAACTCCTTCACAATGTCATTTCCTGCCATGTCTTGACCTGAACAATACCATATTGTGTTAATGCAAATTTAAACTGTGTCACTTTATTCGTCAGCAAGAAATGTGATGAATTGTCAGCATTGATACTTTTATGTGCAAAACATGTCATCTGTCTGCTTGTTTATCTTTCAGAGTGAGGAAGATATAAGTGTTGAACAAGCGCAGTCTCATCATCTTGCTCAGCTGCTTGCGCTGCAGCTCCCCACCAGGGCTAACCTTTCTTGAACTCTATTGAAGTGCTGTCAGTTTTGTATATTATTTTGTTGGCGTGTTTATTTGCACTGGTGCTGATCTTTGATGCCCAGTGTATGTAATGTGATGTCTGCTTGTGCTTTATTATCATAGTGGCGGACTTTGATGCCCAGTGGATGTAATATGCCGTAATTTCTTTACTGTATAGTGTAGGTTTTTTCTTATTCACGATGCTGCAGTTATTTTACTGTATATATATCCTGTCTTCGCAGTAAACCGGCCAAGCCATAAAATTATGGTACATAATCGGGCCGTCATGCAATCACGATGTAGGTTGGGCCTGAAACATGCTGATCAGCTCACGGGCCGGCAGCAGCCCGAAATGAACCCCGGCCCATGGTTGTGCGAATCAAATCACGGGCTTTTAACAGGCCAAAATTGTCTGGGTCCTTGTTTGGCCCAATCAGATATCTGCTGCGAGCAGGCCGGATGCAAACTGGGCCGTAGTTAGGCCCAACTATATGACGGGCTTTTAACAGGCCGAAATTAATATAGGGCCGAAATGTTAAACGAGCCCTTAACAGGCCAATACTAATATCAGGTCGAATTACTAAGTGGGCCTTTAGCAAGTGGGCCCAAAAGCATAGTGTCCAATTGACGGGCCGAATCTGTATGGGCCATAATTTAGCCCAAAGCCTCTTAAAGGGCCGGACCTAATCTGGGCTGTAATTTGGCCCAGAACGTGGTAGGCTTTTAATGGGCCAGATCTCATATGGGCCACTATTAGGCCCGGAGTGTGGCAGGCCATTAATGGACTGGATCAAATATGGGCCGACATTTGGCCCAAAACATGGCAGCCGAGTTAATGGGCCGGCCTACTAGGGTCCTCAAAATCTTGTGGGCCTACAGCTGGGCTGGCCCATTAATGTCGGTGAAATCTCATGGGCCTTGAGCTGGGCCAGCCCATTATGACCCGCAAGAATCTTGTGGGCCTTTACCTGGGCCGGCCCATTATGGCACACAAAAATCTGGTGGGCCTTTACCTAGGACGACCCATTATGGCCCACAAAATCTTGTGGGCCTTTAGCTGGGCCAGCCCATTATGGTCCACAAATTTTCGTGGGCCTTTAGCTGGGCCGACCCATTATGGTCCGCAAAATCTTGTGGGCTTCTAGTTGGGCTGGCCCATTTAAACTTGTTGGGCCGTGCCACGTGTCGACGTATCATAGGAGCCTTCTGTCCAGTGAGTGGATGACATCTGTCCCGACGATGAGCCGACACATGTTTCCTCTAGCCAATGATGATTTTACACGTGGAAAATCCCCATTGGTCGGGGCTGTTAACGGGTTATCGGATCCAAAACCCGACCCGATAGCTTAACGGCGTTCCGTTACGGTGGATGCCACGTGTCGGTCACCCTTGACGAAAGCACTTCTGTGACGCACGATTTATCATCATGGAAGTGGACACTTCCGTGATGATAATTTTGGTAATGTCATGGAACACTTCTACGACAGCACAGGTATGACTATCTTGATTCTGTCATAAATTTGTCATGGATGTACATGCATGACAAAAAAAGCGACCTACTGTGACAAACACGTATCATCACGGAAGTGTATTTTTTTTGTAGTGAAGGGTCATCTTTATTTTAACCCTCGGGCCAGTGCTCCCCTGAGTGTTGGTCCAAAACAGAGCCACTTGCGGTGCCACCCCTAGGCAACTTGTGGTATCTTCGGTTGCCGTACGTAGTGTTCATCCGGTGTACCCTGAGAACGAGATACGTGCGACTCCTATCGGGGTTTGTCGGCACATTGGGCGGCTTTGCTGGTCTTGTTTTACCATTGTCGAAAGGTCTTGTAACCGCGATTCCAAGACTGATCGGGTCTTTCCAGGAGAAGGATTATCCTTCGTTGATCGTGAGAGCTTGTGATGGGCTAAGTTGGGACACCCCTGCAGGCTTTAAACTTTCGAAAGCTGTGCCCATGGTTAAGTGGCAGATGGGAATTTGTTAATGTACGGTTGTAGAGAACTTGACACTTGAATTAATTAAAATGCATCAACCGTGTGTGTAGCCATGATGGTCTCTATTCAGCGGAGTCCGGGAAGTGAACACGGTCTTGTGTTATGCTTGAACATAAGTAGTTTCAGGATCACTTCTAGTTTCACGACCGTTGCGTTGCTTCTCTTCTCATTCTTATTTGCATATGTTAGCCACCATATTTTGCTTAGTGCTTGCTGCAGCTCCACGTCTTTACCCACATCCTACCTATAAGCTTAAATAGTCTTGATCTCGCGGGTGTGAGATTGCCGAGTCCTCGTGACTCGCAGATACTTCCAAACAGTTGCAGGTGCCGATGTTACCAGTGCAGGTGACGCAACCAAGCTCAAGTGGGAGCTTGATGAAGATCTTGGTCTTTGTTATGTGTCTTTTCCGGATGATCAGTAGTGGAGCCCAGTTGGGACAATCGGGGATCTAGCATTTGGGGTTGTCTTCCTTTATTTTGGTTTCGTAGTCAGGCCTTGATTGTATTCCGGATGATGTGTGTTTAACTTGTTATTTGTGTGAAGTGGCGATTGTAAGCCAACTCTTTATCCCTTTCTTATTCAGTACATGGGATTGTGTGAAGATTACCCCTCTTGCAACAAAACCACCATGCGGTTATGCCTCTAAGTCATGCATCGACACGTGGGAGATATAGCCACATCGTGGGCGTTACAAGTTGGTAATCAGAGCCATCCCCGACTTAGGAGCCCCTGCTTGATCGAATCACTGACGTTGTTGAGTCTAGAACAAAAAATGTTTTGAGTCTTAGGATTATATATATTAGAGAGTAGGATTCTTTTTACTCCTCAGGCCCTTCGTCGCTCTGGTGAGGCCTCCTGACGTAGAAGTTTTGACTTTCCTCTCCTCAATTTTTCACTATTATTTTTTAGGATCACGCGGGTATCTTGGGATCGTTCCGATATTCTTGTGACGAGAAGATTGTTCTGTGGCACCCCCGCTCAGAGCAACCTGTTTACCATGCATTTCCAGCCCAGAGACCATGTCTTCTGGCAACACACAACATCTTGGTACATAAAACATCCGCTTTATTGATGCTAGCGGATCAAAGTTTACATTACACCACGTAGCGAGGCCAAGCGGCACACACGGTGCGACTGAACAATATGTACATTATTTAGTGAACATAAAGGCCTCGATCATAACAACTACGCGGCAACGGAACAACGTCATAGCGGAACTCCATAGCACAGGGACACCGATGTGGACACGATCTAGACCCGGACAACACTCCTTTCCAACAAGGCTTTCCTGAAATTTAGCATGACACGCCAGGTCAGTACATGGAATGTACTTGCAAGCTCACAACAGACATAAACATAATGACAAGCAATATCATGATAATTAACCAATTATTGACAATGCAACAATATAACCAACATGTTGTGATCATACTCTTGTGAGAAAAATCCCTCTTACCAACAGTGATCACTGCTTGGATCACCACCGTGCCAACCACAAAATCTTAACTATGAACATCTCATGATCTTTCCGGCGATCACAACCACGACCCATACTTGGTCTGAAACAATGATCCTTCTAGCGATCACAACCACGACGAACATTTGGTCTTACCCAACCCGATGGCCTTCTCACCATCACCAACAGTGCAGAGTTCATAACTTAGTTTGCAAGTTTATTAAATGTTAACCCATGGTGTGACCTACTTTCGAGCGTGTCTGTAACCGTGGACTCGGCTATCGATAGATTGATACACTCTGCAGAGGTAGCGCCCTTTACCCACACCACAGAACCCATGGCCTCGTACTCCCATTCGGGTGGACCAACAGCATTCCGACGAAACCCCTCCATTGCCACGACACTCTCTCGACCACTCCGACCCACTCCCAACTGGGCTAGTCCTGGGTGGCCCCGTGTCTACCAAAGACACAACGACCACCGTCATGGCCAAAACATAAACGTCCCGCATGGGGACCGGTACCAAAAATCTCAACAACGGGCACACAAGGTTCTGCCTGCTTACCGGGCCAGGGTACTGCACGCCCATAACCTTCCCTAGTTGGAGGCACTGACCAGAGGCATGACAATGGACCGAATAAAGGCCTTCCCATACAGGAAAATGTGGTTGCACTGGGAAAAACTCAAGTCAGTGGCAACATGATCCGGTCAACGATATATTCAAGTTGTATTATTTCAGGTTCAACTTAAATTGAAAATAACCGGTGTCATAGTATGCCATGAAGTGCAACAATAACATATGCATCACATATTAACGGAAAAGACTGAGTCAACTATATCCTCACTAAGCATAACCATCAACAACTATTTGACACTTCTTTGGTCAAGATTAAACCTCACATTAAGCAGAATCTTTTATAACAAATTTTATCATTTTTCTTATGCAGGAAAAATAACTCCAATTAATTACTTATATCCATAACCATATCATTTCTTTCATAGCAAAAATTAATTCTAATCTCTTTACCAACTTAGTTAGTTTTAAACTTTCTGTAACACAAGCATATTAACTTGGACAAGCATTTAACAGAATATAAATAACACAATAGTGATCTATATGCATGGATTGAATCATTCACTCAAGTAGGAAAATCACAAATATTGCAATGGCACCATGAAAATGTTGCTGTGGCTTGCCTTAGTGCAGATGCGGTTCACAAGCCTCCTGGTGATCCTCAAGACAAGCTTCACTTCTCTGAAAACATTTATAAACCAAAAAAAGAAAACATCAAGAACCCTTCTGAAAATCACCAGAAAATAGAGACAGCAGGGAAAAATCCCATTTTTGGTGAGCTGCTAGATTCTTTACAAAGAACACAATGCAAAAATAATCAATTCATTTGGACTTATGGTTGAAAAGTTATAGCTGTTTGAAGCTCTCTGGATATAAATGAAATTTGAATTTAAATAAAGACAGGCTAGGGGGTGACGTCGAAGGTGTAAAGCCTCGGGGTGCCACCACTCGTACCGCTTCACGCGCGTACTAAGTGCCTGACTAGCGGGGCCCGCTAGTCAGGTGAGGAGGAGAGGGGAAACGAGACAGGGGATGGCGCGGCTTCGCCGAAGCAAACACCGGCGGCGAGAGCTCCTTGGCTAAAAAGAGAGGGAGGGATCGAGAGAGGAGGCGGAGGCGCACCTGCCCGTACCCGTAGAGTAGCTAGGGGTGGTCGGACGGCATCAGAATCGTCCTCTCTAGCGGAGACAGGAAGCAGAGCTCGCCGATGACGAAGACGATGGCGAGCAGAGGTGACTCCAGGGGCTCCAACTGGGCGGAATGACACCACCGCAGAGTGGCGGAGGCCCTGGAGAGGTTTCCCAGGCCTGGGAGGGGCCGGAGCTACGGAGACGACCCGAGGGGATCGCCGGTGAGCTCGAGCTTGGGGACAGCGGCCCGCGGCCTGACCGGCCGGGCTACGGTTCTCTACTAGGTTGTGGAGTGTGTGGGAGTGGTGGATGATGCTCGAGGAGGCTATGGGAGGGCTCTATTTATAGCTGAGCGTCGAGGGGGGTTCGGGCTCCGCCGGTGGACACCTGGACACGACACCCGCTGACGAGCGGCGTCAGTGAGAGAGGGAGAAGTAGACGGAGTTCATGCGGGGATTGTGGGCGAACGGGGACGAGTACAGGGTTACTGGGGTGACGACGAGCATAGTGCGCACCGCACTGTTTCGTTGGCCGGACCGTGCCTGTGCTCGGTGCGGCGAGCTCCAGCGTCGGCGAGTTCCAGGGGAGAGTTAAGGGGGCTAGGACGAAGATGGCGGCGAGGTTTGGCACTGATGAAGTCCTGGATTAGGGGGTCTCCGAACAACCGGACTATATCCTTTGGTCAGACTGTTGGACTATGAAGATACGAGATTGAAGATTTCGTCCCGTGTCCGGATGGGACTCTACTTGGCGTGGAAGGCAAGCTAGGCAATACGGATATGTATATCTCCTCCTTTGTAACCGACCTTGGGTAACCCAAGCCCCCTCCGGTGTCTGTATAAACCGGAGGGTTTAGTTCGTAGGACAACATACAATCATACCATAGGCTGGCTTCTAGGGTTTAGCCTCTTTGATCTCGTGGTAGATCAACTCTTGTAATACTCATATCATCAAGAACAATCAAGCAGGACGTAGGGTATTACCTCGATCAACAGGGCCCGAACCTGGGTAAACATCATGTCCCCTGCCTCCTATTACCATCCGCCATAGACGCATAGTTCGGGACCCCCTACCCGAGATCCGCCGGTTTTGACACCGACATTGGTGCTTTCATTGAGAGTTCCACTGTGCCGTCACAATAAGGCTTGATGGCTCCTTCGATCATCGCTAGCGATGCGGTCCAGGGTGAGGCTTTCCTCCCCAGACAGATCTTCGTATTCGGCGGCTTTGCACTGCGGGCCAATTCGCTTGGCCATCTGGAGCAGATCGAAAGCTACGCCCCTGGCCATCAGGTCAGATTTGGAAACTTGAACTACACGGCCGATGTCGGTGTCAAAACCGGTGGATCTCGGGTAGGGGATCCCGAACTGTGCGTCTAGGCCGGATGGTAACAGGAGGCAAGGGACACGAAGTTTTACCCAGGTTCGGGTTCTCTCGATGGAGGTAAAACCCTACGTCCTGCTTGATTAATATTGATGATATGGGTAGTACAAGAGTAGATCTACCACGAGATCGGAGAGGCTAAACCCTAGAAGCTAGCCTATGGTATGATTGTTGTTGTGTATGTTGTCCTACGGACTAAAACCCTCCGCTTTATAAAGACACGGAGAGGGTTAGGTTTACACAAAGTCGGTTACAATGGTAGGAGATCTACATATCCGTATCGCCAAGCTTGCCTTCCACGCCAAGGAAAGTCCCTTCCGGACACGGGACGGAGTCTTCAATCTTGTATCTTCATAGTCCAGGAGTCCGGCTGAAGGTATAGTCTGGTCATCCGGACACCCCCTAATCCAGGACTCCCTCAGTAGCCCCCGAACCAGGCTTCAATGACGATGAGTCCGACGCGCAGATTGTCTTCGGCATTGCAAGGTAGGTTCTCCTCCAAATTATGTGTACCTGTTGAATAAAGTCCGGTTTCTTGTAGATGTTGTGCTCCTTGGCTTCTACGCCCAATAACGGCCGCTTCCCACATGTTAAACGAATATGAAAAGTCTGAGTGTTTTTACATTCACACCCCTAGCCGCATAAATGAGCTGACCTATTTAAGGGGACGAGGATTTAGATCGAAACCACATCTTCCCCCCTTCGCGAGTGTTCATTAGAGCGCATTCGACAAAGGTCCATTCCACCATGGCCATCCGTCGCGACTCCTCCTCTCGCCCTTCCAGCCCTCAGCCTGGATATTGGGAGAGATGTTCCATCCCGCATAGCGAGCTAGTGACGCTCCAGACCAAGGGATTTCTCCCCCGGCCTATATGGCCCCGGTTCAAGCTGGCCTTGCCATCTATAATGGCGGAGAGCAAGCGGAGAGTGCCCCTAATCCCTCCAAAGGAGAGCGGGTGTGCCGCGTCCCTTATTTAATAAGGCGGCTCGGATTTCCAATCCATCCATTTCTCCCGGGGCTCCTGGAGTTCTATGGCCTCCAGCTACACAATCTCACACCTGCCTCCGTATTGCATATCGCGGACTTCGTAGCCCTCTGCGAGCTGTTTTTGGGTATCGAGGCTCATTTTGGGCTATGGAAAAGGTTATTCTACCTTGTGCCCCGCTCTAAGGAGGGGTCAATGTATCAAGTGGGCGGAGCTGAAGTGTGGCGCATCGCCGGGACCGGATATCTGTCCGGAACCCCAAAGAAGGCGTCCGAAGACTGGCCCTCGGAATGGTTTTATATAGAAGACGTCCCGCTGCCAGATCCTGTCCGAATCGGCCTCCCTGAATTCGACAGTGCTCCCTTAAAGAAGCGCCTAAGCTAGCGTCCATGAAGCCCTTAGAGGGAAAGTGACAGGGACATCATTTACCTGATGGGCCGAATAAGATTGTTAGCCCATTCCGGACTAACCATGATCGGGGTTATGGCCGAATGCATTATGCGGGGGTGCAACCGCTTCAGTATAGAAGCCACCCCATGTGGGACTTCAACCGGGAGGACGACGCCACCCGCTACGGCTGTAAGGGGCCGAATTCAGCTGCCGCTCTACTAAAGATCTTGTCCACTTTGTATAAGGGAGAAGAGGAGGAATTTCTCCGCGTCAACCCACAAGGTGGATTCTCTATGGACAATCCCCCAAGCTGGGTAAGCGGTGGTATTTACTTGCCCATCCGTTTTGTATTCCCATTGTTAAATATTCAGTCTGACGACTTCAACGCAGGAACTGCGCCGGGCTGTTAAGGAAATAAGAAGCCCTCCTCCACAACCCAAGGACCCAAGACGGTCCCTCGACCCAGTCTCTCAAGAGGATCCGGACATATCTGTGGAGCTGATTGATGGAGTGTTCCATCAATTGAGCAAGGACAACGCCTTGGTGGCCATTACGGCCGATTCCCCATTGCTAATCCTGGCCTCCCAGGTAATTGAGATCAAAGTCCCAGTACCCCGAATAGGTGTCCGCCCTCTCGTTTTTTCAGTTTCCTGATTACAACCGAACTTTGCAGGGGAGGTTTTTAAGGCGGAAGGCCGAACCTGCGGCGACAAGCCAATGAGGGGCCGCAGGGCCCCGTGGGCAGAAAAGAAGTGCAGTCCGGACCGAGGCGTCAGCGCGAAGGTATGGCGCGCCCCCTTATCCTAGGTGTTATACCTTCGAGGCACGTTGACACTCATGCTCTCTTCAGGACAAAGAGACCTCACCGGACTATATCCGGAGAGGCTGCCAATCGCGCCTCCACCAGCCAGGCTCCAAAGCCTGGTCCGGAGGCGGAGGCGAACGCAAGGAGCGCGCCAGACGCTCCTCCGATGGAGGATATGGACGGGTGGTCTGCCACCAACTCTGAGGTGGAGAGTGCCATGAACCACAGGCATCACCGGACAATTCTTCGCGACGCTTGTTTCTCCCAAGGGGCATTAGATGCCTTCAACTCGGGAGATGCGTACCTCCGTGCCGCTCAAAATGGTCTAGCCAGAGCCACGGAGCAATATGTAAAAGACATACGGGTAAGAAAATTTGGTAATTATATATATATACCAGTAGCCCCCGAGACTTGAAACAGTTAGACTAACTGATTTAAGGATCATTTGTTATGCAGGTTCTTACAGAAAAGAATTCCCCACTGTCCAAGGAGCTGGAAGAGTGCAAAGCCCAACTTGAGGCTGCACTAGCCGCGGCAGGGGAGCCCAACGAGACCCCCTCTGGTAATTTACACTTCGAAAGATAAGTATTTTGTGAAGCACGACATGGGTGCGAATCTGACAAATGGAATTGCAGATGGCGCCGGATTGAATTCGGAAAGGCAACACCTCCTACGCCAGCTAAAGGCTGGTGAGAAGGTGCTGACAAAGGTGAGGCGGGAGAAGAACAATCTCCAAGATGCCAACACCAAGCTGGGCGTCGAGTTGAAAGATGTTCATGCCCAGCTGTCAGACTCCGTGAAGGAGAATCAGTGGCTTCGGTGCGGCATATTTAGTAAGTGCTTGAACGAACCTTTGAAAGAAAGTTCAGCGGGGAAGTCGACTAACAGAGCAATGTCTGTAGGTGTGCTAACAGGTCGTCCTGCAGAGGAGATGCCCGGTTCTATGGGTGACCTTCTTCCCGAGCTCTCGCAACTGCTCGATCGAGTTCGGCAGGCGATGCAAGGCGTTGCCCAGGCCCTGTGGCCATCTGTCTCCCTGCCCGAAGGTCTTGGAGAGCTTCCGGAGAAGCTAAAGCGAGCACGGTGGCGCTTCCGATTGTGGAAGATATCGGCCTGCCGTCAAGGCGCTAGGGAGGCATGGGCCATGGTGAAGATGCAGTACGCAAAGGCTGACCCCAACCACATGGCCGAGGTCGGTCCTATAGGGCCCGATGGGAAGGAGATCCCTGTAAGCTTAGTATACAGCCAAGTAGAGTTGGCCGCAAAGTATTCCCAGCAAGACTGTAAATTAGACAGCCTGTTAGATGGTATTGAAGAGGAATACAATCAGTCAAAATGACTATGTAATTTAATTGACATTTATGATGCCTTCTAGCCGGATTGTAGATCATTTGTCAGGGCCGACCTTTTCGCTTCAGCCTCGGGACCTGATGGTCCGGAGTGTGTCCGAATTCCCATGCGGTTATATAGGAACCTGGGAATGCATGGAGACTAGGCGTAGGGGTCATTAGTGCGTGAAAAGACAAGTGCCCGACTAGTTATGTTATATTACATGGTTAGTAAGAAACATCTTCCAGGGAGAATAGTTCCGTTAGGGGTTCCTTTCCCTGGGAGGCATGCCCTAAGGTGCATGTCCATGCTGCGAAAAGAAACGCAGGAAAAACATCTGGGGGCGTATACATAAACATAAAAAAGATCATCTTTAGTTCACCGACTGAATATTCCCTTAAGAATGCTAGCTTTCAGCTTCACCCAGTCTGAGGTACTCGTCCGGCTGACCCGGCAGTAACAATCGCAGAGGTGTTGCCTTTACCACCTAGCCGAACAATCGGGAATGTAGGGGTAAGCACAGGAGCCAGGCAACCCAGCTTGGCCAAAACTTAAGTCATATCGATGCATATAATGGTGAATAAAAGGTACATGCGGAAGTGTGACACATGTGTTGGGCATGAAGCCCGTATGAATAAGCTTCTGTTTAAAGAAGCCCCCAGGTTTAATGAGCGCGGATAGCGCGTCACTTTATGAGCCTTTAAAGGCTATAAGAGAGAGAAAGAGAGAGAGAGAGAGAGAGAGAGAGAGAGAGAGAGAAGAGAAATGTAAGACAGAAAATATATAAAAAATGGATAGAGGAAGGAGACGAACACAGAGTCCGGTGCTAGGCATAGAATCTTTGGAGACGGGCTGCGTTCCATGGGTTCAGCTCGAGTTAGTTATCCGATGCATCCCGCAGGCGGTACGCTCCACCAGTCAGGACTTGGTCAATTATGAAGGGACCTTCCCACTTGGGCTTGAGTTTGTCCTTTTTCTTGCCCGGTAGTCGTAGAACTAATTCGCCAACGTTGTAATTTTTGGCCCGTACTTCTCTGCTTTGGTATCTTCGAGCCTACTATTGAGAGAATGTGGAACGGGCTTTTGCCACGTCACGCTCCTCCTCCAATGCGTCCAAGCTATCCTGCCGATCGAGCTCGGCTTCTCTTTCTTCGTACATGCACACTCGAGGTGAGTCATGAATTATGCCGCAAGGCAAAACTGCCTCTGCGCCGTACACCATAAAGAATGGTGTGTATCCGGTGGTGCGATTCGGTGTGGTCCGCAGCCCCCAGAGTACGGAGTTGAGCTCCTCTACCCAGTGCGTGTTAGATTCCTTGAGGGACCGCACTAATCTGGGTTTGATGCCACTCATGATAAGACCATTTGCACATTCGACCTGGCTGTTAGTTTGTGGGTGATAGACGGAAGCATAATCGAGCTTGATGCCCATGTTTTTGCAACAGAGTTTTACCTCGTCAGCCGTGAAGTTCATGCCGTTATCAGTGATGATGCTGTGGGGGACGCTGTAATGGTGTACAACCCTAGATATAAAGTCTATCACCGGTCCGGATTCGGCCGTCTTAACAGGCTTGGCTTCTATCCATTTGGTGAACTTATCCACCATGACCAGTAAGTATTTTAGCTTGTGGGTTCTGCATTTAAGGGGTCCAACCATGTCAAGGCCCCAGACCGCGAAGGGCCAAGTAATGGGGATAGTTTGGAGGGCGGTGGGTGGCATATGGCTTTGGTTTGCAAAGAGTTGGCAACCGGTGCATTGTTGGACTAAGTCCTGAGCGTCTGCTCGGGCCGTCGGCCAATAAAATCCCGTATGGAAGGCCTTGCTTACAAGGGACCGAGCTGCAGCGTGATGACTGCCGAGTCCGGCATGAATTTCAGCCAGGAGGTTCCGAGATGCACCTTTGAAGGACTCCGGTAGTGCTTTTCTTATAAAGCTCTCCCTCGTGGACTCTGTAGGTTTGGGTCGCCGCACTATGCAGCGTGCCTCATTTTGGTCCTCGGGGAGTTCCTGCCTAGTAAGGTAGGCGAGGAATGGTTCTGTCCACAGGGCGATGACGACCATTATTATGTGGGCTGAAGGTGTTATTTCATTGGCAGAGCCTCCGATTGTATCCGGATGTTCGGTGTCGGGCAGTGCGGTTGGGTCCGAGCTGTTATTGTTCGGCTCCCCTTCCCATACTACGGATGGCTTGAACAACCTTTCCAAGAAGATGTTGGGGGGGACTACATCGCGTTTTGCGCCGATGCGTGCCAGGACATCTGCCGCCTGATTATTTTCCTGGGCTATATGGTGAAATTCAAGCCCCTCGAACCGAGCTGACATTTTTAGGACGGCGTTGCGGTAAGTTGCCATTTTTGGATCCTTGGCATCGAAGTCTCCATTTATTTGGGATATTGCGAGGTTCGAGTCCCCGCGTACCTCTGGGTGTTGAATGCCCATGGATACTGCCATCCAGAGACCATGTAAAAGGGCCTCATATTCGGGTGCATTGTTGGAGTCCGTGTACATAATCTGGAGTACGTATTGAACTGTGTCTCCTGTGGGGGACATCAAAACAACGCCGGCCCCCAGTCCGGCCAACATCTTGGAGCCGTCGAAATGCATGATCCAATTTGAATATGTGCCGTACTCTTTAGGGAGTTCGGCCTCCGTCCATTCTGCGACGAAGTCGGCCAAGACTTGCGACTTGATAGCTCGCCGTGGCTTATAAGTTATGTCGAACGGGAGGAGCTCAATGGCCCATTTTGTAATCCAGCCCGTTGCGTCACGGTTGTTTATAATATCGTTAAGTGGTACTTCCGAGGCTACTGTTATTGAACACTCTTGAAAGTAGTGTTGTAGCTTTCGGGATGCCATGAATACCGCGTACGCAATCTTTTGATAATGCGGGTACCGTGATTTGCAGGGAGTGAGGACAATGGACACATAATAGACCGGCTTTTTAAGGGGGAATTTGTGTCCGTCCGCTTCTCGTTCGACGACGAGCACTGCGCTTACAAGCTGATGTGTTGCTGCAATGTATAATAGCATTGGTTCGCCAATGTTTGGCGCGGCCAGGACTGGGTTTGTTGCCAGTATGGCTTTTATTTTGTCGAGTCCGGCCGTGGCTGCATCTGTCCATTTGAAGTGTTCGGTGCACCGAAGGAGGCGGTAAAGGGGTAGGGCCTTTTCTCCCAAGCGGGAGATAAAGCGGCTTAGAGCCGCCACGCATCCGGTTAACTTTTGTATTTGTTTGAGGTCCTTTGGGATATCCAGTTGCGACAGAGCTCGGATCTTGGCTGGATTTGCTTCAATTTCTCTATCGGATACAATGAAGCCCAAGAGCTTTCCGGCTGGAACGCCGAAAACGCATTTTTCCGGGTTGAGCTTGATGTCGTATGTTCGGAGGTTATCAAATGTGAGCCTCAAGTCGTCTACTAGAGATTCAACATGTGTTGTTTTGACGACCACATAATCTACATATACCTCCACTGTTTTGCCGATCTGGCTTGCCAGACATGTCTGAATCATGCGCTGATATGTTGCGCCGGCGTTTTTGAGCCCGAAGGGCATTATGTTGAAGCAGAATTGGCCGTATGGTGTGATAAATGCCGTTGCAGCTTGGTATGGTTCAGCCATCTTGATTTGATGGTAGCCAGAATATGCGTCGAGGAAACACAACGAATCGTATCCTACGGTAGCGTCGATAATTTGATCGATGCAGGGGAGGGGGAACGGATCCTTTGGGCAAGCCTTGTTAAGGTCTTTAAAATCAACACACAAGCGCCAGGATTTGTCCTTCTTTGGTACCATCACCAGGTTTGCCAGCCAGTCCGGATGTTTTATATCTCTGATGAATCCGGCCTCCAATAGCTTTGCTAGCTCCTCTCCCATGGCCTGTCTCTTAGGTTCGGAAAAACGCCGAAGAGCCTATTTGACAGGTTTGAATCCTGTTTGGATATTTAAGCTGTGCTCGGCCAGCCTGCGTGGGATTCCTGGCATGTCTGAAGGGTGCCAGGTGAAAATGTCCCAGCTCTCTCGTAGGAACTCTCGCAGTGCGGCGTCTACATCAGGGTTTAACTGTGCCCTGATGGAAGCTGTTTTATTGGGGTCCGTTGGATGGACTTGGAATTTGACTATTTCATCCGCCGGTTTAAAGGAGGTAGACTTGGATCTTTTGTCGAGTACCACATCGTCCCTATTCACCGTAGAGTGCAGCGCAGTCAGTTCCTCAGCCGCTAGGGCTTCGGATAGTGCCTCGAGGGCCAGTGCGGCTGTCTTGTTTTCGGCGCGGAGTGCTATGTCTGGATCACTAGCGAGAGTGATGATCCCGTTAGGCCCGGGCAGCTTGAGCTTCATGTACCCATAATGGGGTATTGCTTGGAAGATTGTAAACGCTTTCTGCCCTAGCAGAGCATGATAACCGCTGCTGAACGGAGCCACATGGAACGTGACCTCTTCGGACCTGTAATTATCCGGCGTGCCGAACACCACATCTAGTGTGATTTTTCCTGTACAGCACGCTTCCCGACTGGGGATTATTCCTCTAAATGTTGTGCTGCTTTGCTCAATGCGGTTCCAGTCTATTTCCATTTTTTGAAGGGTTTCCTCATAAATGAGGTTCAATCCGCTACCGTCATCCATGAATACCTTGGTAAGACGAAAGTCGTCCACTATTGGACTGAGGACCAATGCGGCTAGTGCTCGGGCTGTTCGGAATTTAGGTTCATCACTGGCGTTAAAGGTAATAGCCATGTCACTCGATGGGTTTATTGTTGCTACTTGGTAGACTTCGGCAAGGTTGCGGAGTGTCCTTTTTCGCATATTATTTGATGCGAAAGTCTCGATGACTGTTAATACCGTATTGGTGTCTCTGGGGTGGCTTTCTGTGGCCTCCAGAATTAGGAGATTTTCGCCAATTTTGGCCACCTGCCGGAGTATCCAACATGCTCTAAGGCTGTGAGTTGGTGTGGCGTCCTCTGTACTGTGAATTTTACAGGGTCCATTGAGCCATCCTTCCAGTACGGTTCCATGCCCTGTAGAGGGTTTTTGCTTTTTAGTGCTTGACCCGGGTGTCTGGTGATGATGCACCCTTTTATTTCGTACTGGGTTTGTATTCAGGGTCGGATTGTCCTAAAATTTGATTTCGGTTTTATTGGGGGCCGGATTTCGGTTTTATTGGGGTCCTGTAGAGGGTTTGTATTCCATTGCATAGTACTTTCGAATGGACGCCAAGTCAGTGAAGTGTGTAATATCACGGCGACTTATGGCGTTGAATATTCCCTTGTCCGTGCAATTATTGCAGAAGATTGAGATCGCGTCTTCCTCGCGGCAGTCCCTTAGCCTGTTTTTAACCAGGAGGACTCTGGCCCAGTAATGATGTACTGTTTCATCGGGCTCTTGCCTGATTTTGGATAGATCGCTTATGTTGGGGTGGGTGGGTGGAATTAAATCCGAAGCCTCACCCCATCTGAGGCTTAGAGGCCGAGGAATTTCCGAACTCGAAAATTTGGATTCCTGGATGTTGTCCAATGAATCCAGCCCGTCGCCTGACTCAAAGTAAAGGTCTTGAGTCATATCCTCCCCTCCGCGGGTATCTGGCTTGGAGGGATCGGGAATCCGGACGTAGTGAGTTCTTAAGATAGATGAAGGGTCGCCGCGTTGTCCCTCTACCACGGCAACGTGATGGGTGACTTGGGGAGAGTTAATCTCTCTCGGATCGGGTTTAGGCCCAATCTGGTCATAATCCGTAGCGACTCCCAGGGCGGCGAAGCGATCCAAGAGCTCGTTTATGGAGGAGAGCTCCATTGGATCTAACTGCTCGGCGAGTTCCGAGCTGACATGAAGATTGTTTTTGATGGCTCGAGAGGTCATCGTCGGTGCAGAAGCCGAACAGGCAGTCATAAGAAAACCACCTAGCCGGAGGGTTTGGCCGACAGCCAAAGCTCCCTTAGCAACGGTCCCGTCTTTAAAGACGGGGCGAGGCATCCTTCCTGATGGCGACGACACAGAGGAACTCTCAATGAAAGCACCAATGTCGGTGTCAAAACCGGCGGATCTCGGGTAGGGGGTCCCGAACTGTGCGTCTAGGCCGGATGGTAACAGGAGTCAAGGGACACGAAGTTTTACCCAGGTTCGGGCCCTCTCGATGGAGGTAAAACCCTACGTCCTGCTTGATTAATATTGATGATATGGGTAGTACAAGAGTAGATCTACCATGAGATCGGAGAGCCTAAACCCTAGAAGCTAGCCTATGGTATGATTGATGTTGTGTATGTTGTCCTACGGACTAAAACCCTCCGGTTTATATAGACACCGGAGAGGCTTAGGGTTACACAAAGTCGGTTACAATGGTAGGAGATCTACATATCCGTATCGCCAAGCTTGCCTTATGTGGTGCCGGAAAAGAAGGCCAAGAAGAAGAAGACCACGGGGACTAGAAAGAGTACCCGCAACGTGGTGTTGTCGGACTCGTCATCCGACGAGTCCGAGACGCCCTCCTCCCCTGAAAACGAGGAGGAGGAAGAAGAAAGCTCTCCCCCCCAGCGGAGGGAGGAAAGAAAAGGAAGGCCGCCCCAAGGGGGAAGGCCGAAGGGTCCAAGAAGAGGAAGACCCCTCCGCCAGACTATGCCCCCGACGCCGACGAGGACGAAGAGGATTGGCCGGACAGGGCCAGGCGTCCGGCGTAATCGTAAGTGTTTGGATACCAGAGTAACTCATGATATTCCTTTTGTTGCAGAGCTTTCCCTAATGTCGGGTATAATTATGCAGCCCGCCCCGGGCCGAACTCAACGAGTCGTCGAGCGGCTCCCTGGAATCATTGGACGTGAACTCAGTTCCGCCTGTTGTCTCCCCCCGCACTGCGGATGACGCCGAAGTGGCGTCGCAACGAGCTCTGGGGCAGGAGGAGGTGGTCCTGGAGGAGCCGCAAGGCGACCTCCCGGACTCCAGGAGTAAAGGGGACAAGACCCCCCAGGGCTCCAAGTCCGGCTCTGATCCGGACACCGTGCTGAAATCTTCAACGATTCCGGACCGCGGCAGGCGAACTCCTTCCAAGAGGAGCAAGCCTTCTGAGCCGGCAGCCTCTATCCAACCGGAGGTGCCGGACAATCTGCTGGAGGTGCTTGAAGGCGCCTCCATCGACGAGGAGCACCGTACTATTATGAGTACGGTGATCCAGAAGGTTCAGTCCGCCAAGAGCAGACTGAGTGAAGCTTGAGCTAGCCTCCTAACAGGCTTCGAGGTAAGTAAAAATATGTAAAAATATTACCGCATAGACAGTAGCCCCTGATGCTCTGTTTGGCGTTCGGAAAGAAAAGCCGAATAGAGGATCTATTAAATTTTGCAGGAGTCTAACAATAAAGAGTCAATATGCGTATGCAGGCTTCGCTGCTATCCACCGCCGCACTGACTGCGGAGATGGGTGTCCTAAAGCAGGACCTCGAGCGGACCAAGCAAGAGCTCGGCCTTGCCAAGCGGCAACTCAAGGAGAAAGAAGGTAAGAAATACCTTACAAAAAAAGGTGCCTATAGAGAGGCGTGATTGCAAAAAATAACAGGATTGTACTGCTTATTGTAGGGGCCACGACTGAGGTGGCGACCCTCAAGCAGGCGCTGTCCGAGGCCGAAAATAAAACGACTGTGGAGCGCACCGAGCGAGAGAAACTTGGGGCTCAGGTCGGCGAGGTGTAGCAAGAGCTTCAGGCTCTCATGAATAAACATGAGAGTTTGGAGCTTGAGTCAAAGACCCAAACGTCCGAGCTCGCGACGGCCCTTGAGACTGCCAAGTCTGCCAAGGCCGAAGCCCAAAAGGCCCTCCAAGAGTTGGAGGAGGTGAAAAAGATAGCAGCGGGTAAGGCATTCTTCATGCAAAGCAGAAATATAAAAGTAAACTACTTGTTACTTACCCGAATCCGGAGCTCTCTAGGGGCATTCGCAGATCTTCCCCGCAGCGTATCCGATGCCACCGCATTCTACCGAGCTGAAGAGGGCAGCTCAACGGAGAAGGTGTTCTGGTCTCAGTATGCTGAGGCCGGACACCCTGTGCCCTTGAGCGACCAGCTGAAATAGCTGGTCGAGCTCCACAAGGCGGCCGAACAGGCCATGAAAGGCTTCATAGTTCGGCTGTGGCCTGGAGAGGCCCTGCCTGGGAGCTACTTCGGGCTGGTGCGGCGGCTGGTGGAGGCCTGTCCAAGGCTCGAGGTCATCTAGCGGTCCGTCTGCATCGAAGGAGCCCGTAGGGCCCTTGCCCGTGCGAAGGTGCACTGGGGTAAGCTGGATGGTGAGAAGCTTGTGAGGGACGGGCCGCCGCCGGGGAAGGAGCATCGCAAGCCCGAGAACTATTACAAGGATGTTCTTGCAGGTGCCCACCTTGTGGCGGATGAATGTACCAAGGATGTAATTTTTGAATAAACTCGCTCGTTTTTATCCTGTGCGCTGAAAAGTTGTTCATATGCGCTAAGCAATGCTTATTGAATTTAAAATATTATTTTCTCTGCGGCCGTTTATCAAAAATTGAGAGATGGCCAGTCGTCGGCTTCTGCCCCCATGCCACTAGTGCTGGGGTGTTTGGTGATAAACCTGTGCGATCTTTTTCCCATGTTTGGGTCCTTCGAGGGAGGCACTCAGCACGACGAACCAGGCAATCGGACTATAATGCTTGAACACTCTCACTTAGCCATAGAACTTTATGATTTTAAATTTTGGCGAAGCCCCTAGTTCGGAAGACCGAGTTCGGGGCGCTATCCACGCCTTGGCTGGGGTTATCCAGCTCCTCGCTCGAAGCGGCATAAGTCTTTAGGGACTCGAAAAACCTCTCAAACAGCGACCGGTCTCTCGCCTCATCATGACAGTCAGTTTTAGCTTTCTCCACTGAGGTGCTTAACCCAGCTCACCCGGGGCACAATCACAGTGGTTCTCCTAGTGCTACCTTAGCTGATATAGCGGAACGTAAGGCACCAAAACATAGGAGCCGGGCAAACCCAACTATTGACCCAAATCATGATTCGGAGCCGATGCATATAGTGCTATAAGTTCGGGGTGCCGCACTTGTGAAAGTGTACAGACTTCTCACACCATGTTAAAGGGTACTGAAGCCCCTGGCGTACTTGCCGTACCACAGTGTACGGGTGCAACATGTCATAAATGAACATATATAAAAGAGAGTAATGCAAAAAATAGACAAAAAGCTATGCATTGTTTATAGAGAGGCTATTTATCAAAGCCGAACGGTACAAATTGTGCTGTAAGCAAAAGGTATTGGACTATTCAGTATGTCCTGACCAGGGGCAGGCTGCGGAATTGTATTTAAAACAGGTATACCGCTCGTAACAGAGACCACCTGGGAGTTCCATAATGCGGCATGGCTTGTCTGCCTCCCTGGATCTTGCATCATTTGTGCGGCAGTCGAATTGCCGAACAGGTCGTCCGAAGTATGGAGTCCTGAAAGTAAGAAAAAGAAGAATCCAGCAGCCCCTAGTACGTTTTGAGCCGTATTTTGGGCGTGCCGTTATTGTGCCCCTTCCCCTCTGCCCATGGTATTTCCAGGGCGTAGTTATGTACGCGAGGTACTGGTTTTTGCTATGTTGCGAAAGCTGGGGTTGGGGCCGCATTGCTACGCTTGCTCAGAGCGTGCCAGGCGGTCCTGCTGTGGATTACTCCGGGCGCGCTTGGCAGTGTCTGGCTTTTTAATGGCCGGACTGGAGAATTGCCTGAGAAGGCTACTTTGTACCTCTGCTGCGAGAGCCGCCGTATGCTCCTCCGTACGGAGGGAGCGTTCGGTGTTTCCGTTGACCGTAATTACTCCTCGAGGGCCTGGCATCTTGAGCTTGAGATATGCATAGTGCGGCACCGCATTGAACTTTGCGAATGCGGTTCGTCCGAGCAGGGCGTGATAGCCACTACGAAACGGGACTATATCGAAGATTAACTCTTCGCTTCGGAAATTGTCCGGGGATCCGAAGACCACGTCAAGTGTTACTGAGCCTGTACAGTTGGCTTCTACACCTGGTATAACGCCTTTAAAGGTCGTTCTTGTGGGTTTAATCCTTGAGGGATCTATGCCCATTTTCTGCACTGTATCCTGATAAAGCAGGTTCAGGCTACTGCCGCCGTCCATGAGGACTCTTGTGGGATGAAATCCGTCGATGATTGGGTCGAGAACCAATGCGGCGAAGCCTCCATGACGGATGCTAGTGGGATGGTCCCTTCGATCAAAAGTGATCGGGCAGGAGCACCGTGGGTTGAATTTTGGGGCGACTGGCTCCATCGCGTATACGTCCCGTAGCGCATGCTTCCGCTCCCTCTTGGGAATGTGGGTTGCGTATATCATGTTCACCGTCCGCACTTGTGGGGGAAAGCCCTTCTGTCCATTGTTGTTCGGCGGCTTGGGCTCCTTGTCGTTGCTGTGCAGCCCCTTGTCTTTGTTTTCGGCCCTTAACTTGCCTGCCTGCTTGAACACCCAACAATCCCTGTTAGTGTGATTGGCTGGCCTTTCGGGGGTGCCATGTATCTGGCACAAGCGATCGAGTATTCGGTCCAAAGTAGACGGCCCCTAAGTATTCTTTTTGAATGGCCTTTTCTGCTGACCGGATTTATAGCCTTTGAATCTGGCATTAACTATCGTGTCTTCATTGTTGTCGCTGTTAACGCGGCGCTTTTGCTTATTCCGACGTGTCCTGCCAGTTTTGTCCTTGGTATCCGAATTACCAGGGTTCTTCGATATGTTGTTACTGCGAGCTAGCCAGCTGTCTTCTCCCGCGCAAAAGCGGGTCATGAGTGTCGTGAGGGCTGCCATGGATTTCGGCTTTTCCTGTCCCAGGTGCCGGGCAAGCCACTCGTCGCGGATGTTATGTTTGAGGGCTGCTAGGGCCTCTGTGTCCAGACAGTCGACTATCTGGTTTTTCTTTGTTAGGAACCATGTCCAGAATTGTCTGGCCGATTCTTCTGGCTGCTGAATTATGTGGCTTAAGTCGTCGGCATCCGGCGGTCGCACGTAAGTGCCCTGGAAGTTGTCGAGGAATGCGGCTTCTAGGTCCTCCCAAGAACCGATTGAGTCTGCTGGTAGGCTGTTGAGCTAATGCCGGGCTGGTCCTTTAAGTTTGAGCGGGAGGTATTTGATGGCGTGTAGATCATCGCCGTGTGCCATGTGGATGTGAAGGAGATAATCCTCTATCCATACCGCCGGGTCTGTTGTGCCATCGTATGATTCGAAATTTACAGGTTTGAAACCCTCTGGGATTTTATGATCCATTACTTCATTCGTGAAGCATAGCGGGTGTGCGGCGCCTCTGTACTGGGCTATATCACGATGCAACTCGGAAGAGCTATGTCTATTGTGT
Organism: Triticum aestivum; assembly: GCF_018294505.1. Lineage (NCBI taxonomy): Eukaryota > Viridiplantae > Streptophyta > Magnoliopsida > Poales > Poaceae > Triticum > Triticum aestivum. Next base: position 533,920,024 of record NC_057812.1, read on the forward strand.
TCGGCCCGGCCGGATTTGTTGTATCCGGAGTGAAGATCATTGTCACATGCCGTAGGGCGCCTGCGCGATCCGTAGATCGATCTTGTTTGTCTTGCCTTATCCTCCAGTATGTCTCGCAGGTCGGGCGCATTTTCCCGTGCCTTAGTTGAGCGGCATCGGGGCATGGCTTGGGTGGAGGGCCGACAGGCCTCTCTGTCGCAGCCGCGAGGTGGCCGGTCTGCCATGTCATGCGCTGGTGATGTAGGTGCTTCCTCCTCTGATCGGGTAGCGACCTGCGCTTCGGGTAACTCTTGGAGGGGCGTTCGAGTTCGTATTCTTCAGCCGCAAGGTCTTCAGTCCATCTGTCAGCTAGCAATTCTTGGGTAGCTCTAAACTGTTGCTGCTTTTTCTTGAGGCTGCTTGCCGTAGCTAAAAGCCTGCGTTTAAAACGCTCATTTTCGGCGGGGTCTGATGGTATGACGAATTCGTCATCATCGAGGCTAGCCTTGTCTTCGGAGGGAGGCGTATAGTTATCATCCTCGACCTCTCGGTCTGCCACTCTTTCATGAGGGCCGGTTTCTCCATCTTCCTGTGCCGAATTTTGCTGAGGTGGGTGTTCTTCGGCGCCCGGGGTAGTATTATCTCCCATGACAGAATTGCCGTTTTTGCTTTGGCGGGATTTAGAGCGGCGCCGCTGACACCGGCACTTTTGCTGTTTCTTGGGGGCGTCATCCCCCACTGTTCCATCGCCATCTCCATCTTTTGGAGTATCCACCATATATATGTCATATGACGAGGTGGCCTTCCAGTGCCCTACAGGTGCTGGTTCTTGTTCGTCTCCTGCATCATCATCCATGCCGTCAATGTCTTCGGAATCGAGGTCAAGCGTGTCGGTTAAGTCGTCGACAGTGGCTACGAAGTGGGTGGTGGGTGGGCTTTGAATTTTTTCGTCGTCGGTATCCCAACCTTGCTGACCATAGTCCGGCCAGGGCTCTCCTGATAAAGAGAGAGACTTTAGAGAATTCAGGATGTCGCCGAAGGGCGAGTGCTGAAAGATGTCCGCGGCGGTGAACTCCATGATCGGCGCCCAATCGGATTCGATCGGCAGGGGCGCGGGGGGCTCGGAGCTCGGAGAGGAATCCGGATCCTCGGAGTCACGGGCCATGCGGAGTGCGGGGCTGGAGTTCGGCTCAATCGCCTCTGAGATCGCAGCCCCTGAGGCAGCGTCTAACCGCTGATCCTCGATCGGTGCAGTAGGCTCCGAATCAATGGTCAGAACTGATGCGTGTGCGGCCTCCAAGGCGTTGTTCGGTGGCAGAGCTATATCATGCCCATCGAGACAGTGCGGCGTGCTTGGCTGTGGCTCGAATCTGTCGAAGATCAAGTCCCCACAGATGTCAGCCGTGTAGTTTAGGCTTCCAAACCTGACCTGATGGCCAGGGGCACAGCTTTCGATCTGCTCAAGGTGGCCAAGCGGATTGGCCCGCAGTGCGAAGCCGCCGAAGACGAAGATCTGTCCGGGGAGAAAAGTCTCACCCTGGACTGCATCGTTGTTGATGATCGAAGGAGCCATCGGGCCTAAAAGCGACGACACAGAGGAACTCTCAATGAAAGCACCAACGTCGGTGTCAAAACCGGCGGATCTCGGGTAGGGGGTCCTGAACTGTGCGTCTAGGCCGGATGGTAACAGGAGACATGGGACACTTTGTTTTACCCAGGTTCGGGCCCTCTCGATGGAGGTAATACCCTACTCCTGCTTGATTAATATTGATGATATGGGTAGTACAAGAATAGATCTACCACGAGATCAAGGAGGCTAAACCCTAGAAGCTAGCCTATGGTATGATTGTTGTGTATGGAGTTGATTGCCTACGGACTACAACCCTCCGGTTTATATAGACACCGGATAGGGTTAGGGTTACATAGAGTCGGTTACAATGGTAGGAGATCTTGAATATCCGCATCACCAAGCTTGCCTTCCACGCCAAGGAAAGTCCCATCCGGACACGGGACGAAGTCTTCAATCTTGTATCTTCATAGTCCAGGAGTCCGGCCGAAGGTATAGTCCGGCTACCCGAACACCCCCTAATCCAGGACTCCCTCAACCGCCCTCGGGGAACTGGACCGCCACCGCATCGTATGATATATACATGGTGGACACCCCCAAAGAAGCCAATGGCGATGAGACAACGGAGGATGACCCCTCCAAGAAGCAACCCAAGCGCCGATGTCAGCGGCGCCGCTCCAAGTCCTGCCACAGCAAGAGAAGTGATACCGGCACAGGAGATAATAACACTCCGGATAGTGCCGAAGACAACAACAATCCCCTCCAGCACGGTGTAGAGCTAGAGTACGAACAAGCTAGCTCTCCAGAGTAGGCAGCAGGTGGAGAACCGGAGGAGGACAATTACATGCCTCTCTCCGAAGACGAGGCGAGCCTCGGCGACGACGAGTTTATCGTGCCTGAGGACCCCGTCGAGCAAGAGCGCTTCAAGCGCGGGCTTATGGCCACGGCAAATAGCCTAAAGAAGAAATAACAACAACTTCAAGTTGATCAAGACTTGCTAGAAGACAGGTGGACCGAAGTCCTTACGGCCAAGGAGCATGAACTCGAGCGCCCATCCAAGAGTTACCCAAAACGCAGGTTACTACCTCACCTCGAGGAGGAAGCATTGAAACCTCATTCACCAGTGTACGATGCGGCTAACCAGCCACTACACGGCCGAGCCAGGGAGGCATTTCAGCCTAAAGTTCAGACGCACCCCGTCGCCACTCAGTCAAAAATACTAAGGCTCGGGGCAACACAGAAGACCTGTGAGATATCTTGGACAGTAAGGCAAAAATCGCAAGGTTAATATACGGGACACGGGCACGTGCACCCACACGGGACGATGATCGTCGCATCGGATACACGAAGAGTAAATCCGGCCGGGCCGAATACAGCAGACAAAACTCATATGAACTACGTCGGGATATAGCCCGGCACAGAGGAGCCGCACACCCCCTATGCTTCACTGATGAAGTAATGAATCATGAATTCCTGAAGGGTTTCAAACCCGTAAATATCGAATCATACGATGGCACAAAAGATCCCGCTGTATGGATTGAGGATTTCCTCCTTCACACACACATGGCTCGCGGTGATGATCTACATGCCATCAAGTACCTCCCACTAAAACTCAAAGGACCATCTCAGCATTGGCTGAATAGCTTGCCAGCAGATTCCGTCGGCAGTTGGGAGGATCTGGAAGATGCATTTCTTGACAACTTCCAGGGCGCTTATGTGCGGCCACCAGATGCTGATGACTTGAGCCACATAACCCAGCAGCCAGGGGAATCGGCCAGACAATTCTGGACACGGTTCCTACCTAAGAAAAATCAAATAGACCGTCCGGATGTAGAGGCCCTAGCGGCATTCAAGCATAACATCCGCGACGAGTGGCTCGCCCGCCACCTCGGCCAGGAGAAGCCGAAATCTATGGCAGCCCTCACGACACTCATGACCCGCTTTTGCGCGGGCGAGGACAACTAGCTGGCTCGCAGCAACAACACATCGAGGAATCCGGATACCTCGGATACCAAAGATGTTAACGGTAGGTAGCATCGTAACAGACCAAAGCGCCGCAATAATGGCGATAACACCGAAGATACGGCAGATAATGCCGGATTTAGAGGCTCTAGATCCAGTCAGCGGAAAAAGCCATTTAAAAGAAATACTCCAGCTCCGTCCTGTCTGGATCACATACTGGATTGCTCGGTACAAATCCACGGCACCCCTGACAAGCCAGCCAATCACACCAACAGAGAATGCTGGGTGTTCAAGCAGGCCGGCAAGTTAAATGCCGAGAATAAGGACAAGGTGCTGCATACCGATGATGAGGAGGAGCCCCGGCCACCGAACACAGGAGGACAGAAGGGCTTTCCACCACAAGTGAAGACGGTGAACATGATATATGCAACCCACATTCCCAAGAGGGAGCGGAAGTGTGCACTAAGGGACGTCTATGCGATGGAGCCCGTCGCCCCAAAGTTCAACCCATGGTCTGCTTGTCCGATCACCTTCGATGGCAGGCACCACCCCACTAGCATCCGTCATGGAGGATCCGCCGCACTGGTCCTAGACCCCATCATTGACGGATTTCACCTCACTCGAGTCCTTATGGACGGCGGCAGCAGCCTGAACCTGCTTTATCAGGAAGTGCAAAAAATGGGCATCCATCCCTCGAGGATCAAACCCAGCAAAACCACCTTTAAAGGCGTCATCCCAGGTGTAGAGGCCCATTGCACAGACTCAATCACACTGGAAGTGGTCTTCGGATAACCGGATAACTTCCGAAGCGAAGTGTTAATCTTCGACATCGTCTCGTTTCGCAGTGGCTATCATGCACTGCTCGGATGAACATCATTTGCAAAGTTCAATGCAGTGTCGCATTACGCATACCTCAAGCTCAAGATGTCAGGACCTTGTGGGGTCATAACAGTAAATGGAAACACAGAACGATCGCTCCATATGGAAGAGCACACTGCGGCCCTTGCAGCAGAGGCACAAAGCAGCCTGCTCAGGCAGACCACTCATTCGGCATCACAACCCCCGGACACCATCAAGCGAGTCCGGAACAAGCTGCAACATGATCGCCTGGCACGATCAGAGCTCGCCTAGCAATCCGGCCCCCGGTCCCAGTGAAGCGATGAAATCCGTGCCGCGCGTACATAGCTACGCATTGAAAATACCATGGACATAGGCGGGGGCACAATCAGGACACACCCCGCATTGTGGCTTAACCACACTAGGGGCCGTGTACCTTTGACATTCCTTTTCTCTTTCAGGGCCTAACTCTTTGGAAGCCCTTTCCGGAAGTACGATTGCCGGAAACATTCCGGAAGCAACAACCAAGGCGGCAAGAAGCTAAGATGAACACGAGAACCGCCAGGTGGTCTCTAGTAATACTTGATGTACCCGCTTTTCACTATTTATGCGTAGCTTGCCCTGGGATAGGACATTTCGAATTGTCCTACTTTATTCTTATTGCACTACTTGTACTAGTACGCTTCGACGTTTTATTCAAATAACAATGCATATCATTAATTTGTCATTGCATTATTTAAGTTTTTCTCTTTCTCTTATATGTCCATTTACGACAATTCGCACCCACACGTTCGGGTACGGTCAGTATGCCAGGGGCTCTCATTTACCCCACAATACGGCGCAAGAAGTCCGAACACTTTTGACAGTGCGGCACCCCAAACTTATAGCATTATATGCATCAGCTCTGAATCATGTCTTTGTTCAAATGTTGGGTCGCCCGGCTCCCATGCTTTGGTACCTTACGTTCCACTATATCGGCTAAGGTAGCGGTGGGAGAACTACTGCGATTGTGTCCTGGTTCTTCCGGAGGAGCACCTTAGTAGAGAAAGACAAAAACTGACTGTAATGATAAGGCGAGAGACTGGTCGCTGCTCAAGAGGTCTCAAGTCCTTAAAGACTTTTTCCACTTCGGGCGAGGAGTCGGCCTTGTCCGGCTTAGGCGTGTATAGCGCCCCAAATTCGGCCCTCCGAATACCAGGGGCTTCATAAAAAATTTAAAATCGTAGACTTCTATGGCTAAGTGAGAGTGATAAAGCATTATAGTCTGATTGCCTAGTTCATTGCGCTGAACACCTCCCTTGAAGGACCCAAAATTGGGGTAAAGAGTGTTCAGATTTACCCCGAACACCCCAGTACTTGTTACATGGGGGTAGAAGTCGACGACTGGCCAACTCTTAGATTTTATAAATGGCCACACAGAAGTTAATATTTTAAATTAATAAAGTGTCACATGGCGCAAAAGAACTCGTTTCATATTACAGGATCACATGGGCATGTTCATTCAAAAATTACATCCTTGGCACACTCATCTGCCACTAAGCGGGAACCCTTCAGGACACTCTCATAGTAATTCTCGGGGCAGCGATGCTCCTTGCCCTCCGGCGGCCCCTCCTTCACCAGCTTCACGGCGTCCAGCTTCGCCAAGTGCACCTTCACCTGGGCGAAAGCCCTGCATGCACCTTCCATGCAGATGGACCGCTTGATGACTTTAAGCCGTGGGCAGGCTTCCACTAGCACCTCACGAGACCGAAGTAGTTGCCAGACAGGGGATCACCAGGCCACATCCGGACTATAAGGCCCCTCATGGCCTGTTCGGCCGCCTTGTGAAGTTCGACCAACTGCTTCAGCTGGTCGCTCAAGGGCACGGGGTGTTCGGTCCCAGTATACTGAGACTAGAACAACTTCTCCGTTGAGCTCCCCTCCTCAGCCCGATAAAACTCTGCGGCATCCAGTACACTGCGGGGAAGATCTACAAACGCTCATGGAGAGCTCCGAACTCGGGTAAGAAAAAGGAAAGTCTCCTTCACATGCTTGCTTTGCATATTGAATGCCTTACCCTCTGCTATCTTCTTCACTACGTCAATATCCTGGAGGGCCTTGTGGGCTTCGACCTTGGCGCTCCGGGCGCTTTCAAGCGCCTGCGCGAGCTCAGACTCTCGCATCTTAGAGTCAAGCTCCAAGGACTTGTGCTTTTTGGTAAGAGCCCCGAGCTCTTGCTGCACCTCGCCTACCCGGGCTTCTTGCTTCTCCCGTTCAATGCGTTCTTTGGCCGCTTTGTCTTCGGCCTCGGACAACGCCTTCCTCAGGGTCTCCACCTCGGTCGTGGCCCCTAACAAGTTCATGATGATCCTATTACTTTACACCCGAACTTCTTTTTAACTATATAGACAGGGGTATATCTTACCTTTGCTCTCTTCAAGCTGCCTCTTGGTAAGGCCGAGCTCGTCCTCAGACCGCTTCAGGTCCTGCTTCAGTGCAGAGACCTCCGCAGTACGTGCGGCGGCGGCCAGAAGTGAAGCCTGCACATACACATAGACATACTCTAATTAGAATCCTGAGTTATCATTTGATACTCTATTTCTGCTTTCCTTCGCGAACGCCTAACAGAGCATCAGGGGCTACTATCTATCCAGTAATATTTTCTTATATTTTGAATGCTTACCTCAAAGCCTGTTAGGTGGCTGGCGCAAGCTTCGGTCAGTCCATTTTTGGCGGACTGAACCTTCTCGACCACCGCACTCATGATAGTGCAGTGCTCTTCATCGACGGAAGCGCTATGAAGCGCTTCCAGAAAGTTGTCCGGTGCCTCTGGTTGGACAGAGGACACCGACACGGATGGTTGGCCCCCTTAATGGGGGACCACCTACCGGAGTCCGGAACCATCGAAGGTTCCGACGCAGTGTTCGGCTGGGGCCCGAACTCGAAGCCCGTAGGAGCCTCGCTCCCTTGGTACCCAGGGTCCGGGAGGTCGCCGTGAGGCGCCCCCAGGATCACCTCCCCTTGGCTCGGTGCCTTTTGAGACAACACCTCGGCATTGCCCATAGGTCGAGGGGTGGAAGCGGTCAGAGGAGAACCGCTGTTCATATCGACGAGTCCAAAGAGCCGCTCGACGTGGGTACGTCGAGATGAGCTCAGGACGGACTGCATAATCATGTTCGGCATGAGGAAAGGCAGTACAATAAAACATACCATGAAGTACTATGGTGTCTGGACACTTACGAATTCGCCAGGGGCTTGTCCCTGGGTAGCCACTCGTCGCTGCTGTCGGCGGCCATCGTGGCACAGTTCGGAGGTCCTTCCCTTCTAGGACCCTTCGGCCTCCCCGGATGGGTCGGCCTTCCTTTTCTTGTCTCCCCTGGCTGGGGGGGGAGAACTTTTCTCCTCCTCCTTGCTTCCGTGGGAGGAGTGCATGTCGGAGTCATCGGACGATGAGTCCGATATAGCCTTGCGCCGGAGACCCTTTCGGGTCCCCGTGGCCTTCTTCGTGGCCTTATTTGCCGGCACCTCGTAAGGTGCCGGAGTCAGCATCTTCATTAGAAGAGCGTGTGCAGGATCTTCGGGCAGGGGGGGTGGACAATCAAGCTGCTCCACTGTCTCTATCCAGTCCTGTTAATGGCATGGAAGCTTAGATCCAGCACATAACTAAACCGGGGCAAATAAATACCCTGAGAGATATAAAAGCCTACCGGATGGGCGCGGCGCTTTGCGCTGAGTCCGCGGTCCTCGGTGAGGGAGGGAGGCATCTCGGCGCTCTTGAACAGCAACCTCCAGATGTCCTCGTGCGTCGTGTCATAGAGCTCTCGCAGCGTCTGGTGCTTGACCGAGTCAAACTCCCACAAAACAAATGCCCGTCATTGACATGGAAGGATCCGGCGGAAGAGCATAACCTGGACCACGTTGACAAGCTTGGTTTTCTTGTTCGTCATGTTCTGGATGCAGGTCTGGAGTCCGGTCAGATCTACCGAAGAACCCCAGGACAGGCCCTTCTTTTTCCAGGAGGTGAGCCGCGTGGGGATTCCGGATCAAAATTTGGGGACCGCCACCCAGTTGGAGTTGCGCGGCTCAGTGATGTAGAACCACCCCGATTGCCACCCCTTTATGGTATCCACGTAGGTGCCCTCGAGCCAGGTGACATTAGGCATCTTGCCCACCATGGCGCCTCCGCACTCTGCTTGCTGGACACCCACCACCTTCGGTTTGACATTGAAGGTTTTCAGCCATAGGCCGAAGTGGGGCCTGATGCGGAGGAAGGCCTCGCACACAATGATAAACGCCAAGATGTTGAGGATGAAATTGGGGGCCAGATCATGAAAATCCAGCCCATAGTAGAACATGAGCCCGCGGTCAAAAGGTTGGAGAGGAAATGCCAGTCCGTGAATGAAATGGGTAAGAAAAACTACCCTCTCCTGGGGTTCGGGCGTGGGGACGATCTGTCCCGCATTTGGCAGCCGGTGCGCGATATCCGCGGCCAAGTATCCGACTTCCCGTAACTTTTTGATATTCTCCTCCATGACGGAGGAGACCATCCACTTGCCTCCTGCTCTGGACATGTTTGGAGTGGTTTGAGAAGAAGAACGCGAGCTTGGGCGCTAGAGCTCGAGTGTGCGGGAATGAGCAAGCGAGGAGGAAGAAGGCGTGGGTGAAAATAAAATCTTTGTCCCTTTATAAGGGCAGAAGAGGCGATGTGTCTCCCCACTTGCCTAGCAAAACTTCTTATTCTCCAGACACCGTAATTGATGATGCAGTTGGGTTACCCACGTTTGTATTGATGAGAATCCCATGATAAGGGGAACACGATCTCTGCTTTGACAAGACGAGTCATGGAAACCGCCTCGCTTTATGTGCAGAGCTGGTTAAGAAAAACGGTTCGAATAATGACCGGGCCGTCGCGTGATGTCATGCTGTCAAAATATGTCAGTAGATTAGATTTGTGGAAATATCATTCTTTCTACGGTGGTATGTGGAACTTATTTTGCAGGATCGGACACTGTCCTCGTACTCAAACTCTTCCGTGGTGTATTCGGAGGAGGAACCCGCCTTGCCATGCCGAAGACAACACTTCGCGCCGGACTCATTGTCATTGAAGCCTGGTTCAGGGGCTACTGAGGAAGTCCTGGATTAGGGGGTCTCCTGACAGCCGGGCTATATCCTTTGGCCGAACTGTTGGACTATGAAGATGCGAGATTGAAGACTTCGTCTCGTGTCCGTATGGGACTCTACTTGGCGTGGAAGGCAAGCTAGGCAATACGGATATGTATATCTCCTCCTTTGTAACCGACCTTGGGTAACCCTAGCCCCCTCCAGTGTCTATATAAACCAGACGGTTTAGTCCGTAGGATGATACGTCTCCAACGTATCTACTTTTCCAAACACTTTTGCCCTTGTTTTGGACTCTAACTTGTATGATTTGAATGGAACTAACCCGGACTGACACTGTTTTTAGCAGAATTGCCATGATGTTGTTTTATGTGCAGAAAACAAAAGTTCTCGGAATGACCTGAAACTCCACGGAATATCTTACAATACATAATAAAAAATCATCGCCAAAGATGAAGACCAGGGGGCCAACACCCTTCTCAAAAGGGTGGGGGGCGCCCCCCACCTAGGGCGCACCCCTACCTTGTGGGCCCCCTGGAAACCCCCCGACTCCAACTCGAACTCTATATAACTGCTTTCGGGGAGAAAAAAATAGGAGAGAAGAAATCATCGCGTTTTAGGATACAGAGCCGCCGCCAAGCCCTAAAACCTCTCGGGAGGGCTGATCTGGAGTCCATTCGGGGCTCCGGAGAGGGGGATTCGTCGCCGTCATCATCATCAACCATCCTCCATCACCAATTTCATGATGCTCACTGCCGTGCGTGAGTAATTCCATCGTAGGCTTGCTGGACGGTGATGGGTTGGATGAGATTCACCATGTAATCGAGTTAGTTTTGTTAGGGTTTGATCCCTAGTATCCACTATGTTCTGAGATTGATGTTGCTATGACTTTGCTATGCTTAATGCATATCACTAGGGCCCAAGTGCCATGATTTCAGATCTGAACCTATTATGTTTTCATCAATATATGAGAGTTCTAGATCCTATCTTGCAAGTCTATAGTTGCCTATTATGTGTTATGATCCGTTAACCCCGAAGTGACAATAATCGGGATACTTACCAGTGATGACCGTAGTTTGAGGAGTTCATGTATTCACTATGTGCTAATGCTTTGTTCTGGTTCTCTATTAAAAGGAGGCCTTAATATCCCTTAGTTTCCATTAGGACCCCGCTGCCACGGGAGGGTAGGACAAAAGATGTCATGCAAGTTCTTTTCCATAAGCACGTATGATTATATTCGGAATACATGCCTACATTACATTAACGAATTGGAGCTAGTTCTGTGTCACCCTATGTTATGACTGTTACATGATGAACCACATCCGGCATAATTATCCATCATTGATCCAATGCCTACGAGATTTCCATATACTGGTTTACGCTTATTTACTTTCCCGTTGCTATTGTTACAATCACTACAAAATACTAAAAACATTACTTTGCTTTCATTACTCTTTTGTTACCGTTACCATCACTATCATATTACTTTGCTACTAAACACTTTGCTGCAGATACTAAGTTTCCAGGTGTGGTTGAGTTGACAACTCAGCTGCTAATACTTGAGAATATTCTTTGGCTCCCCTTGTGTCGAATCAATAAATTTGGGTTGAATACTCTACCCTTGAAAGCTGTTGCGATCCCCTATACTTGTGGGTTATCAAGACTAATTTCTGGCGCCGTTGCCGGGGAGCATAGCTCTATTCTTTGAGTCACTTGGGATTTATATCTGTTTATCACTATGAAGAAGTTGAGAGATCCAAAAACCAAGATCTATCCCTCAACTATGAGGGGAGGTAAGGAACTGCCATCTAGCTCTGCACTTGATTCACCTTCTGTTATGAGTAAGCTTGCGACACCTACACCTGCTTCTGCCATTCGTTCTGATATGTCGCATGTTATTGATGATGCTACTTCTGCTATGCATGATACTTATGATGAAACTACCTCTATGCCTGATACTACTATGCCACTTCGTGATTTTCTCGAGGAACGACTTGCTAGGGCTAGAGAGATTGAAAATATTGAATCTGATTATGAAGATGAAAGTGATGATGAAGAATCACTTGTTATTCTTGAGGGTTATTTATTTGATCAAGACGCTTCTTTAGCTATTTTAGCCTACAAAGATAGATATGAACTCAAAAGGTTATTAGCTAAATGGAATAAGCAATCTCCAAATGATAGGATGAGACCTGACCCTGCTTTTTCTACTTCACCTATATGTGTTGCTGATAAGGATTATGAATTCTCTGTTGATCCTGATATAATTACTTTGGTTGAATCTGATCCTTTTCATGGTTATGAATCTGAAACTGTTGTAGCACATCTTACTAAATTAAATGATATAGCCACCCTATTCACTAATGATGAGAGATCTTGCTACTTTTATATCCTTAAAATATTTCCATTCTCATTAAAGGGTGATGCTAAGATATGGTTTAATTCTCTTGATCTTGGTTGTGTGCGTAGTCCCTAGGATATGATTTATTACTTCTCTGCTAAATATTTCCCTGCTCATAAGAAACAAGCTGCTTTAAAGGAAATATACAACTTTGTGCAAATTAAAGAAGAGAGTCTCCCACAAGCTTGGGGGAGGCTTCTCAAGTTACTTAATGCTTTGCCTGATCATCCTCTTAAGAAAAATGAAATACTTGATATCTTTTATAATGGACTAACCGATGCTTCCAGAGATTACCTGGATAGTTGTGCTGGTTCTATTTTCAGGGAAAGAACACCGGATGAAGCTGAAATCTTATTGAATAATATGTTGACAAATGAAAATAATTGGTCACCTCCTGAGCCAGCTCCTGTGCCAGCTCCTGCTCCAATTAATGATCCTATTCCTAAACCAACTCCGAAGAACAGAGGTGTTCTATTTCTCAGTCCTGAAGATATGCAAGAGGCAAAGACATCTATGAAAGAAAAAGGTATTAAAGCTGAAGAAGTTAAGAATTTACGTCCTATTGAAGAAATACATGGTCTAAATTTGCCGCCTGATGAAGAAATATATGATCTTAATCCTTTATTTATTGAAGAACCTCCAGACCTCGATAACCCGACATAGGTAGTAAAGGTAAATTCTCTCTATAGATATGATGAAGTTGAAATCCCTCCTACTAAAATTGCTAGTCAATGCTTGGATGAGTTTGATAATTTTATGTTTAAGCAAGAAGACTTCAATGCTTATTTTGGTAGACAATTAAAACAAGATGCTGATATGATTAAATATTTGGGTGATTATATGGCTAATATTAGAGGTGAACTTAAACTTCTTAGCAAACATGCTTCTATGGTTACCACTCAAGTAGTACAAGTACTTAAAACTCAAAAGAATTGCTCAATGAGATGAATAGTAAGAAAAATGATTATGCTGTTAAAGTGGCTACTAGAGCTGGTAGAATGACTCAGGAACCTTTGTATCCTGAAGGCCACCCTAAGAGAATTGAGCAAGATTCTCAGAAAAATAAAATTGATGCACCTAGTTCTTCTAAAAAGAAGAAAAAGAAAAATGATAGAACTGTGCAAACTTCTAGTGAACCTATTGTTGAACCACCTGATAATCCAAATGATATTTTTATTTTTGATGCTGAAACACAATCTGGCCATGAACATGAACCTAATGAAAATGTTAATGATGATGTTCATAGTAATGCTCAACCTAGTAATGATAGTGATCTAGGAAACATGGTAAAGAAAGAGAACCTTGGGTTCAGAAACCCATGCCTTTTCCTCCCAAACCATCCAAGAAAAAGGATGATGATGATTTTGAGCGCTTTGCTGAAATGATTAGACCTATATTTTTGCATATGCCATTAACTGATATACTCAAAACAAATCCTTATGTTAAGTACATGAAAGATATTATTAGAAATAAAAGAAAGATACCAGAAGCTGAAATTTCCATCATGCTTGCTAATTATACTTTTAAGGATGGAATACCAAAGAAACTTGGAGATCCAGGAGTACCTACTATACCATGCTCCACTAAAAGAAACTATGTTAAAACTGCTTTATGTGATCTTGGAGCCGGTGTTAGTGTTATGCCTCTATTTATATCGTAGACTTGACTTGAATAAGTTGACACCTACGGAAATATCTTTGCAAACGGCTGATAAATCAACTATTATACCTGTCGGTATTTGTGAGGATGTGCCTGTTGTGGTTGCAAATGTTACTATTTTAACAGACTTTGTTATTCTTGATATTCCCGAGGACGATAGTATGTCTATTATTCTTGGAAGACCTTTTCTTAATACTGCAGGGGCTGTTATTTATTGCAGCAAAGGCAATGTCACTTTTCATGTTAATGGTAATGAGCATACGGTACACTTTCCGAGGAAACAACCTCATGTTCATAGTATCAATTCTATCGGAAAAATTCCATCGATTATATTTGGAGGTTTTGAATTTCCTCTTCCTACTGTCAAGAAGAAATATGATATACTTATTATTGGGGATGTGCATATCCCTATTGTGGTAACCTAGTGTTATTCGAAGTTTCTCCGGTTTCGTGTTAATCGGAATGAGTTTGTTAACAAGACTTGATCAACCTTGTTAGTGGATTCCTTTTGACGAGCATGAGATGGATGAAACTAGAAGCACAACCTTCTGTACCCTCTCTATACTTTCTGTTATTTAGTTGAAATAAAACAAAATAAATAATTCTCTGTCTGTTATCTGATTATCCGTGCAATATAAAAATACCTCGAAAATAAAAGTTCTCCAGATGCCCTGAAAATTAAATATGATTTCTTATAGAATATTTGAGGATTTATGGAACAAAGAACACACCAAGGGGGGCAACCACCTTGCCACGAGGGTGGAGGGCGCGCCCACCCCCCTAGGGCGTGCCCCCTGCCTCGTGGGCTCATGGTGGACGTCCTCCACTTATTCTTTCAGCCACACACTTCATCTTCCTCCCCCAAACACGAAAAACCAGCTCAAACCCGAGTCCAAGCTCGTTTTGCTGCCATTTTCGATCTCCTTGCTCAAAGCACCTCTCACAAAACTGCTTGGGGAGATTGTTCCTTGGTATGTGACTCCTCCATTGGTCCAATTAGTTTTTGTTCTAGTGCTTTATTCATTGCAAATTGTGTTGCTTAGGTGACCCTGTTCTTGAGCTTGCATGTCAAATTTATAAGGTCAAAAGTAGTTTTGATGCATGATATAGGCCCTAGGCACTTGTAGGAGTAGTTGCTATCAATATTATTGAGTTTGGTTTACTTTTATTTTGAAGTTACTAAAAATTTCAGAATTTTTCAGAAAATGATAAGGAGATTATTGAGGGGCTCATCGAGCCAAAGCTCGAAGGAAAAGGCACCGAAGCCTAAGTATAATTTACCGCGCACCGCAGAGGTTCGGGCGTGTGAATGGCCTTCTGAGGATTTCTTGAGAGCAGTCGGGATTTATGAAGATTTTCATGAGTTGGCTCATAATGCAGGCCTCGCCGCTTTCCTCCACAACCAATGCGATCAATAACAAATACCTTTGTGCAAAACTTTCATTTTCATTCTAGGAACTCACCACCTACGGTGGAGTTTCATTTATATGATGAGCATAAGGACATGTCACTTAATGATTTCTGTCGGATTTGTTTAGTCCCCTTTGGGGGCAAGACAGAAGAACCACATCATGATGATGTGGAGGGATTTATTAATACTATCATTGTAGGGGAAACTAGGAAGGTTTCCGATGCACGAATCACTAGCATACATTTTCCTGTTTTACGTTACTTTGCATTATTTGCTACTAGTTGCTTAATTGGTCGCGGAAACTATGGTAACCTTAGTATCCCTGATATTATTATTTTGCTCCAAGGTTTATACAGTGATAACACTTTTAGTATGGGCGGCATTATTGCTAGACGGTTAAGTATGAACCGTACTAAGGGTCCTATCTTTGGAGGCATCTATGCTACACGCCTAGCTGCACATTTTAACATTCCTATTAGGCATGCTGAGAAGGAAGAAAAAGTGCTGCCTCGTGTTTATTTAGATTATAAAAGTATGGTGGCACATGATTTTATTGTTAAGAATAGGGCAGGAGAGCTTAAATATCAATTGTTCTTTAATAAACATCATCCTGAGACTATTACCTTGCCTGCTCCTGCTTTGTTTGATTTGACTGTAGGCAAGTACCTTGTTCCGTGACGGCTATCCACGCCTACCGGAACCCTACACCAGCCGAGGAGCCAGAACCAGAACCACAATTTGATCCTTCATGATAGTCTAACTATCAGTGGGATCCGGAGATGATTGCCAGCCAGTGGCAATCGGAGCCTTCTTCTTCCTCATCACAGTACGACCCCAGCAACTATTATTATGGATATCAGCCAGGCCAGCCGTAGCCATAGACCAACTTAGGCAAAAAGCCTAAGCTTGGGGGAGTACGTATTTCTCACCGATATTACATTTATGTTCACACACACTCATTGCCAGATGTCGGTGCTCATACTTTTTCATTGTATCATCCATGCTAGTTTATTTTCTTTTATGCTTTCTTCTTGTGTGTTTAATAAGTCTTATGAAGAAAACCCAAATAAATTAGTTGTAGCTTTTAATTAATTTACTTTCCATGCTTGTAGTAGTAATTAAAAAGAAAACCTAAAAATATTTCCCGTTCTTCTTTTGCTTGTTGGGAGCTTTCCCGTGTTAATAGTTTTATTTCTTTTCTTTTCTTTGGGGGTTAGTAGGAGAAGACCATGATTAAATTGTTGAAGTGACTCTTATATGCATTATTGTTTATCTGACAAAAGAGCCCATATTGCCTTGTCTTCTCCTGTTTATTGAATGCTCGCAGATTCCAGCTTAGTCCAGTGCACGTGCACTCTTATTATTATTCACATCGTTTGCTCCTGCAAGTGAAAGGCAATTATGATGATATATGATGGACTGACTGAGATGAGAAAAGCTGGTATGAACTCGACCTCTTTTGTTTTTGTAAATATGATGAGTTCATCGTTCTTGATTCAGCTTGTTATGAATAAACATGTTTGCAATGACAATTAGAGATCATAGTTGCTTGTGCCATGCTTGATTAGCTATGAGTTATAATGATTTACCTTGCGTGCCAACATGCTATTAAAATGGTTATGATGTGGTATGATAGGGAGGTATCCTCCTCTGAATGATTTAAGTGACTTGACTTGGCACATGTTCACGCATCTAGTTCAAACAAATCAACATAGCCTTCACGATATTTATGGTCATGGTGGATTATATCCTACTCATGCTTGCATCCAATGTTCATTAATTTTAATGCATGTACATGGTTGTTGTCGCTCTCTAGTTGGTCGCTTCCCAGTCTTTTGCTAGCCTTCACCTGTACTAAGCGGGAATACTGCTTGTGCATCCAAACTCCTTAAACCTCAAAGTTTTTCCACATGAGTCCACTATACCTTCCTATATGCGGTATCTACCTGCCGTTCCAAGTAAATTTGTATGTGCCAAACTCTAAACCTTCAAATAATCATCCTGTTTTGTATGCTCGAATAGCTCATGTATCAACTAGGGCTGTCTGTATCTTCCATGTTAGGCGGGTTATTCTCAAGAGGAGTGGACTCCGCTCCTCACTCACGAGATAAAGGGCTGGTCACCGGGATGCCTAGTCCCATGCTTTATGCAAACTAAATCAAAATAATTGCAAACAAAACTCCCCCTGGGACCCGATGTATGTTGGAGGCACTCGTCGTTTTGAGCAAGCCATGGATTGATGTTTGTTGGTGGAGGGGGAGTATAAACTTTACCATTCTGTTTGGGAACCGCCTATAATGTGTGTATCATGGAAGATATCGCCATCTCTTGGTTGTTATGTTGACAATGAAAGTATACCGCTCAAAATGTTATTCACCTCTATTTTAAAACCGAGCTCTGGCACCTCTACAAATCCCTGCTTCCCTCTGTGAAGGGCCTATCTATTTACTTTTATGCTGAGTCATCATCCTCTTATTAAAAAGCACTAGCTGGAGAGCGCGGCTATCATTTGCATTCATTACTGTTAATTTATATTGGGTGTGACTATGATTGGATATCTTTTACCATGAATTACAATGTCTAGTCAGTCCTTGATCTTTAAAGGTGCTTTGCATTTATGTTTTGCGGTCTCGGAAAGGGCTAGCGAGATACCATCTTGTTATATCAGATTATGATTGTTTTGAGAAAGTGTTGTCATCCAAGATTTATTATTATGGCTTGCTAGCTGATTATGCTATTGATATGGGTAATCATGAGACCTGAGAATTATTGCAGATGTGGTTAGTTATAATCTTTGCTAAAAACTTGAATGCTAGCTTGACATATTTACAACAACAAGAGCAAGCAGAGTTTGTGAAAGTTTTTCTTTATTTCTTTCAGTTTGTCAACTAAATTTCTTGAGGACAAGCAAGGGTTTAAGCTTGGGGGAGTTGATACGTCTCCAACGTATCTACTTTTCCAAACACTTTTGCCCTTGTTTTGGACTCTAACTTGTGTGATTTGAATGGAACTAACCCGGACCGACGCTGTTTTCAGCAGAATTGCCATGATGTTGTTTTATGTGCAGAAAACAAAAGTTCTCGGAATGACCTGAAACTCCACGGAATATCTTACAATAAATAATAAAAAATCCTCACCAAAGATGAAGACCAGGGGGCCCACACCCTTCTCACGAGGGTGGGGGGCACCCCCCTAGGGCGCGCCCCCTACCTCGTGGGCCCCCGGGAAACCCCCCGACTCCAACTCCAACTCTATATAACTGCTTTCAGGGAGAAAAAAATAGGAGAGAAGAAATCATCATGTTTTACGATATGGAGCCGCCGCCAAGCCCTAAAACTTCTCGGGAGGGCTGATCTGGAGTCCGTTCGGGGCTCCGAAGAGGGGGATTCGTTGTCGTCATCATCATCAACCATCCTCCATCACCAATTTCATGATGCTCACCGCCGTGCGTGAGTAATTCCATCTTAGGCTTGCTGGACGGTGATGGGTTGGATGAGATTCACCATGTAATCGAGTTAGTTTTGTTAGGGTTTGATCCCTAGTATCCACTATGTTCTGAGATTGATGTTGCTATGACTTTGCTATGCTTAATGCTTGTCACCAGGGCCCGAGTGCCATGATTTCAGATCTGAACCTATTATGTTTTCATCAATATATGAGAGTTCTAGATCCTATCTTGCAAGTCTATAGTCACCTATTATGTGTTATGATCCGTTAACCTGGAAGTGACAATAATCGGGATACTTACAGGTGATGACCGTAGTTTGAGGAGTTCATATATTCACTATGTGCTAATGCTTTGTTCCAGTTCTCTAATAAAGGAGGCCTTAATATCCCTTAGTTTCCGTTAGGACCCCGCTGCCATGGGAGGGTAGGACAAAAGATGTCATGCAAGTTCTTTTCCATAAGCATGTATGACTATATTCGCAATACATGCCTACATTACATTGACGAATTGGAGCTAGTTCCGTGTCACCCTATGTTATGACTGTTACATGATGAACCGCATCCGGCATAATTATCCATCATTGATCTGATGCCTACGAGCTTTCCATATACTGGTTTACGCTTATTTACTTTCCCATTGCTATTGTTATAATCACTACAAAATACCAAAAACATTACTTTGCTTTCATTACTCTTTTGTTACGTTACCATCACTATCATATTACTTTGCTACTAAACACTTTGCTGCAGATACTAAGTTTCTATGTGTGGTTGAATTGACAACTCAGCTGCTAATACTTTAGAATATTCTTTGGCTCCCCTTGTGTCGAATCAATAAATTTGGGTTGAATACTCTACCCTCCAAAGCTGTTGCGATCCCCTATATGTTTGGGTTGTCATAGGACAACATACAATCATGCCATAGGTTAGCTCCTAGTGTTTAGCCTCTTTGATCTCGTGGTAGATCAACTCTTGTAATACTCATATCATCAAGAACAATCAAGCAGGGCGTAGGGTATTACCTTCATCAAGAGGGACCAAACCTGGGTAAACATTGTGTCCCCTGCCTCCTGTTACCATCCGCCTTAGACGCACAGTTCGGGACCCCCTACCCGACATACGATGGTTTTTACACTGATAGGCACGCTTATGCAGGAGGGGAAGCAAGCACGCGATCAACAGAGGCTCGGGCGCATCGCAGACCGCGTCGACCGCATGCCAGCACGCCTGGACGAACGCGGTCACCGTGTAAACTCTGATCTTAGGCCAACCTAAGCCCAAACTTCATGTCTGGCATGTTGTTCGTGGTAGTTTTGAAGATTACCATGCTTTGGTTTGGATCCAGACGCAGTAGAAAAGATTTTACAAGCCTAGTAAGTTTCTGATCAGTAACTTTGAGAGGTTACTAAGGTCAAACGGCTGGGAGTTGGGAGCTGAGCTTTGGAGGGTAGCAATCATCTACTAAGGTGATGCTGCACAAGAAAAATCAGCTACATTGGAGCTAGTAAAATGGTAGTTGCTGTAGAAACCACCATTTCTGTCCAGAACAGAAAATATTTTTTGTAGCAAAAATATTCCAAAAAGTTATGCAATATTTTTGCTTTGGAAGGTGCCCTAGGGTTCCAAGAATATTTGTGAATTTTTTAAGATTTTTGTGGGCAAGAAAATTTGGGGTTCCTTTGGAGCACATTGATCTAGCTAGGGTTTAAGAGAGGGAAATGAATATTTTCCATTTAAGAAAACATTCCAACAATTATTTTGAGATGAACCAGAGTGGGAATGATGGTTAGAGAGGGAAATGGGACACTTGGGTCAAAGCCAAGGGATACCCAAGTGGTTAAGTCCATATGAAAAGATTCAAAACTCCAAACTTCAAAATCAATCCAGAAGAAAATCAGGCAAATAAAGAGGGCAAAAACCAGGCTGTCACAGACCTCCCGCACTTAGAATGCATCTCGTCCTCAAGATTCGGTTGCTTGGGAAAACCATTCAGGATAATGTTCCTTAGAAATTCTTCCCGTTCCCATGTGGATTCCGACTCTATGTGATGCTCCCACTGAACCTTGTAGAATTTTCTTACTTTGCTCTGGGTGACCCTTTCCATCTGATCCAACATTTTCACCGATCTCTCTTCATATGTTAAGTCCTTTGCCAACTCTATTTCATCCATAGCAGTCTTTTTCTCAGGCGGCGATATGCATCACCTCAACTGTGAAATGTGAAACATGTTGTGCACGTCTGATAATTCATGGGGCAGTTCCAACTGATAGGCAACAGTACCCACTCATGACATAACTGGAAATGGACCAATAAATCTGGGTGCCAACTTTCCACGAGTCTGAAATCTCTTGACTCCTTTCATAGGAGTGACTCGGAGGTATACCTGTTCTTCGGGTTAAAAACTGATATGTCGGTGCTTTGCATCATAGTAACTCTTCTGTCGAGATTTGGCCAATTGCAATCTGTCTCTTATTTCCCTAACTTGTTTCTCAGCTTCCATCATGAGATCTGTTCCGAAGATACGACTATCTCTGGTTTGAGACCAATTTAATGGAGTGTGGCACTTACGGCCATACAAAGCCTTATATGGTGATATTTCTAGGCTAGTCTAGAAGCTGTTGTTATAAGAGAACTCGGCATATGGCAGACAGTCTTCCCATTTAGATCCTTGGGCCAATGCATAGGCTCGCAGCATATCTTTGAGTATTTGGTTCATCCGCTCGGTCTGTCCATCGTCCTGAGGATGATAAGTGGTACTGTATTTCAGTGCTGTCCCCAAGGCTTAATGGAGACGTGACCAAAAAGCGGAGGTAAAAAGTGAATCTCGGTCAGAAGTGATGGTTCGGGGTACTCCATGCAGACTGACTATCCTGGATACATACAGTTGTGCAAGTTGATCCGCTCGATATGTGGTTCTGATTGGGATAAAGTGAGCAACCTTGGTTAAGGTGTCCACTATGACCCAGATTGCATCATTGCCTCGCGGAGTCCTGGGCAGCCTTGTGATGAAATCCATGCAGACATCATCCCATTTCCATTGTGAGACTACAGGGGTTGGAGAAGTCCGGCTGGCTTCTGATGGTCTGCCTTCACCTTGTTGCATATGTCGCAACAGGCTACAAAATAAGCGATGTCTTTCTTCATCCCATCCCACCAGAACACTTGTCGCAGATCTTCATACATTTTCGTACCTCCATGGTGAATAGAATACGAATATTCATGTGCTTCTGATAGGGTTTTCTGCTTTAAATCCGCCTGATCTGGCACACAAATTCTTCCACGGAATTGGAGAGTACCAAATTGATCCCTTGAGAAATCTGAGGTCTGTCCCGTTACCTTATCCTTGGCACATTTCTGCAGAATGGTGTCATCTGGCTGTGCCTTGCGGATCTCTTCCTCAAGGGTGGGGGTGACTTCCAAAATATTAGCAAGGCCAACATCAACTATGACCAGGTTGAGCTGAGCAATCTCCTCTTGAAGTTCAGGAGGCAAGGATTCCAATATGATATTCAGGCTGACAGGCTTTTGACTAAGTGCATCAGCGACCACGTTGGCCTTACCCGGGTGGTAATTTATCCCAAGATCATAATCGTTGACTAACTCAAGCCACCTTCGTTGACGGAGATTTAAATCTGGCTGAGTAAATATATACTTGAGACTCTTGTGATCGGTAAAAAAATTGGCACCTCTTCCCGATGAGATAGTGTCTCCAAATTTTTAAAGCATGAACCACCGCGGCCAATTCCAGATCATGAGTGGGATATTTCCCTCGTGGGGTCATAGCTGTCGCGATGCATAGGATACTACCTTCTCGTCTTGCATAAGTACGCATCCAAGTCCTTGTTTGGAGGCGTTGCAGTACACATCAAAACTGCAGTAGATATCTGGAAGAGTTAACACCGGTGTAGTCATCAGCCGTACCTTTAGCTCGTTGAAACTTTTCTCATAGTCCTCTGTCCATTCAAACTTCTTATCCTTTTTGAGCAACTCCATCATGGGTTTAGCAATCTTGGAAAACCCTTCAATGAAACAACGGTAATACCCGGCTAATCCAAGAAAACTCCGTTTCTGTGATACAGTTGTAGGGGGCAACCAATCGAGCACATCCTTTACTTTGCTCGGGTCCACGGCTATACCTTCGGCGGATAGCATGTGTCCAAGAAATCCGACCGTCTTGAGCCAAAATTCGCGGAGTCGTTGTAACACAGCTCGGAGGTGATCTTTGTGATCTTCTTCACTCCTTGAGTAAATAAGTATGTCCTCGATGAAGACTACCACGAACTTATCGAGGAAGTCCATGAATACTTTGTTCATCATATGCATGAAGAAAGCAGGGGCGTTGGTGAGACCAAAGGGCATAACTGTATATTCATAAAGACCGTACCGAGTGGTAAAGGCGGTCTTAGGAATATCTTCCGTTTTAATCTTGTGCTGATGATATCCTGTCCGTAGATCAACCTTGGAGAATACCTTGGCCTCACTGAGCTGATCAAACAAATCATCAATCCTTGGCATCGGATATTTGTTTTTGATGGTGACATCATTCAGCTGACGGTAATCCACACACATGCGGAGGCTGCCATCCTTTTTGTCCATGAAGATAGCAGGTGATCCCCATGGTGAAGATCTGGGACGGATATATCCTTTCTAGAGCATTTCATCAAGACGTTTCTTTCGCTCCACTAATTCTGATGAGGGCATCCGGTAATACTTCTTGTATAATGGTGCGGTTCTGGGTACAAGATCTATTGCGAACACAAGCTCTCGATCTGGTGGCATGCCTGGCAGCTCTTCTGGAAATACATCAGGAAACTCACTGGCCACAGGAATTAATTCCAATTCAGCCAGAGCGATGAAGGCCATTTCTTTCTTGGGTATGCTGCTACGAGCATAGAATTTGGTAGTCTGCCCCTCCCGACTAGTCAAAGTGACTTCTCGGGTTGTGCAATTTATGCATACTTGGTATTAAGTCAACCAATTCATACCCAAGATAACATCCAGTTTAGCAGACTCGATAATTATCAAAGAAGTTGAAAAGCAGACTCCATTGATACTGATTTCCAAATTACGGCAGACCAGATTGCTCCTGATTAAGGATCCCGGGGTATGTACCAGCATATTTTTGCCCAAAAGCGAACAAGGAAATTTGTTTTGGGCAACAAAACTCCGAGAGATAAAAGAGTGGGAAGCTTAGAGTCAAATAAAATTACTGCAGGTATGTTGTTAACAGGAAACATACCAATGACGACTTCGGGGTTTTCTTGGGCTTCATCCGCGGAGAGGTGATGAACGTGCCCAGTGATGTGTTGCTGGTCCGGGCATGATTCCATAAAGTTGACTTGTGGCCTGAATAGAGCATTTGCCTTGCTGTTCTTGGGACACTGTCTGGCATAATGTCCGGTTTTCCCACAACTGAAGCAAGCATTGATGCGCTGGCACTCCTCGTGCACCGGCTTGGTCACGACATTCTTGACTTGGGTGGTGGTCTTGTTAACATTTTGTTGCCAATTGGGCTTGTATTCCACCTGAGTCTGCTGCCAGGTACGAGCCTTTTGCACGGGTTGCCCATCCTTCTTTGGCTCAAACTTGCTCGTGTGATCATTATTGACAGGCCTGTTGTCTGATACGAGCTTGTGCTCCCTTTCCGCAATGAAAGCTTTGTTCACTAGAGTTTGAACATCTAGGAAATCACACATGCTGAGAGTACACCGGAGTTGCGGGTTTAATCCACCAAGAAATCTGTCAATCTTTCTTTCTTCAGCGGCCACGTCATGAAGGGAGTAACGTGACAAATGATTGAATTTTTGCAAATATTCACCCACAGACTGATTTCCTTGGAGGAGCGCGAGAAATTCTTGCTGCTTAGTCTTCATAATTCCAGTAGGGATGTGATATTTCCGGAACTGATCCGTGAATTTTGACCAGGTGATTTCTTCATCAGCAGGCCACATGGCTTTTATAATTTCCCACCATATGGCACCAGCGCCTTCAAGATAATGAGTTGCAAATGGAACTTTATCACCTTCTTCAGTCTGAGCAATCTAAAGTTTCCTCTCAATGGTTCGCAGCCAATCGTCTGCTTCCAAGGGGTTAATAGCCCGACTGAAACTGGGAGGCTTGGTCCTTTGAAAATTTGACAGCTTTGAGTGATGACCGTTCTGATTCCCATTCTGCCCAACATAGCTTGCACACTTTTTAAAATTTCAATCAGAACATGATTCCATCTTTCCTCAAACATACGTAGCATTTTCTCGGTGGAGGGTGGATTTGGTGGTGGAGGCGGTGGTGGAACGTATGTCTCGAGGGAGTGTCCTGCCTGTCATGCGGAACAACGAACAGGAGTGCCTTCACGAACGTTGCTACTGCAGCCTCCCCGCGGCATCCTATTGTGGTTTTTCCCAAGACAACGCAACCAAGATGAGAAGCATTCAAAATAAATTGGGGAAAAGCCAGCAACAAAAGCCTGAGAAAAACCAAAAGGACGAAGAAAATACGGCAAATAAAATAGAGTCCCAACATAATTATACATAGACTCATACATGAAAGATACATAACATGACAGGTCCAACAACTCTCATACATGACATGAAATATCATGACTCGTACGACTACACACGTGCATCATCCGGACGACTGCGAGTACTCAGAAGCTCTACTACTCTGCTGGTGCTGCGGGGTCCTCTTCTGACTCGGATCCTGAACTGACGTGGTTAACTGAGACCTCCGGGTTAAAGGTAACACGGCGACGTTGCCTCGAGGGCTCTCCCTTTGGGGCAGGTGTAGGATGAAGCATCGGGGCTACATGAGTAGTGAGAAGTGAAACCCACTAAGCAAGAGCACTAAGAGGATTCACGATCGAGGCGCCCGAGCTACTCGGAGGAGTAACCAGTGAAACAGGGGAACTAGAACTGACTGGAATATAAGGAGTAAATCCCAGGGAGGATGGAGTAGTGGCAGATCTAGTAGAGACTAAAGCAGATGCTAAAGAAGTATGGGCACGAGGTAGCTCTCGAGCCAGCTCGTGGATCATAAGATATCTAGCGGTGATGTAATGAGCAAGATGGCTAGCAATGCTATCGGACTCCGGATCAATGATAGGGAAGTGGACACGACCATTGTCGTGTAGAGAAGGATAGTAGTAGAAACCTGGGTGGTTCTGCATCTGGACCTCGTTGTAACGAAGCTCAACAAGGACCTCGAATGCATGAAACTGGACAGCCTGGGATGCGGTAGAAGCGTAACTGCTCCGAGAGGTACGAGTGTAAGTGCTGGAGTCGGAACTGGTACGCAGAGTAACCACTGCATGATACTCATACACCGAGTCAGCTAGACGCTCCCGGTATACACGATAGACAGGATCGTCACCGAGGGGGTACATCCGATGCCTCATGTTACGAAGGAGATGCGGCGACGTGTACGGCATCGGCTGCAACTGGCACAGATACGGCGCCGGAGCCATCTACACTCACAACCATTAGTAGGTTTGCATAAAAATAAGACAAGTATATGCAATGAAACAACCAGCTACCAATGCTACCGGCACACAATGTAAACTCGTATCTACCATCCAGTCAACACATCGTAGTCTAGTGTGGCCTACAGTCAGCGCGGCTCTAATACCAAGCGTTGTGGCACCCCGGCTCAGAGCAACCGGTTTACCATGCATTGCCAGCCCAGAGACCATGTTTTCTGGCAACACACAACATCTTGGTACAGAAAACAACCGCTTTATTAATGCTAGTGGATCAAAGATTACATTACAACAGGTAGCAAGGCCAAGCGGCACACACGGTGCGGCTGAACAATATGTACATTATTTAGTGAACATAAAGGCCTCGATCATAACAACTACGCGGCAACCGAACAATGTCGTAGCGAAACTCCATAGCACAGGGACACCAATGTGGACACGATCTAGACCCGGACAGCACTCCTTTCCAACAAGGCTTTCCTGAAATCTGGCATGACACGCCAGGTCAGTACATGGAATGTACTTGCAAGCTCACAATAGACATAAACATAATGACAAACAATATCATGATAATTAATCAATTATTGACAATGCAACAATATAACCAACATGATGTGATCATACTCTTGTGAGAAAAATCCCTCTTACCAACGGTGATCACTGCTTGGATCACCACCGTGCCAACCTCAAAATCTTAACTATGAACATCTCATGATCTTTACGGCAATCACAACCACGACCCATACTTGGTCTAAAACAATGATCCTTCCGGCAATCACAACCACGACCAACATTTGGTCTTACCCAACCCGATGGCCTTCTCACCATCACCAACAATGTAGAGTTCATAACTTAGTGTGCATGTTTTATTAAATGTTGACCCATGGTGTGACCTACTTTCGAGCCTGTCTGTAACCGTGGACTCGACTATCGATAGATTGATACACTCTACAGAGGTAGCGCACTGTACCCACACCACGGAACCCATGGCCTCGTACTCCCATTCGGGTGGGCCAACGACATTCCAACGAAACCCCTCCATTGCCATGACACTCTCTCGGCCACTCCGACCCACTCCCAACTGGGCTAGTCCTAGGTGGCCCCGTGTCTACCAAAGACACAACGACCACCGTCGTGGCCAAAACATAAATGTCCCTCATGGGAACCGGTACCAAAAATCTCAAAAACGGGCACACAAGGTTATTTCTGCTTACCGGGCCAGGGTACCGCACGCCCATAACCTTCCCTAGTTGGAGGCACCGACCAGAGGCATGACAACGGACCGAATAAAGGCCTTCCCATACAGGCAAATGTGGTTGCACTAGGAAAAACTCGATTCAGTGGCACCATGACCTGGTCAACGATATATTCAAGTTGTATTATTTTAGGTTCAACTTAAATTGAAAATAACCGGTGTCATAGTATGCCATGAAGTGCAGCAATAACATATGCATCACATATTAACGGAAAAGACTGAGTCAACTATATTCTCACTAAGCATAACCATCAACAACTATTGACACTTCTCTGGTCAAGATTAAACCTCACATTAAGCAGAATCTTTTATAAAAAAATTTATCATTTTTCTTATGCAAGAAAAATAACTCCAATTATTTACTTATATCAATAACCATATCATTTATTTCATAGCAATAATTAATTCTAATCTCTTTACCAACTTAGTTAGTTTTAAACTTTCTTTAACACAAGCATATTAACTTTGACAAGCATTTAACAGAATATAAATAACACAATAGTGTTCTATATGCATGGAGTAAGTCATTCATTCAAGTAGGAAAATCACAAATATTGCAATGGCACCATGAAAATGTTGCTGTGGCTTGCCTTAGTGCAGATGAGGTTCACAAGCCTCCTGGTGATCCTCAAGACAAGCTTCACTTCTTTGAAAACATTTATAAACACAAAAAGAAAATATCAAGAACCCTTCTGAAAATCATCAGAAAATAGAGACAGCAGGGAAAAATCCCATTTTTGTTGAGCTGCTAGATTTCTTTACAAAGAACACAATGCAAAAAGAATCAATTCATTTGGACTTATGGTTGAAAAGTTATAGTTGTTTGAAGCTCTCTAGATATAAATGAAATTTGAATTTAAATAAAGACAGGCTAGGGGGGTGACGTCGAAGGCGTAAAGCCTCGGGGCGCCACCACACGTACCGTTTCGCGCGCATACTAAGTGGCTGACTAGCAGGCCCCAGTAGTCAGGTGAGGGGAGAGGGGAAACGAGACAGGGGACGACGTGGCTTTGTCGGAGCAAATGCCGGCGACGAGAGCTCCTTGGCCAAAACGAGAGGGGGGATCGAGAGAGGAGGCGGAGGCGTACCTGCCCGTACCCGTAGAGTAGCTAGGGGTGGTCGGACGGCGTTAGAATCGTCCTCTCTAGCGGAGACAGGAAGCAGAGCTCGGCGGAGACGAAGATGACGGCGAGCAGATGCAACTCCAGGGGATCCAACTGGGCATAACGGCACCACCACAGAGTGGCGGAGACCCTGGAGGGGTTGCCCAGGCCTGGGAGGGGCCGGAGCTAGGGAGACGACCCACGGTCTGTCTGGCCGGGCTACGGTTCTCTACTAGGTTGTGGAGTGTGTGGGAGTGGTGTATGATGCTCGAGGAGGCTGGGGGAGGTCTCTATTTATAGCCGAGCGTCGAGGGGGGTTCGGGCTCCGCCGGTGGAGACCTGGACACGGCGCCCGGCGACGACCGGCGTCAGTGAGAGAGGGAGAAGGAGACGGAGCTCATGCGGGGACTGTGGGCGAATGGGGACGATCATAGGGGCACTGGGGTGACGACGAGCACACTATGCACCGCACTGTTTCGTTGGCCGGACCGTGCCCATGCTCGCTGCGGCAAGCTCCGGTGTCGGCTAGTGCCAGGGGAGAGTTAATGGGGCTAGGACGAAGATGGTGGCGAGGTTTGGCACGCTTAGGCAGGCGGGGAAGCGAGCACGCGATCAACCGAGGCTCGGGCACGTCGCAGAGCTAGCTCGTCGGCCGCATGCCAGCACGCGTGGACGAAGGCGGTCACTGCGTGAACTCTGACCTCAGGCCGACCTAAACCCAAACTTCATGTATGGCATGTTGTTCATGGTAGTTTTGAAGATTACCACGCTTTGGTTTGGATCCAGACGTAGTAGAAAAGATTTGACAAGCCTAGTAAGTTTCTGATCAGTAACTTTGAGAGGTTACTGAGGTCAAACGGCTGGGAGTTGGGAGCTGAGCTTTGGAGGGTAGCAATCATCTACTAAGGTGATGCTACACAAGAAAAATCAGCTACATTGGAGCTAGTAAAATGGTAGTTGCTGTAGAAACCACCATTTCTGTCCAGAACAGAAAATATTTTCTGTAGCAAAAATATTCCAAAAAGTTATGCATTATTTTTGCTCAGGAAGGTGCCCTAGGGTTCCAAGAATATTTGTGAATTTTCTCAGATTTTTGTGGGCAAGAAAAAATGGCGTTGCTTTGGAGCACATTGATCTAGCGAGGGTTTAAGAGAGGGAAATGAATATTTCTCATTTATGAAAAATATTCCAATAATTATTTTGAGATGAACTAGAGTGGGAATGATGGCTAGAGAGGGAAATGGGACACTTGGGTGAAAGCCAAGGGATACCCAAGTGGTTAAGTCCATATGAAAAGATTCAAGACTCCAAACTTCAAAATCAATCCAAAAGAAAATCAGGCAAATAAAGTGGGTAAAAACCAGGCTGTCACATGTTCTTGGTGCCTTCTGACATTCAGGGGTTGTGGCAGTGTCCCGAAGAGTTGAGCTCCGAGGTGTTGTCGTCACAATTTTATCGTTGCAGTTCTGGAATACCTGAGTTTGCCGACATCAAAAATCTCTTTTATGCAGTTGTTGGTGAGATAACCTCGACGCCACCCAGTACCGGGGTGGGAGTTCGGGAGTATTGCCATAACTTGTATAACAAATGCTTTTTGAAGGTGGAGGTACATGATTTCTGAAGGTTTCTTGGTTATGTGTTGACGGATGGATACAGCTGGATGTAGGGATTGTTAGTTTGAGTGAGATCACTAGGAGGTTAGGTTTCTTGGTTATGATGTGTCAGAGGTTAGTTAAGTATTTCTATGGGAGTACTAATCCTTTGTGATCATCGAAATTGTCATGTCAATTCTTTCCAACTGGTATGATTCTCTTCAAGATGATCCTATCTTTTTCCCATCCGTAAGATCAATTATCAGTTCTTCTCAATGGTGTTTGTTTCATCCGTCCTATGTTGTCTTTGTTTTTCCCGCCCTCCCACCCTTTTCTTCAAGGACTCGGATTTCTTAATCAAGTATCCTTTTTATTGATGGGAAGTCTCTCAATTCTTTTCCTTCAACGTTCTTATTCGGTGATTCTCAGGAACATACAACAGAGCTTCAAATTTATTATTCTTCATTATCTTTTCTTCTCCGGTGGATTAAATTCAAGCTTTGTCAATCATATCTTTTCCTTGTTTCAAATGTTTTCTCATGCCGGTGCACCTCTTAATCATCCACTTCTCGCTATTCAATTGTTCCGAAGTGCTGAAGTTATCTCGAAGATTCGTGTTTCCACTCTGCATTCATTCAATTTCTTTTGAGGATGTTATCTCATTCAAGCCATTTAATTCAATCGATGCAATCTCCCTTTCAAGTAATCGTTCAACAGTATTTCTTTTGAGTGGGCCCTAACCCACAGGTCTTTTCCCAGGATCTACCTGACGTAAGAATTCTTTTCAAGTTTGACGTAAGAATGAATTATCACCAGACATGCCTTTCTCCAAGATCTTTCAAAGTCTATTCATCGTTGGTTCAACCTTTCTAATTTTCATTCCGGAGTGTCTCAACAATTCATGGTGGTGTTTCTCGTCGTCATTCTCGAATTTTGAAGACCGAACACAAATTTCTCCTAAATCTTGTCTATTCTATTGAAGATTCATGGGTCTAGCTTCACACTATCCTCTCAAATTATTCCGTTTGTCAGTAATTCTTTTCTTACCCATCTAGTGTAATTTAGGAGTCTTTTTAGTTTGATTCTCTGGAGCCCATCATCGCAGAATTACTCATTCCAGCTTTCAGCTCTCGTTCTCCAAATCTTACCGGTGCATCGCTCAAGTATTCCCTAGCCAGCTCGTGATCTCTTCATTCTCTTGTATCTAAATTTCTCTCAAGTATCTTCGTCCATTTTCCAATTCCTCCTGGCGATGCGTTCTTTTTCTTCGCTCGTTCTTTTAATCCGTACGGTGGTTTGTCCAATATTCCTCTTCCATCGTTATCGTATCAATGCATTAGTGCTTTCCAAATCCTACTGGTGGTACATTGAAGACCTTCCCAAGTTTGTTCTACCTCTCTTTAATCTTTTTCAAAAAGAATAAGTGGCATGCCAAATCCATTGCTGGTCATCAACTTAATTTGATGAAGGATAAGCATACAATAAATCTTATTCTTATTTCCTCGAGGTGATTAATCTCTTCTTTCTGTAGTTTGTTCATCATATCACATTCTTGGTTTCAAGTTGTTCGTCCTTCCTTTTCCAGAGTTCCAAGTTCTCTCAGTTAACTCGCGCGAAGATCCATCTAAATCATTCCAAGGATTCACCTTGTGTTTTCAACTTCTCTTTCTTTCTATCATCCTTTATTACCGGAGTTCTTCATGGAGGCTCTACATGGTGGTTTGTCAAGGATTCTTTTCATTCTTCAATTGTTCTGGAAGATCTCTCTGGAAGTCATGACCCGCCAAGCTATACTCTAAAATAAACATGGTATTCAACACATGTCTTGTTTTGAGGAGTTCAAGCTTTCTTCATCTTGCATTCTGAAGTGTAATTATTTCTTTCTTATCTTTTGAGGTGGTGTTATGTCACTTTTGAAAATTTTCTTTCATGTTTCATGATTCACAAGTTGTCCAGAATGACATATTTTAAACCCATCATTTTCAATTTGTTCATGACATCCTTTGCAACCCATCAATCTCTTCATTGGAGTTATCTTGGGTTATATTTCACCTAAAGCTTTCCCTAAGGATTGTTGCTCCTTATGGTGCTTATAAATTACCCAAGTTCTTCATTTATCCTCCCGATGAAATAAGTTTCTTGTCTCCTTGTTGATATCAATCCAATCTATTGTTACCCTTAGTGGCAGAATTTCACCTCATAATTTTGAGACGTTTTCCATAAGCCCGCTACAAGCTTATTCTTTTGTTGTTGACTTTCCAACAACTCCGTTCAACCCTTCTTCGTAAGGATGCTTTCCAAATTCAATTATGGTAGAAGTTATCTTTCCTTCTATGTTCTCTTGTTCCAACGATCTAGCTTCTATTCATCCGCTCCGAAGGCATTGTGATGTTTTCTTCAACCCATCATATCATTTTGGAGATCATGTTCTTTGCATGCTTATCCATTTAACTGGATTGTTGTGTTCTCTTTCTAGTTCTTTCATCTTATCAAGTCTTGCCTCTCTTTTATACCGGAGTGTTGTCTAAATTCTGACATTCTTGTTCCTCGGCTATTTCGTTATACCGGTGTTCTTTCATATTCTTTTGGTTCGCTAAGCTCTTGTTTCGCAATGCTCCTTGTTCCTCTTTCCTAACAGAGTGTTTTCAAATTCGTTCATCTCCATTATATTCTTTCTTTCGATTTGTTCAACCCCTCATGGTTCGTTGCTTTCACTTGTTTGTCAAAGAAGCAACTTTGTTTTACCTCTTCCTCTTCTGTTTCTCTCCGGTGCCATCCTTAGATCTCGGGACGAGATCTCTTGTAAGTGGAGGAGTGTTGTGACGCCCCGAGACTGATGCTCCAGAAGACTTCCTTAGATTTCGTGATCAGTTTCTTTGGTGCTTGCTCTATTTATTTTTTTTGCATCGCATCATGTCATCATGCCATCATGTCATTTAATTTTGTAAAACTCAACTAAATAAATTGCATGGATCTTCGGTCCATTTAAACCGAGAGAATTCACATGGTGATTGCTCTTTATAACATATCCTCCCAATATTAGGGAGCTATATTAAATATTCCATTAATTTGGAATTCACCATAACACACTTGCGAAATATCACAATGCATATGTTATATTAATTCTTGTTCTCCAACCTTGCCATATTTTCTTTCATCATATTCCGAAGCTCCACCAAAAATCCAAACATTTTGGACCCTCCTTTTACCAAGTCCTATTTCAAACCCATTTGAATTAAATTCAAATGAGTTTGAATTTACATCTTTCAATCATGACCTTTTCTATTTTCTCAGAACAAGCATATTTTTGTGAGTCTGGGAAAATAATCCCATGCCCAAATACTTTAACCTTTTCTTCACTCCTCTTTATTTCTTGGCATTTATTTTTTTGCTATGAAAAATGAGATAAGAGAGGAGCCAACCCAGCTGGCCTCTTAGGCCTGACCGACTAGGCCGGCCCTTTAGGCCCAGCCACCCCCACCTACACCTAACACTAGCGCCAGGGGAGAGCCTCCTGCTCGATCCCCATCTCCCTCCCGAGCACCGTCATGCAGAAAGAGGGCAGCGCCAACCATCTCGCCGGGCCTCCACCTCTCCTCCCTGCGCCCTTCACCGTGGCCGCTCCATGCTTCTTCACGCGAGCCACGTCGCCTCCCCGCTATGATGCCTGCATCTCCAGCCGCTCCCCTGCAGCTCCTCCACCTTGCCTATGCAACCTCCCCTACTGCTGCTGCTCAGCTCCACCGCACCTCTTTCCGTTCCCTGCACCGTTGTGTCACCGGAACAACACCCGCTCCTCTGCTTTGGGTCCCAGCGTCCCGCGGCCGTCGCCCCTGCATCACACCAAGTACCTGCACCGCGCCCTGAACCGCCAAGGAATATCACCAAACAGGGAATGACGCCAAGTACCAGGTCAACGAGGACCGCCAAGTTCGTCTTCCGCCGTCTCTGAAATCGCCAAGTACCACGACGATACGAGAACAACTACCGTCGACGTGCATTTTGCAAAGTACCACTACCGTTGAGCCTCGAAGACTCCGTATACGTCAAGTTTCTCGCCGTGACCCCGAACATCTACGGAAACTTGTGTGACTAAGAACGTGAACGACTACCATCGCCAAGATCGCTAGCACCACTACCGCCGCCGAGGACCGACAGTAACACTACTTCCACTACCGTCACCAGGAGAACGACTACTTCCCACAACAGCCCGTGAATGACTACTTCCACTACGACCATCCCGAGAACGTCTACTTCCTCTACATTGCACCAAACCCGAACTGTCCTGTTTGCTAGCTTCGAAGGTATAACCGCCGGAACGACGCCCGTGGACCGAATGCATGTGTCGTATGAGATGCACCATATGTTTGCACCGTGTTCGTTTTGTTCCTTGCACGTTCGCCATAAGCCATGCCACCGACATGTGGGACACCCGGTATCCGGGATCACTCCCCGTCACTATTGCACGTTTCGCGCACCCACACTTGTTCCTTTGCACCAGCATCTCAATTGAGTTGCCGAATCACCGGAATGTTGCCATGGTAACATTTCCGTTTCGCCTCCGTGGCACCCCTTTTCCTTCCGCCATGGCAACAAATGCCTCATATCTTATCATGTCAACATTTTCATAAAACTTGCATATGTCATTCGCATCACGATAACAACATTTAAAATGGTTAGAATTGTTGTTTCCTTGAAATTGCTAAAGGCATATGAGGATTTTCCTACCTCATTTAAACTTGCCTAAATATCTAGTTTATATTTGTTTCACCTCTTGCCTTGTTTAACAACATTTAATATTAACGAGTACATAACTGAGAGAATACTAAATAAGTCATGTGGTGTTTCGTCAATATGCAACTCGTTGCATATTGAGCTCCACTTAATTTGTATTATTGTTTGTGCAATTTGCCATGCCATGCCTCTTTAAATTGGATATGCATCATACTTGGTTGTGCATCATGCCATGTTTATGTGTTGGTTCTTTACCATGTTGTTTGCTTCTCTCGTTAGCTTCGGTTTCATTCTGAAGTTGTGAGGATTCGTTCGAATATGTCCGTTTGTGTTCTTTATGGACTTGCTCTTCTTCCTTGCGGGATCTCAGGCAAGATGACCATACCCTCGAAATCACTTCTATCTTTGCTTGCTAGTTGTTCGCTCTATCTCTATGTCGCACTGCCTACCACTTGTTATATCAAGCCTCCCGTATTGGCATGTCAAGAATCTAACCCACCTTCCTAGCAAACTGTTGTTCGGCTATGTTACCGCTTTTGCTCAACCCCTCTTATAGTGTTGCTAGTTGCAGGTGAAGTTGAAGTCTGTTCCATGTTGGAACATGTTTATGTTGGGATATCACAATATCTCTTAGTTTAGTTAATGCATCTATATACTTGGTAAAGGGTGGAAGGCTCGTCCTTATGCCTGGTGTTTTGTTCCACCCTTGCCGCCCTAGTTTCCGTCATACCGGCGTTATGTTCCTCGATTTTGCGTTCCTAATGCGGTTGGGGTTATGGGACCCCCTTGACAGTTCGCCTTGAATAAAAATCCTTGTCGGGGTTGGGTGCGATATATGCCAATGGATGGTTTATCATGGTGGGAGCGAGTAGAACGTCGCCGGTGCCTGGAAGCGGGATGAGGCGTAGACACGAATGCCGGCGTACTTTACCCAGGTTCGGGGCTCTCCTAGGAGACAACACCCCTAGTCCTGCTCTGTAGGGTCTCCGAATGATCACTAAGACACTGGTGAGTACAATGGTGCTCCTCGAGCTGTATGCTAGAGGTAGAAGAAGGCAGGCACGCTCTCTCCTTCCTCTAGATATGCGTCTAGTTCTAACTGGTTCAGAACCCTTTGCATGGGTGCCCTGGGGGGTTTATATAGGCCTACCCCCAAGGGGTACAATGGTAATCGGGCCGGGCGTAGGGCCCGGCTGTTAGTGTCTCTGGTCGCCGGCTTGTCCGCCGACCACCTGGGTCCTCCGCCTGGTGGGCCCCACCGACTGGTCGGGTACGGAGCCAACAGTCCGCTCCCACCGCTCGCGGGTTTTGCCGGCTGCTGATTACTGTAGCCGCGTGGCTAATGACGCATGCTTGGTCAGGTGAGCGTGGCTACAGTCCCGCTGACTGGTGGGAGATCACTGTAGCCACTCCCTGTTTTATCTGATTAATGGCGCGTGGACCCTGAGGGAGGAGAGGGCCGCCTGCCGGAGGCCGGCCTCCCTTGGATCCGACTGGTCAGGCCTTCGCCGCCCTAAGGGCTCTCGCTACCTGGTAGGGCCCGCCGCCTACAGGCCGTACCGACAGGTCGTCGTGGGAACAGGACACTGCGTGCCACTGGTGACGTCAAGGGAGGAGTGGCAACAGTGCCGCACCGGGCGAAGATCCCCGCCCGTACGAAGCACTGTGGCCACGCCCGGCCCTGGGTATGGGGGATGGGCTACACTGTAGCCTCGCCCCATCTCCTCTTCTTAATGGGGGCGCAGACTTTGAGGGCGCCATGGGTCGACTGCTAGGAGCCGGCCTCTCTGGAGGCCGCTTGCTAGGAGTCGGCCCATCTTGGAGCCGCCTTTCTGATCATGGTTGTCTGTTGGCTGTCGGTCGTTCAACCAGCTGGCCACCATAAGGCGGCGCTTGATCTTGCCGTCTTGAGGGGTGCAACCGCCCCCGATGTCTTGAAAGGTTCATGGACTAGGGTTTGGCTACCCGTGGCCCATTACTCCGACAGTAGTCCCCGAAGCTGGTGAGGCACCGTGGCCGAGGGGCCGAGGAGCCTCAACAGTTTCCTTCCTCGGGTGCTCTAGATGGAAGCTTCATCTGACTCCTGGTAAGCCGCCTGGTAGGAGCCGGCCACGTCCGGTCGGATATGTCTGAAACTTCGAATGCAACAGAGGGAACTAGGTGGCGTATTAGTCAAGCTACAGGCCCGCCGCCCATCATGGGCGTGCCGCGCGGCATTAGCCAGCCGGGCCAGCCTGCCAGTCCACGCGTGCGATGGGACGTGACTGCGGGCTAGGCCCGTAATCACCGGGCCTCGGCACACGAGCGGATCTGCTGCGGCCGAGGTAGGCGGTTGAGTTTCCCCGCGGGGTCATCACGCGCAACAACTCGTGCGACAATTGTGGTTACGTGGGGTCATGGGCACAATTAATCCCACGATCCCATGCCCGCCCCCTCGGCTTCATAGCCCGTTGGCTATAAGTAGGAGGAGGAGAGGGAGCAGCGGAGCACGGACGCCCCCTCACCCTACTCTTGCCTCCTTCTTCCTCTTGCCGCAGCGCCCCCGAGCCACTCTGGAGCGCCGCCGCTATTCTTCTTCGTCATGCTCGTCTGCCCCGAGCCCTCTTGGCCCGGCCCCATTCTCTACTCCCCCACCGCGCCATTTTCTTCGTCGAGCTTCTCCATTGCGCGGGAGGGAGTAGGAGACTGGGATGGGGCGAATATCAATGAAGACCATATCACTTTCCTCCGCGAGATGCGGCGTCTCCCCGGCACGGGCTACATGAAGGCGTGCGTGCCGCCGGAGGGAGAGATCTCACCAATGCCGGGGGAGGGCGAGCGGGTCGTCTTCCGCTCGCACTTCATTCGCGGCTTCGGCCTGCCGGCGAGCGGCTTTCTTCGCTCATTTCTCGGATTTTATCACCTCTAGCCTCATCACATCACGCCCAACACCGTGATGCTCCTGGCCGCCTTCGTCACGATGTGTGAGGGCTATGTCGGCATCCTCCCCACCATCGAGTTGTGGGGAGCATTCTTCTATAGCAAGCTGGGCACCTCCATTTGGGAGGTGGCTGCCTAGTGCGGTGTCTTCGTCACGGTTCTCCGACCGTCACCGAAGAACGCCTTTCCCACCATCAAGCTGCCACAATCGGTCAAGATGTGGCAGCAATATTACTTCTACGTGGAAAATGTGGACCCGGCCGTCGACTTCATCAACCTGCCAGCTTCTGAAGCTGGCCCGCCGGCTGAGCCTTGGGCCAGCTGGGGCTACAGGCCGAAGCCGGTATCAGCAGACGGCGCCGCCGCCATCCAACGACTCCGGGAGCTGACCGACACCGACGGCCTCAACGCGTCCGACTTGTTGGTCGCCTTCGTCGTGCACCGGTTCTCCCACTCCAGGGCCGACTTCACTTGATCAGCCGGATGAGCGGGCATCACGATCTGTGCCGACTGAGTACCAAGGAGATGCCGGCTACCGAGGTTGCAAACTTGGTGAACGAGATTTCCGGCCTCAAGCTGGAGGGGTCTTGGCACTTCGGCAAGTGGCCATATTCCCGCGCCGACCCGCCGCCTCCCATAAGTTTTCCAATTCTTTCTTTTTGATACTCGTCTTGGCCTTGATCTTGGTCTTGACCAGCCGGCCTCTCACCGTTTGAAACAGATCTACATGTCAGAAGTGACGGCCGCCATCGTAGGGGAGGGCGGCGACTATGAGCTAGACCGGGCGGTGAGCGACTTGGATGACCCCGACTTGGGGGCAGCCGCCTTGGAGGACACCGCGACAGGCGGCATCTATGAAGTAGGTGGCTCCGAAGAAGGCGGCATCGAGACCTGACCTGACGATGATGAGGAGGAAGAAGAGCCGCGCCATGCGTGGGGCGCCGGCAGGGAGGACGTGGACCCCTCCCTCGAGCCGACTGCTCGAGGTGGCACGTGCAAGCGTAAACAGGGCGCCGTCTTGTTTGGCAGTGCTCCGAAGAAGGCCAAGAATTCAACCGCCGTGACCAGGCGGAAAGTGGCCGCAGCGAAGGCGGCCAAGTACAAGAAGCTCCCAAAGGTGCCTCCTATGGTGTCGGCATAAGTATATTTTCCTTGTGCTCTTCTTTCTTGTCGATTCCTTCTGAGATTTCTCTCTACGACTTTCTTGATTTAGGGCCCCACTCTCTCTTGACAAGTCAGCCGCCGCCTCCATCGTTGGGTCGGCGGAGACCTCCACCACCACCCAACGAATCAATCCAACCGCCGACCTCCGGGAGGCGCAGGAGCAAAACGCACGGGAGGTGCGCGAGGAGTAGGAAGCCACCCACTGGGAGAAGGCGGAGGCAGACAAGGCGGAGGCTGCCGCGCTGAAGAAGCTGGCGGAGGCCGAGGCCGATGCCGCCGCAAAGAAGCGGCTTGAGGAAGCCGCGCGCCCCCAGGAGCCGGTCTTCGTCGTTCCTCTGAACTCCACACCGCCACCGCCAGAATTTGTGGCGCCGATAGGGGGTGCCGGCGATGACCACCCGGTCATGGAGAGGGAGGGCAGCGACATCGCCATGCCGGACATAGTCGTGCCTCCAGCACCGCCAACCGAAGGAGCGCAGGACAAGCAGCCGGCAGCAAGATGGTAACGGGCCCAACTCCTGAGGTCTGCACACCATTGCACTGCCGGTTTGCAAACGCGGCTTCGGCACCGCGCCCGCTGGAAGTCGGTACCGCGAGCTCATCGATCCCGGACGCCGAGGCGACTAGCGTCGCGCCCGCCGACTGGATGCGAGGAGGCGGGACGGGCCCCCTGAACCAAGCGATCCTGGACGTCCAAGGCAAGCTTCGAGATGAAGCCGATGCCCTGAAGCGGTGCAACCAGGCGTTCCTGGAGTCGCGAGCACCTATCTGGGTATGCTTCTTAGTTCTTCATTTTTGACTCTCGTATCTCTTACACTTCTGTGTGGGGGTGCACTAGCGCACCCACTGGATGTAGTCCCCGAGTTTCGGGCCGGCTGCTGAGCAGGCGGCTCGGAACTTTAACTGGCAAGCTCCGAGTGCCGACATTGTCTGATATCTTCCCTGTAGGATTATCATAACCTTCGCGTAGCCACCTTCAACTCCAAGGTCTAGGAGCTGACTCAACGGACCGCTGACCTATCGGAAAGCCGGAGTAAGTCCTTGTTTTCTTTCTCCACGCGGGCGCGCTGGTGCATCCGCAGGCTATAGTCCCCGGGATTCAGGCTGACTGTAGAGCAGTCAGGCCGAATCTCCCGTGAAACTATATCTCTCCTTGTCGATTGTTGATGTCTTTTTCTTCTTCTACTTTTGCAGAGGCCAACGCCACCCTGCAGTGGAAGCTGGGCGAAGCCAACACCCCGCTGCGTGCCAAGGAGGCGGACTGCAGCAAGCGGGCCGAAGAGCGTGACCGGCTGGTCGCGCAACTGGCAGAGCAGGCGGAGCTTCTCAAGAAGACCCAGAAGGAGGCGGAGGACAAAGAGGCCGATTTCCTTGCTGAGTTCGAGACTGAATGCCTTGCCTAGACCGACAAGGAGGCTTTGCTGACTGCCGGCTTCAGCAAAAATTGAGGACATGGTCGACGGTGAGCTTCCCCCTTTTTTCTTCTTCGAGCTGCCGGCTGCTGACCAAGACGACCTCTTGTCTCTAACTTTGGCTCTTTTGCTCTCCGTTTGAGCAGACTTCTTCCCTGGTCATTCTAACGTCGCCAACCAGGCCATCGAGGCTGATCGCGAAGAGCGGAGGGTGGAAGGTGCGCAGATTGCTGCCAATGCCCCCCGGACCCTCAACGAGCAGCTCCTCTGCATCCAGGCCCGTCTTCGGCCGCCTCATCGGATGCTGCGCTGTCTTCAGCGTGTCGGCACCCAGGCGATCGCCGCCCTGTGGCCGGGCATGCTGGCTCCACGCACATCCAGCCGGACCGCCGACTGGCTAGAGGTGGCGGCATGCCGCCTTGAGGCCTGGAAGGGTTCCTCAGCCCATGCTTGGGAACACCGGGCCTTGGAATTCGCCAAGGCGTGGTACCCTAGGCTAGATCTAGCCCAGTTGGCCACACTTCGATTGGAATCCCGAGAGGAGCTGGCGGTGGTGGAGCGTGAACTTGTCCAGCGAGCCGCGACAGTCGCTGAGTATTCCGACACAAGCGTCTTCGTGCCTGAGTTGGCTGAGAACGGCACCGAGGCACCGCAGGAGTGGTTCAGGCTGAACCCAGAGGATGGGGAGGACTCGGCCGAAGTGATCGACTCCAGCGATGAGGGAGAAAGCGGGGAGGAGGAGGAAAGTGAAGAGGAGGCGCTAGAGGTTGGGGCGGACGGCCAGCCTCAGCCCGTGCCTCCAGCAACGAGCCACGCACGAGCGAGCCGTCTGCTGCAGAAGGCGACCAAGCGGAGACCGACTAGCCGGCCACTCCACCAACCGGCACCGCCGACTCCATCGTTCCGCCGAACCCGTCCGCCGCTCCCAAGGCTGCCAACTTATCTTTGTTTTTACCTGCCTATCAGTCTTAGCAAACTTTGTTAATTTCACACAATTCCACCCGCAGGGTGTATTTCAAACTCCTGTTGAATGTTGGCCAAGGGCCCTTTGGTATGTACATATACTTGCCGGGTTCTGTCTTTCCTTGCCTTTTGCTCCTTGACTTTTTTCCTTTTCCGCCCTCCCTAGGTTGCCGTATGGCCAGCCAAACAGCCGCTCTGCGGACTATGGCTGGTTTCAGTACTCAGCAGCTTTGGGAGGGTAAGTACTTAGCCGATTAGAGTTTTTTTTGGCAAATTAAGCAGAAGCCGGCCGGCCGGCTGCTCAGCAGCCGGTCGGTGAGGCAAGAAGCCAGCCTGAGCTATTTTCGTGCTTTGGGTCCTTAGCCATTTTTCATGCGGACACCCTTTCTACCTGACTCCTGCCTGCTGGACAGTCGCTCTACGAGCTGCGGCTTCCGGCAGGAGAAACCTTGAGTGCCAACACATTACTTGTCCGGCTGCAGGAAGCATTACATAACACCAGGCGGCGAGTCCCCGGGTCAACTAGTTGAACCCGATATCAGGCGGACTAATGACATAACACGATAACAGGCATAGTACTTATCATATAGATAAAAGAGGGCAGTCCCCGAGCTCTTCTCAGGGGACCCGGAGTCTTCGTACTTAATACAAAAGTTGACGTGGTACATACTGCATTAACTGTAAAACCTTCGAAGGAGATTCGCATTCCATGGTCGCTCCGTCTCCTTGTCGGAGTCGTCTCTTTTGCGTGCTCGAGGCTTCTGAGCATCGATCAGGTAGTAGGAGTCATTGCCCAGCACCTTGCTGTTGATGAAGGGACCTTCCCAAAGTACCAAGAGCTTGTGATGGCCGGCTGTTCGTTGGATCAGTCGGAGCACAAGGTCTCCTTCTTGGAAGGATCTTGGCTTGACCTTCCGGTTGTAGTATCGGCGCAAACTCTGCTGGTAGATGATGGACCGACTGAGTGCCAACAGCCAGCCCTCTTCTAGCAGATCGACGCCGTCTTCTCGTGCTTCTTTCGCCTCTGTCGGCGTTCTGGGAACGGGGGGTCCCCAGACTTGCCTGCCTGCGGCCTGCGGCGTGGCTCATGCGGGGCCCAGCGCGGCCCATCTTCATCAGCTCAAGCTCAAGACCCTCACGAGGGGCCAAGCCTTGCGGGGCGAACGACAGAAAGCTTCCTCAGATGTAGCCTCATCAGGCAGGCTCGCGAGGAGGCGGAGAGATCAAGGCAGGGGGACCTCGCGAGGAACCTGTGACGCTAGCCATGACGATCGAGACCAGGCGGGCACCAGGCGGGCGCCGGCCTACGCAGTGTCCTTGTTTCCCCTTTGGTGCAAAGGGGGCAAGCACAGGCCAAGGCATTAGGCAAAGGTTACCATTCCAGTGCAACGAGACCAAGACCAGCCAGACGGCAGGACGGAGGTCACCGTGGAGCCCAAGACGGTGTCATCACCAGTACTTTTGGCAGCCGAAGACCACCTTTGGTCAGGATACCTTGTACTAGATGTTCCCCTTCGAAATGGCCAATTGTTGCCGCCCTTCCCGCTCATTATTTGGGGAGAGGCCCAGGGCCTCTATAAATAGAGCTAGCCACCATAGAGTAGGGGGAGACACGGAAGAGACATCCAGACACCCCAAGAACATCGAGAGATCTGGTAGAACCCTAGCAGAGAGAGAGAGAGGCGATGAACTCACCCTAGCAGTTCATCGCACCAGCTCAAGAACACCTCTCGCGAGGCTGTTCTTCCCTTGTACTGTCCATCATCAGCCCCAGAGGCAATCCACCACACCACACACAAGAGTAGGGTATTACACCACAACGGTGGCCCGAACCAGTATAAACCTCGTGTCTCTTGTGTTGTTCATCATTTTCATCTTAGTTCGCACGAGAGGATCGGACGTAGATCGGTAGGGGAGAGATCTTCGCGCGCACCCCAGTGTTCGAACCTCAAGGGTTTGCCGGAACCCGAAACCCGACATTTGGCGCGCCAGGTAGGGGTGCGCCGGAATCTTCCTTCCGTTGTTCGCGTGTGATCTTTCGTCGTGTCCATGGCTGACGCTCGTCAGGCTCGCGCCGAGCGCCGTGCCACTCACGCCGCTCGCGTCGCCCAGACGGTGCCCTTTGGCGGCCCCCCTTGTCGTTCCCCGTCGCCCGCCGCCAACCCCACCACCGGCCCGGTGGGGAACGTGCAGCAGGCCTCATCCCAGCACA
Source organism: Triticum aestivum (assembly GCF_018294505.1). Taxonomy (NCBI): domain Eukaryota; kingdom Viridiplantae; phylum Streptophyta; class Magnoliopsida; order Poales; family Poaceae; genus Triticum; species Triticum aestivum. Next base: position 533,963,209 of record NC_057812.1, read on the forward strand.
CCTCGATGCGGCGGGATGGCCGCACCGCCAGCATGTCGCTGACTCCAGCTGGCTCGTCGTCCCATGTCCGTCGCGCACCCATAGACGCGCACGCCTCACTACTCTTGGTGCGGGAGCTCCTGCACTATCGCCCCGTCGACGACCTCTACAAGGACTAGCTCGCTCGCATCACCGAGCTCGTTAGTGCCGCAGGGGGCTCCCCCTTGCGGTCCCTCTTGCTGCCTCACCCTCCATCCCGTGTAGGGGGCGAGGATCAGGAGGCGCCTCCGCCGCCTCCTCCCCAAGAAGGTGCCTTGGCTCCAAGGCGCGCAGCCCCAGGGCGAGACCCTCCATGTCCGGCGCCAACGCAGCAAGAAGGGAGCTGCCAGGAGATCCCACGTCCCCGGGAAGGTGCTCGCACGCTCCCAGCGCCGACGCGCCAAGATCGCGGCCCAGCGCCTCCACGACAAAACCCCGCGCTGCTCCCAATGGCGGCGCGTGGTGACCTGCAAGAACGAGTCCAACACCAACAAAGGGCACTAGTGGCCACGGCGGGCTGCCTCGCCTTCACCCCCGAGCTGCGCGGCGTCACATGGCCGGGCAAGTTCAAGCCTGACGTCCCTCCCCGCTACGATGACACAGCAGACCCCGCGGAGTTCCTGCAGCTCTACGAGCTGGGCATAGTAGCCGCCAACGGAGACGAGAAGGTCATGGCGAATTGGTTCCCCATGGCGCTCAAGGACGCGCCCGCACATGGCTCCTGAACCTGGCGCCCGGCACGATCTCCTCCTGGAGCGAGATGCGCACCCGCTTCATCGCCAACTTCCAGGGCACTCGCGACCGGCCCCCGGCCGTGAGCGACCTACGCCGCATCAAGCAACAACCAGGAGAAACCCTGCAGAAGTACATCCAGCACTTCAATTATGCTCGCCTCAAGATCCCCAAGGTGATTGAAGAAGCCATTATCTCAGCCTTCTCCGACGGCGTGCGCGACGTCAAGATGAAGCAAGAGCTAGCAATCCATGAAGACCTGTGCACATCCCTGGAGCTGTTCAACTTGGCGACCAAGTGCGCCAGGGCTGTGGAAGGGCGTATCTCCCTTCTCGAGCTCCCGGCAGCCGACCCGGAAGAAAAGAAGCTCAAGGCCAAGGACGTGAAGTGCAAGCGGGCTGTCGTGCTAGCAGCGGAACCAGACACCAAGCAAGGCAGGGATCAGCCTGAGTCATCTAAGGGCGGACGGTACTGCGTGTACCATGACCTCCACACCCACAACACCAATGAATGTACAGAGCTCAAAGCTGTGCGAGATGGGCAAATCGGCTGATGCCCAGAGTGCAACGACAGGGGCTATGGCCGAGGAGGAGGAAGAGGCGGTGGACGATGGGAAGACCGTGGCCTTTGCCAGGGATGGCGTGACCGCCCTCGCGAGGAGCACTGGTAGGACCAGCCTCGCGAGGGAGGCTGGAGGGACCAAACTCGTGAGGACCATCCCCACGGCAACGCAGGCCTCCCTCCTCTGCCGCCTCCACCAAGAAGGAACGAAGACCAACACCAAGACGATGTGGCTGGGGGCTTCCAAGAGCTGTGTGCAATTGCTTGCATCTTGGGTGGCGCCCAAGCCCCAGCCTCACAGCGCATCTTCAAGCAGTTTGCTCGCGAGGTGAATGCAGTCCTTCCCAAGCTTGAGGCCACGCTCCCTCTCAGGTGATCTTCGTGTGCGATCACATTCAGTTCTGCAGACCAACTCAAGTGTGCGGCAATGGCCGGAGTCCTCCCAATGCTTTGCTCCCCAGTCATCAGCAACGTGCAGGTCACCGGGACCCTCATCGATGGCGGAGCAGGACTCAATGTCCTGTCCGTCGAGATGTTCAACAATCTCCAAGTGCCATACGACTAGCTTCAGCCAACCAAGCCTTTCTCAGGAGTCACCGATGGTTCCACTGTTCCAATTGGGCAGGTTCGCCTTCCAGTCACCTTCAGGCAATGCAACAACTACCGCACCGAGCTCATCGACTTCGACGTCGCTCACATCCGCCTGCCGTACAATGCCATCCTCGGGTACCCAGCCCTAGCCAAGTTTATGGCAGTGACTCACCATGGTTACAATGTCCTCGAGATGCCAGGAAGCGGTGGAGTCATCACCGTACCCTGTGAAGAAAGGGACGCAGTGTGCTCGCTCGAGCGTGCGTTCCAAGCCGCAGCAATCGAAGACCCAGATCGCAGGAGCGGGAGGCCTCCCGAGGCGACCCTCAAGAAGAAGAAAGACCTCACCTGGCCAGAGCCACAAGGAAGCAGGCACCCCCGGAGGTATTGCGTCAGGATTCTCGCCCGATCAGGGAGCACCACCCTCTTGCGCATAGGAGGGCGCGCCCGGCGCCCTCCTTAGGCAGGGCTCGGGGGCTCTCTCTTGGAGATCCACCGACCTTACCAAGGTCACGGGGGAGGCGCTCGGGCACCACTGGGAGGGGTGCTTTCAGGCACGCTTCCCTCAGAAAGGTACAAGTCAAAGGAGACCAGACCCTCAGGAGTTCATCGCAAGGAACACCCAAGAGCTACAAGAGTCCAGAGTCATGCGCGGCAGCCGCCGCTTGCCTGCCGTGGCCCCACATCCAGGCGAGGATGGAGGACTACGCGTATGCGTCGACGTACAAGGGCTCAACCGAGCTGCATCCCAGGAGCGCCTATGGCCTTCGGCCGTAGGGCGCTGCGTGGGACCACCCCACAACTACGTTCGCATGCCCTTTGGCCTGCCGAGTGCGGTCGCCGCACATCAGCGCCTGTTGAGGAGCATTCTGGAGGCTTAGGAGGTCAGGCATCACGGGGCGCTGGCGGAGGTGGCGATGATCTTCGAAGACCTGCACGTGCCACCAGAGCCTCCCGAGGCCCCTGGGCCTGGGGGCTCATGAGGGCCGACATCTTCACTGCGCATCGCTCACTTCCTCAGCATCACTTCATCTTCAACAGCACCAGGTGACATCTTTCAGAGTTCTACTTTCAGCTGGGAGCGCCCACAGGGCTGTACCATTCCCAGGCCGCGTGGGTCCGTCCCCGCGTCATGTATCCATTTTGTTTATGCTCTTTATTTACCTTGTTGGGGGCGCCCCTCAGGCTGCATCATCCCCACACCGCTCGGGCCCGACCCAGCGGCAGTTGCTTTTCATGCTTAATCTGATTCCCATAATTATCTCCTACTGCTTGTCGTCGTGCAAAGCGCTTGCACGTTAAAAGGGGGGCGCCTGAGCATCGCGACTCATGGCCTCTTACTGGCTCTCCAGCCCTCACCCCCTGGCCTTGACCCACGGCATCGTGACCTGTCATACCAGCGGTGGCTGAGCTCGCTCGGGGCCGGGACCTGAGGACGTAGAGCATTTGCATTCTAACAACCCTTCAGGAACACACCAATTGATAAAGGCACAGAGCCATGCGCAACCCGCCTCGAGGTAGGGCCTCGTGAGTCCCGCGCTGGCTCACAGGTGCCTAGATACACCTCTCCTAGCCCTACCGTGTCGGCCACGTGTCAGGGCGGGGCTGTACACGCCCCGGGGGCTCCTCCCAGAGGGGAGCCCCCTCCCACGCACTAGTGGAAACACCATCTCTGCGCTGGCTGACGACACTGCCGAGGAGCGGCTATGCCCGTACACATACGGAAGCGCTATGCTCCGCGCTGGTGATAAACAACTGTGGGCGGCCCATGGCCGTACCTACCTCAGGGAGCCCAGAGCTTAGTGTCCGGCACCATCGCAACGCCTCCCCTCGGGAGTGCCACGAGAGGGGGCTGGACATGGGAGCTACGCCCGGGCCTCGCCCGAGTGCACGCCACCCAGCCAGGTCCCTTGGACCTGGTCGTCGCGTGCCACTCCCCAAGCGGAGCAAAGGTATGAAACCCGTTTGAGCATCTAGGGGGACTCCTGAGCATCGCGACTCAGGAGCCTAACTTTCCACGTAGCGCCTCACTCCTTTGTCCCGTCCTTGGTTTCCGGTCAGGGATAACGTTGGGTGAGGTACGCGCGGGGCAGGGCCCTGCCGACGTAGAACGATCAATCCACTCCTCGCTCCCCCTTCCCTACTTGTTCCTCACGCATCAAGGGGGTCTCCTGAGCATCGCGACTCAGGAGCCTAACTTGCCACGTAGCCCCTCACTCCTTAGTCCCGTCCTTGGTTTCCGGTCGGGGTTAACGATGGGTGAGGTATGCGCGGGGGTCGGGCCCTGCCGACGTAGAGCGTAAACAAGTAGGAGAGGAAAATGCAAATTCCAGGAAATTCAAAGAAAATATTACAAGCCATAAGATTGTTCCACAATGCCAGACACAAGTTTTAACGCCTCCGCGGGGCATGGTGCATGTGCGAGAATAAAACATGATGGAAGTCGCGAAGGAATCACTCACCAGTAACGTCGTCACCGGTGGTGGAGTCACACTGGACGACTTCGCCTTCAGAGGTCGCACGGCCGGCGGCACCGCGCTCGGGTAGGACGCTGGGGGAGTGGAACTTCCCCAGCAAAACCTTGGCTCGGCCCATCACGGCCTCAGCGACGGCAGCGGCACGATCACCGCTCAGGGGCTCCAGCAGGCTGTCGAAGTCGACGTTGGGGTCGCGCAGGTAGACATGGCCGAGGACACGCGTCAGCGCCGCAGAAGACAGGGCACGCGCCTCGGCCTCGATAGTGGGGCCAAGGCCTTCTGCGATGTCCTTAAGCGCATCAACCAGGAAGGGGAGCAGCTTGGCGGGGCCGTCTTTAGCACCAGCCAACGGCTCCTCCAGGCCGCTCTCATACAGCGTCTTCAGTATGCCTCGAGCCTTTTTCTCCAGCTCCGCGAAGGCCGCCCGGTCCTCCGTCAGGACCTTTTCCTTGGCGTCCAGCTCGGCCCTCTCCGCCTTCACCGACCGCTCCAGCGTCTCCAATCGGCTGTAGCGGGCATCAAGCTTGGCGTCCCGGTCCTTGGCGGCGGCCTCCCTAGCCTTCATCTCCTTCTCCTTCTCCTGGCGGCTGCGCACCTCCTTGGCGAGCTCGTCGCGCAAGCCCTGCAGCTCGGCCTCAAGCGTCTTGCAGCGGCCCTGGGCATTTGCGACGTCGCCCAGGGTAGCATCACGAGCAGCCTTGGCTTGGTTGGCGGCACGCCTCTCCTCGTCAGAGGACGACACGGCCTGGCTCAACACCACTCGGACGGAGGCAGCAGAACTAGCCCAGCCAGAAGCCAACTCCAGGTGCCCGGCCACCAGACGGGGGTCCGCGCTCAGGAGATCCTCCCATAGTTGGCTCACCTCGTTGGCAACCTGGTCTAGGACAGCGGTGGAGGGAGCAGAAGAGACAAGAACCTATGGAGCAGGCGGAGAAGATGGCAGTGTGGCCACGGCTTGGCAGGAAGGGACCCCCTGAGTCTTGGCCGCCACGGCCGCAGCATCGGGCAGAGTCGACTCCAGGTCCAGCGAGGCCACGGGGGCTGACTCCTCGCCGGGGTGCCTAGTTGGCCTCGCGAGGGCGGTTGGGTCGGATAGGCACGAGCCTCGCGATCCTCTCCCCCAACAGCCGAAGGCGTCTCCCCGACAGACTGATTCGCCCCAAGCAGGGTCGCAGAAGCCTCCTTCAACCTCTTGGCCGCAGGTGCCGGCCTGGTAAAAGAGCGCAAACGTCAAGCCTCAGCGGCAGAAGCCAAGTAGAGCATGAATCGAGCACTTACTAGACGTCGTCTGTGGAATCAAGAAACTTCCGGCCATACTTGAAGCCCGAGAGCCTGCAGCGGGGGTCAGCCTTGGAGGGCCCGGAAGCAGAAGGCGCGTCAGGAGAGATGGAGCTGGCTTTGGACCCCCTACGGACCAGAGCAGACCCTGGGGGAACCAAGCTCAACCTGCCCTTCCTCGTGACCGAGGAAGAGCCCTCCTTTCCTCGCCTAGCATCGGCCTCGTCGTCATCCGGCATGGAGCGGAGGGCCTGGGACCTGTGCCGAGGGAAGGACTCTCCCCAATCGTTGCCAGTCTCCTCTGGGTTGGACGCTTCCTCCTCCACCTCTTCTTCCTCCTCTTCCCCGCTAGAGCTGTCGGAGGAGAAGTTCACCATCGCCAAGACCGCCAGATCTTCGGGAGCTGCCGCGGGCACCAGCCCCTCACCGTTGAAGGTGGGCATGGCATTCACCACCAGCTCCCAGTCGTCACGAAGGAACAGGGGGACGGGGGCGCCCACCGGGCTCGCCACGTCTCCCCCAACCAAGGAATTGAGGGCCGCAGCCAGATCCTTGTCAGTCAGGGCCTCAGAGCTCAGGCGCAGGGCGGCGTCTGCTCCTCCAAGCCCCCACAGTGGGAGCGGGTGCTCCTTGAGCGGAGTCACCCAGTGCTCCAAGAACTCCCTCAGGAGCGTGGCCCCGGTCAGCTTCGCCGCCTCCAAGTTGCTTGGTCTCAGGTCCGCGTTCATCCTTCTCAACACTGCCTTCGCGTGTGGGTCGACGAGCTCCACGCGGGACCATGCATCAACAGACTTAGGTTGCCCCGTGGGCAATACCAGACAAGGGTGGAGGCGCCCAACATCCATCATGACCCACTTGCTCCGGTAGCCTTCAATCCTGTTGCCAGGCTTCGAGATGGCGTTGGAGCTGGAATAGGCAATGAAGCTCGCGCATACAGAGACCTGAGCACCAGAAACCCGGAGGGAGAAAAAGTGGCGTAGCAAGGCCACCGAGGGCTTCACACCAACATGAGCCTCGCAATAGTAGATGAAAATCGCCAGGAGAAGGACAAAGTTGGGGTGGAGATGCAGAGCCTGCAGGTTGTATTGGCAGAGAACGACATGGAAGAACTCAGAGAAAGGAGGCAGCAGACCAGCGACAATGGCGCTCACGAAGATCGGGTAGAAGGTGCTCCCTTTGCCCTCAGGCTGATCGGAGCCGACCTTGAGCACAGTCGCTCCCTCACTGCCCTGCGCCATCGTCATCAGGCGCGCGAGGGCGAGGTTCTTCTCCGACAAATTCGGGAAATCCAGGGCCGGCGAGTACCAAGCATCAGCCGGGGACTTGCGAGGCACCATGGCGTGCCGGCTGCGAAGGATTGAGACGGATCTAGAGGATTTCGGGAGCAAGAGGAAGGAGAACGAGAAAGGGGATCTAGGGCAAGACGGAAGAGAGCGGGGCAAGTAAGCCTGGCCAGCCCCCCCTTTTGTCAGGCATGCAGTTGCCGAGGCGTCGTGGGAAGTGCAGACGCCCATGCCCACGCCCAATCAACCGCCACGCGGCACCCAAGGCCGCAGGCTGTTAGGGCTTGCGGCGCTTCGTGCTTGCCCCTTCGCTTCTCTGCTAAGCCAAGCCCGCGCGCGCCTTGGGCCCGGGGGCTACTGTCGGCGTTCTGGGAATGGGGGTCCCCAGACTTGCCTGCCTGCGGCCTGCGGCGTGGCTCATGCGGGGGCCCAGCGCGGCCCATCTTCATCAACTCAAGCTCAAGACCCTCGCGAGGGGCCAAGCCTCGTAGGGCAGACGACAGGAAGGTTCCTCAGAGGCAGCCTCATTAGGCAGGCTTGCGATGAGGCAGAGAGATCAAGGCAGGGGTACCTCGCGAGGAACCCGTGACGCAAGCCATGACGATTGAGACCAGGCGGGCGCCGGCCTGCGCAGTGTCCTTGTTTCCCCTTTGGTGCAAAGGGGGCAAGCACAGGCCAAGGCATCAGGCAAAGGTTACCATTCCGATGCAACGAGACCAAGACCAGCCAGACAGCAGGACGGAGGTCACCGTGGAGCCCAAGACGGCGTCATCACCAGTACTTTTGGCAGCCTAAGACCACCTTTGGTCAGGATAACTTGTACTAGATGTTCCCCTTTGAAATGGCCAAATGTTGGTGCCCTTCCCGCTCATTATTTGGGGAGAGGCCCAGGGCCTCTATAAATAGAGCTAGCCACCACAGAGTACGGGGAGACACGGAAGAGACATCCAGACACCCCAAGAACATCGAGAGATCTGGTCGAACTCTAGCAGAGAGAGAGAGAGAGAGAGAGAGGCGATGAACTCACCCTAGTAGTTCATCGCACCAGCTCAAGAACACCTCTCGCGAGGCTGTTCTTCCCTTGTACTGTCCATCATCAGCCCCAGAGGCAATCCACCACACCACACACTGGAGTAGGGTATTACACCACAATGGTGGCCCGAACCAGTATAAACCTCGTGGCTCTTGTGTTCATCATTTTCATCTTAGTTCGCACAAGAGGATCGGATGTAGATCGGTAGGGGAGAGATCTCCACGCGCACCCCAGTGTTCCAACCTCAAGGGTCTGCCGGAACCCGAAACCCGACAGCCTCCTTTTCGGTGTACATGGTGACTCAAGGGGAGTTGAATTCTATATCCGTCGGGATGACGACTTTAGCGCCGTAGACAAGGAAGAAAGGCGTGAAGCCGGTTGACTAGTTTGGAGTTGTGCGCAGGCTCCAGAGGACGGCCGACAGCTCGTCGAGCCAACAGCCGGCCAACCGCTCCAGAGGCTCGACCAGTCGGGGCTTGATTCCGGATAGAATGAGTCCGTTTGCTCGTTCTACCTGGCCGTTTGACTACGGATGGGCAATGAATGCTAGGTCTAGTCGGATGCCCTGCGTCGCGTAGAAACGGGCCAAGGCACCTTTGGCAAAGTTTGTGCCGTTGTCGGTGATGATGCTGTGTGGTATGCCATACCGAATGGTGATGTCGGAGATGAAAGTCACAACAGTCTGACCATTCAACTTCTTAATTGGCTTTGCTTGTATCCACTTGGTGAACTTGTCCATCGCGACAAGCAGGTGAGTCATGCCGCCGCGTGCTGTCTTGAATGGTCCCACCATATCCAGCCCCCAGACAGCGAAGGGCCAGACAATGGGGATGGTCTTGAGTGCAGAAGCCGGCTGATGCGGCTTGGAGCGGAACTTCTGGCACCCTTTGCATTTCTGGACCAATTCTTTGGCGTCTTCTAGAGCAGTCGTCCAGAAAAAACCGTGGCGGAAAGCTTTGGCCACAAGTGCTCTTGAAGCCGCGTGGTGACCACACTCGCCTTGATGGATATCTTTGAGGATTGCTTGGCCTTGCTCCGGCTCCATGCAGCGCTGATAAACACCAGTGACACTGCGCCTCACAAGTTCTCTATTGACGATGGTGTAAGATGTTGCCCGACATTATACTTGTCGGGCCAAGATCTCGTCCGTCAACAGCTCCTTGTTCACCAGAAAGTTAAGGATGGGCTGAGCCCAGGAAGGTACTGCAATTTCTTCGACTGCTAGGATTGCTACTTGCACGAGGGCAGATGGGCCGGGAGGCGGCGGGTTGGATTTGGCTGCCGCTTGCTGAATTGATGAAGTCCCCAAGCCGACTGCTACAGTCCCCGGGCCGGGTTCTGAAATCCCCGGGCCGCCTGCCGAATTTACCGCGCCGGCTACTGGGGTCCCTAATTCGGATCCGACTGCTGCAGGAAGAGCCGGCACAAAGATGGAATCTGACTCTGGCGATGGCTTGACAGATGGCTTAAGGAGGCGTTGCAGGGTGACACCGGCTGGTATTGCTTGTCGGGTGGAGCCGATTCATGCCAAGGCATCTGCTTGCTCATTGTCATTTCTTGGCACATGTAGGAACTCGCACCCTTCAAAGTATCCACTGAGTTGCTGGACGAGGAAGCGGTAGCTTGCCATGTTTGCATCTTTGGCGTCCCAGTGCCCTGACGACTGTTGAACCACCAAGTCAGAGTCTCCATAACACAGGATCCGGCGAATGCCGATTTACTTGGCAAGTCAGAGCCCCTGAATGAGTGCTTCGTATTCAGCAACGTTGTTGGAGGCGGCAAAGTGGATTTGCAGCAATATCTGAGCTTGTCGCCTTTGGGAGAGGTGAGGACGATGGCGGCTCCCAAACCGGTGCGCATCTTGGAACCATCAAAGTGCATCCGCCAATGGGTGGAGTCTGGTGCCGGTAGCAGGTACTGGGTCTCGGCCCAGTCGACGAGGAAATCGGCCAGTGCTTGTGACTTGACAGCGGTGCGAGGCTGGTAGTAGATGGTGTAGGGGGCCAAATCTATGGCCCATTTGGCCACTCAGCCCGAGGCATCTCGGCTTCCAGTGATCTCAGCAAGAGGAGCAGTGCAGACAACAATGATTGGGTGCTCCCGGAAGTATGGCTTCAGCTTCTTGGCGGTGAAGTGTACGCCGTAGCACATCTTCTGATAGTGCGGGTAGTTTTGCTTGGAGGCGGACAACACTTCACTCAGGTAATACACCGGCCTCTGGACCGGTAGTGCTTTGCCTTCTTCCTTGCATTCCACAACTATGACTGTGCTGACCGCCTGGCTGGTGGCGGCGATGTAGAGAAGCATGGGCTCCTTAGCACTCGGAGCCGCTAGGACAGGCAGAGTGGTCAACATCTTCTTGAGCTGGAGAAAAGCTTCATCCGCCTTGTCGTTCCACTCGAGAAAAGTGGTCTTCTTCATGAGCTGGTACAAGGGAAGAGCCTTCTCGCCCAACCGACTAATGAAATGGATGATGGATGCCAAGCAGCCGGTGAATTTGTACACGTCCAGCTGTTGGGTGGGTGCCTCCATCCTCTCGATGGCCTTGATCTTCACAGGGTTACACTCTATGCCGCGCTCCGAGACCAGGAAGCCAAGAAGCTGGCCGCCTGGTACTCCAAAGACACATTTCTCCGGGTTGAGCTTCATCTAAAATCGGCACAAGTTTTCAAAGGTCTCCTTGAGGTCTTCCAGCATCATTCCGCGGTTTTCCCTCTTCACCACAACATCGTCCATGTAGACGTGGGCATTTTTGCCGAGGTGCTGGAGGAGACACTTCTGCATGCAACGCTGGAACATGGCACCAGCATTTCTCAAGCCGAACATCATGGTCAGGTAACAGAAGGCTCTGAATGGCGTGATGAAGGCGGTCTTCAGCTTGTCGGCCGGGCTCAACTTGATCTGATGATATCCTGAGTATGCATCCAAAAAGCTCAATAGCTCGCATCCGGCTTTGGAGTCAATTACTTGGTCGATTCTTGGCAAAGCAAATGGGTCTTTGGCGCAAGCTTTGTTGAGGCTGGTATAATCAATACACATGCGCCACTGCTTATTCTTCTCCAGCACGAGGACTGTGTTGGCTAACCATTCGGGAAAGAACACTTCCATGATGAAGCCGGCTGCTAGAAGCCGGGCTATTTCCTCTCCAACAACTCTTCTCTTCTCCTCTGACAGGCCGCGCAAGGGCTTCCTGACTGGCTTAGCATCAGGCCGTACATGTAGCTTGTGCTCGGCGAAATACGTCGGAATATCCGGCATGTCCTTGGGAGACCATTCAAAGATGTCCCGATTTTCACAGAGGAAATCGACGAGCTCGCTTTCCTATTTGCTGTCAAGTTTTGCACCTATGACAGCGTGCCTCTCCATGTGCTCCGGTCCAAGGGTATCTTCTTTGTCTCTTTGGCCGGCTTTAACGAGCCCTCAGCTTCCGACTCCCTGGGATTGGGCGACATTTCCGGTAGCTTGCCTGCCATTGCCACCACCTGGTCAAGGAGTCCCTTTTCAGCCACAATCACGAGGGACTCGGTTAGCCGGATGCTGTTTACCGCGTAGACGGACGACTTCTTGTAGTCCCCAATTATGGTTAGGATTCCCTTGGTGCTCGGCATCTTCATCTTGAGGTAGGTATAGTGGGGGACCGCCATGAACTTGGCCAGAGCAGGCCGGCCAAGTAGTGCATGATAAGGGATCTCAAGGTCCACCACCTCAAACCAGACTGGCTCTCGGCAAAAGTGCTCTTTGTCTCCTAAGAGGACGTCAATTTGAGTCTTGCCGATTGGTGAGCAGGAAAGGCCAGGGACTATGCCATGGAACACAATCCGGCTGGGCTGAAGCTGTCTCTGTTTGATTCCTAGCTTCTCCATAGTGTCTCGGTACAGGATGTTGATGCTGTTTCCGCCATCTATCAGGACCCGGGAAAAGAGAGCAGCCCGCCTCTCTGTGGCGAAAGTGGCATCCAAGACTAGGGCATAAGAACCGGGATTTGGCATCACCTCCGGGTGGTCAGCTCTGCTCTAGCTGATGGGCTTCTCAGATTAATGCATGAACTCGGGGGTTTTCTGATGCGATCGCATTTACTTCTTGTTCCTGTTGTTGTCTGCTGTGCCTATCATCGGCCATGCTGGTGAACACGACATAAGCTCCATGCTCTTCAGGGTATTCATCTTGTACGGCACCGACTGGCCAAACCGCAGCCTGCTGCGGAGGAGTAGGCGGCGGGCCGGTAGGCGGAGGAGGCGGGAGCCCATCACCCTTGGCGATCCGGGTGAGCCAGTGGCACTTCCGAGTGGTGTGGTTGGACGGCTTTGCTCCGTTGTGGAATTTGTAGGGCGCACTGAGAGTCTGCTCGTACGAGAAGGCAGTCAACCAGTTGGTCTTGCCACCCTTCTGACGCTTGGGTGGAGGCTGCCCTTCTGGCTGCCGATCTTCGACTGTTGCCACCTACCGGCTGGTGGGAGCCGGCAGTGTGGCCTTGCACTTGTTGTCATTTGGTTGCTGGCACTGACTGGTGTCGCCAGCCGGAGTCCGAGGAGCTTGAGGAGCCACCTTGCCAGACGTGTCAACTTTGATTTCCGCCTTCATGGAGTAGTCGGTCGTGGCGTACTTGTATGCTATGATCAGTAGTTCGTCGAGGGTCGCCGGCTCATCGCAGAGAAGCTGGTGCTTGAGGAGGGTGCCTTCTCAGCACCCGGCAGTGAAATACTCGATGGCCTACACCTCGTGCACGCCCTCGCAGGAATTGCGCAGCTCGACCCAGCGTGTGAGATAGTCACGAGTCGACTCATTGGGGCCTTGGACGCACAAGGAGAGCTGGCGGGGCTTGGGCGGCCGCTTGTACGTGCTGGTGAAGTTGCGGATGTAGGCTTCAGTGAAATCAACGCAGCTGTTGATGTTGCGGGGCTTCAAGCTGTTCAGCAACATCCAGGCTGTGCCCTGGAGCATGAGTGGAACGTACTTCACGGCAACGCACTGGTTGCCGTTGGCGATGCTGACGGTAGTGGAGTATTCAACCAGCCAGTCCTCCGGCTTCAAGGAGCCGGTGTACTTGGGCGTATCTCTCGGGAGTGTGAATCCTTTGGGAAAGGGCTCATCTCGGATGCGGGGGCTAAAACAAGGCGGACCCAGCTCATCTTCCTCTTCTAGCGCCAGGGTTCGGTTGAGGCGGTCGATCCAGTGGCGGGCGTCGTTCTCTCCGACTCCTTCTCAATGATCGAGGTGGTCACCGAGTGTCGGGTGGTCAACAGGCGGAGGGGTGATATGCCTTTCCCTACGGGGAGGGGAAGGCAGACAGTTGTCTTGCCACCGCACAGCTCTTGGGCGGCCATCTTGGTCGCGCTTGATGGTGATGCGAGTCCGGCTACGGCTGGCAGCCGGCTCCTTGTCTCTCCTATCGCGGACGCCACAATTCGGCGTCCGGGATGTCGCGCCTTGATCCCGACGAGGAGGCGGATCATCGTTTCGCCGGTTGAGTTCCTCAGTGCGGCAACCGGCCTCTTGCTGCTCAGCAGCCGCGTAAAGGAGCTGTCGGACGCGCTCCGTCATGTGGCGGCGCTTGTCGCCCTCGAGCTTGTCTAGCTCATCTGCTGCCGCTTGAGCAGCTTGTATATTCTCTGCAGGCATGGCGTAGACGGGACGATCTGTCCCGAACATGCTGGCGATGGTCGTACCATGCTGCCGTATCGGGCCAATGCAGCTAGGCCCACCAGGAGCCGGCTTGCCGCCGACAACACGGTCCATCTCACACTGGTAGGCCTCCGAAAGGTGTCCCATGCTAGCCAGCTGGTTGGCGCTTTCGACGAGCTGGAAACAACATGCCTCAAGCATCTCCACGTTAGCGTCTTTCGGGATGGGCGCGGTTAAGTCTTGCATTGCCGCCTGCAATGGATCCTGGCCACCTCCGCCAGAGCGCTTGCCGTGGCTGATGATGAGCACCTCCGTGACGGTGTTGCCGCCGCTGTTCGCGCGAGGAGATTTGTCGTAGACCACCACGTTGGTGGGGAATGCGTCAAGCGACGCCGTGTCGGAGTCGACAAGCATCGGGTCGGTGGATCCAACCGACTCCAAGTCCACAGCAGGCTCGCTGGCAACGTGGAGCTGATCAAGGAGGCTGACAAGGCGGCTCTCAGGGCCTACTGTGCCCGCATCAGACGCGGGCTCGTCGGAGAGGCGGATCTCACCAACAAGGTCGGCGAGGCAGCTCGCAGCATAGGCAACCTCCGTGCCATGCAGCGCATCGGCGCAGACGCCGTCTGGCATGTCGGGCTGGCTGCACTCGCTAGGAAGGAACAAGGTTCCCGTCCAGAAAAGATCTCCGAGAGATGGTGCACCTTGCCCCACAGTCGGCGCCAAATGTCGGGGGTTGGGTGCAACATATGCCAATGGATGGCTTATCATGGTGGGAGCGAGTAGAATGTCACCGGTGCCTCGAAGCGAGATGAGGCGTAGACACGAACGCTGGCGTACTTTACACAGGTTCGGGGCTCTCCTAGGAGATAACACCCCTAGTCCTGCTCTGCGGGGTCTCCGCATGATCACTAAGACATTAGTGAGTACAATGGTGCTCCTCGAGCTGTATGCTAGAGGTAGAAGAAGGCAGGCACACTCTCTCGTTCCTCTAGATATGAGTCTAGTTCTAACTGGTTCGGAACCCTTTGCATGGGTGCCCTGGGGTGTTTATATAGGCCTACCCCCAAGGGGTACAATGGTAATCGGGCCGGGCGTAGGGCCCGACTGTCAGTGTCTCTAGTCGCCGGCTTCTCCGCCGACAACTAGGGTCCGCCGCCTGGTGGGCCCCGCCATCTGGTCGGGTACAGAGCCGACAGGCCGCTCCCGCCGCTTGCGGGTTTTGCCGGCTGCTGATTACTGTAGCCGTCTGGCTAATGACGCATGCTTGGTCAGGGTAGCGTGGCTACAGTCCCGCCGACTGGTGGGAGATCACTGTAGCCACTCCCTGTTTTATCAGGTTAATGGCGCGTGGACCCTGAGGGAGGAGAGGGCCGCCTGCCAGAGGCCGGCCTCCCTCAGGTCCGACTGGTCAGGCCTTCACCGCCCTCCGGGCTCTCGCTACCTGGTAGGGCCCACCGCCTGCAGGACGTACCGACAGGTCGTCGTGGGAACAGGACTCCGCGTGCCACTGGTGACGTCAAGGGAGGAGTGGCAACAGTGCCGCGCCGGGCGGAGATCCCTGCCCGTACGGAGCACTGTGGCCACGCCCGGCCCTGGATATGGGGGGATGGGCTACATTGTAGGCTCGCCCCGTCTTGTCTTCTTAATGGGGGCGCAGACTTTGAGGGTGCCATGGGCCGACTGCTAGGAGCCGGCCTCTCTGGAGGCCGCCTGCTAGGAGTCGACTCATCTTGGAGCCGCCTTCCTAATCATGGCCGTCTTCTGGCAGTCGGCCGTTCAGCCAGTCGGCCACCAGAAGGCAGCGCTTCATCTTGCTGTCTTGAGGGGCGCAACCGACCCCGATGTCTTGAAAGGTTCGGGGACTCGGGTTTGGCTACCCGTGGCCCATTACTCCGACACTCCTCCAGCATGGCCCAACCTTGGTTTTACATTTGCCACTTAAGCCTTATCCCTTGGGTTCTGTAGACTCAAGGGTCATCTTTATTTTAAACCCCGGGCCAGTGCACCACTGGGTGTTGGTCCAAAATAGAGCCACTTGCGGTGCCGCCCCTAGGCAACTTGGGGTATCTTTGGTTGCCGTACGTAGTGTTCATCCGGTGTGCCCTGAGAACGAGATACGTGCGATTGTCGAAATGTCTTGTAACCGGGATTCCGGGACTGATCGGGTCTTTCTGGGAGAAGGAATATCCTTCGTTGATCGTGAGAGCTTGTGATGGGCTAAGTTGGGACACCCCTGCAGGGTTTAAACTTTCGAAAGCCGTGCCCGTGGTTATGTGGCAGATGGGAATTTTTTTAATGTCCAGTTGTAGAGAACTTGACACTTGAATTAATTAAAATGCATCAACCGTGTGTGCAGCCGTGATGGTCTCTTTTCGGCGGAGTCCGGGAAGTGAACACGGTCTTGTGTTATGCTTGAAGGTAAGTAGTTTCAGGATCACTTCTTGATCACTTCTAGTTTCACGACCGTTGCGTTGCTTCTCTTCTCGTTCTTATTTGCATATGTTAGACACCATATTTTGCTTAGTGCTTGCTGCAGCTCCACCTGTTTACCCCCATCCTACCTATAAGCTTAAATATTCTTGATCTCGCAGGTGTGAGATTGCTGAGTCCTCGTGACTCACAGATACTTCCAAACAGTTGCAGGTGCTGATGATACCAGTGAAGGTGACGCAATCGATCTCAAGTGGGAGCTCGATGAAGATCTTGGTCTTTGTTATGTGTCTTTTCCGGATGATCAATAGTGGAGCCCAGTTGGGACGATCGGGGATCTAGCATTTGGGGTTGTCTTCCTTTATTTTGGTTCCATAGTCGGGCCTTGATTGTATTCTGGAAGGTGTATGTTTAACTTGTTATTTGTGTGAAGTGGCGATTGTAAGCCAACTCTTTATCCCTTTCTTATTCAGTACATGGGATTGTGTGAAGATGACCCCTCTTGCGACAAACCACCATGCGGTTATGCCTCTAAGTCGTGCCTCAACACGTGGGAGATAAAGCCGCATCGTGGGCATTACAAAGGTATAGTTGGTATTCCCGGATCTCCAAGTTCCTTAGTTACTCCGTCTTTAAAAGTATAATTATCAAGCATGGTGGAGATTTCAGCGTCCGATATTTTTCTCTTATTGGTGATGATGTCTTTCATGTACTTTGCATAAGGAGGCATTTTCAAGCGTTCAAATTCTTCTTCATCTTTCTTTTTAGTTGGCTTGGGTGCAAAGGGCATAGGTTTTTGAACCCATGGTTCTCATTCCTTACCGTGTTTTCTAGCAACAAAATCTCTTTTATCATATCTTTTATTCTTAGGTTGAGGGTTATCAAGATCAACTGTAGGTTCTATCTCAACATCATAGTCTAGTTCTTCATTATTTGGTTGAATATCTTCATGAACCTCATGATTATTGATTTCATTATTAGAAGGTGGGTGTTCACTACCAGGTTGAGTTTCAGCATCAGAGATGGAGACTTTATTATCATGAGGTTTTTCAACTTCAGGTTCACTAGAGCCATGCAAAGCCCTATCATTTTTCTTCTTCTTTTTCTTTTTAGAACTACTATGTGCATCAGTGTTAGCCCTTTGAGAGTCATGTTCAACTATTTTTGGGTGTCCCTTAGGATAAAGTGGTTCCTGAATCATCCTACCTCCTCTAGTGATTACTAACAACATGATCATTGATATTATTATTCATCTCATCTAACAACTCTCTTTGAGATTTAGCAAATTATTCTAACTGAGTTTGAACCATAGAAGCATGCTTCCCCATGCCTCTAACATCATTGGAGATTCTAAATAACAAGTCACTCAAGCGAGCAACCATATCAGAATTGTATTTAAATTGTTTCTTCATAACATTTGCATTGATGTGATCTTCCTTTCTAATGTAATTTTCAAACTCATAAAGGCATTGGCTAGGGTGCATATTGTGAGGATTATCATTATCATTGAATTTCATTAGAGAATTTACTGCTACCACCATAGGTGGTGGTGGTGTATCAAGCCCATGTATTTATTCAATAGGAGGTAAATTTTTGACATCCTCAGCTTTAATACCTTTTTCTCTCATAGATTTCTTTGCCTCTTGCATATCTCCAAGACTGAGATATAAGATACCCCTCTTCTTCGGAGTGGGTTTAGGTGGTGGTTCAGGAAGAGTCCAATCATCATAATTTTTCAATATGTTATTCAATACTTCTTCAGCTTGCCCAATAGTTCATTCCCTACAAACACAGCCAGCACAACTATCTAGGAAATCTCTAGAAGCATCGGTTAGTCCATTATAGAACATATCGAGTATCTCATTTTTCTTAAGAGGATGATCCGGCAAAGCATTAAGCAATTGGAGAAGCCTCCCCCAAGCTTGTGGGAGACTGTTTTCTTTAATTTGCACAAAGTTAAATATTTCCTGTAAGGCAGCTTGTTTCTTATGAGCAGGGAAATATTTTTTCAGAGAAGTAATAAATAATGTCATGGGGACTACGCACACAACCAGGAGCAAGAGTATTGTACCAAGCTTTAGCATCACCCTTTAATGAGAACGGAAATAATTTGAGAATATAATAATAGTGAATTTTCTAATCGTGAGCAAAAAGTGTGGCTATGTCATTCAACTTAGTAAGATGTGCCACAACATTTCCAGTTTCATAACCATGGAAAGGATTAGATTCAGCCAAAGTAATCAACTCTGGATCGATAGAAAATTCATAATCCTTATCATCAACAAAGATAAGTGAAGTAGCAAATTGAGGATCACATTTCATTTTAGCATTCAAAGTGTTTCCTTTATACATACAAAATAATTTTTCTAGATCATCTCTATCCTTACAAGCAAAATTTCTCTAGTTGTCTCCTCATTTGTAACTTAACCCTCTAGTACCTTAGGAAATCATATCTAGGAAGACTAGTTCTAATAGGTGTTTCAAGATTTTCAGTTTCAAGCTCTTCATCGGTTTCAACAATTTCATCAATTTCAACATTCTCAAAAGCTTTAGTTCTAGCAAGTTGTTCATCAAGAAATTCACATGGCGACACATTATCATCAAGCAAGGTACTAGCATCATCATAAATATCATTCATAGCAGAAGTAGCATCATCAATAACTTGCGACATATCATGATTAATAGCATGTGAGGGTGTTGCAAGTCTACTTATAACAGAAGGTGAATCAAGTGGAGAGCTACATGGCAGTTCCTTACCTCCCCTCATCTTAGAGGGAAAATCTTAGTCTTAGCATCCTTCAGTTCTTCATAGTGACAATTTGATAATAATCCCAAGTGACTCAACAAATATAGTTATGCTCCCCGGCAACGGTGCCAGAAAAAGGTCTTGATAACCCACAAGTGTAGGGGATCGCAACAGTTTTCGAGGGTAGAGTATTGAACCCAAATTTATAGATTCGATACAAGGGGATCCAAAGAATATTTGCAAGTATATATTAGCAACTGAGTTGTCAATTCAATCACATCTGGAGATTAATTAGCTGCAACAAAGTGATCAGCAACACAGTAATATGATAGCTTTGATAGTAGTGGTAGCAGAAATAGTAACAGTAATAGTGATAATAATAGTTTTGTAGCAGTGACAATAGTAACAGCGACAATAGTAACTTAGCAAGATCAATATGTAGGAAAATCGTCGGCATTGGATCGGCGATTTGTTGGATGATATTCATCATATAATAGTCATAACCTAGGTCAATACGACACTAGCTCTAGTTCATAAATATAATGTAGGCATGTATTCCGTAAATAGTCATACGTGCTTATGGAAGGAACTTGCATGACAACTTTTTTCCTACCCTCCCGTGGCAGCGGGCTCCTATTGGAAACTAAGGAATATTAAAGCCTCCTTTTAATAGAGAACCAGAACAAAGCATTAACACATGGTGAATACATGAACTCCTCAACTACGGTCATCACCGGGAAGTGTCCCGACTATTGTCACTCGGGGTTGTTGGATAATAACATGTAGTAGGTGACTATAACTGTAGCGATCCGACCTCAAACGGTTAAATCTCTATGCATAAGTGCCATCCCTGGATCGGTAATGCTGACACACACAGTACTTGAAAGATTTACAACAGAGTTTCAATCACACACTTATTACATCGAATATATCAAAAGAGAGTACTTATTACAATAATATGGATGAAGGCCATCTAATGAAGATAAGAGCGGAAGGCTTGGAAGATAAAGCGACTCCATCAACTCCAACGACATAGCTAAGTGCAAGACAACGACCTGGCGCACCTTATTCTTCGTCTGAAAAGTCTGCAACATAATACGTTGCTGCCCGAAATGGGTCAGCACATGGAATATGCTGGCAAAATAACACTGTAGAGCAATGAACATGAAGTAGCCATATCTATATGCATATTTGGCTGGTGGAGGCTCTATGGTTATTTTTGCAGAAAGCTAATTTTCCCCTACAACAAATGAATAAATTTTATTTAACTACAAAGTTTGTTGAAATTATTAAGAAGGTTCCTCCAACTCAATCCCAAATTAGTAATCATCAACCCAACAAATTAATTAATAAAATGATGAGATCAAATCAATAATTCAAGTACCAGATACTCAAGATGTCCATAACCGGGGACACGGCTAACCATGATTAGTTTATACACTCTGCGGAGGTTTGCGCACTTTTCCCCACAAGACTCGATCTCCTCCGCTGGATTTTCTCGCACTACATGGTATTTGAGAAACGGATGACTGAGACATAGTCTTTCAAAAGCATTAACTCTTTACTATGGGTAGACAGTACCACCTACATCCCCTACATCTGCTAGCCTACCACTAAAAGAGGTCACACAACTTAGTCAACTATGCTAGAGCCGATAATGGCTTGTGGCTGCACACGGAAGTTTTTAGCATGAATAATCTTATGATCCCTTTGAGCTTGGGTGGCAAACCGTAGGATGATCACACGGGTACTCCAGGATATCCCAGGACAACACTGGATTGCTCCAGGTGCCTAGAAAACCACTGGGTCCTCCAGGGTGCCTCAACCAATCCACCCAGATTTGTATTAAAGTAGCCACCTTAAGTTTAACCATTAATTAAAACTCTCACATCTATCATGGATCGCTGAAACCAAACCACGTCTACGAGCATAGCATAGCAGTATAAGCATAACGTAGAAGTAACTCCCAGGGTATGAAAATAAAGGCAGTAGGTACTACCTCATCACTACTTCCTAGTACCCACATGTTCTCAAATCCTACTCATGCAATGTTTGAGGGTTGAAACTAATGTATAATAACTGGGTATGAAAAGTATGATCAAAGTGTTACTTGTCGTGCCAACGATCTGAAAACCCTAGTGACTCGTAGTAGCACGCTTCGCACTCCGGAAAACTCTATCGCAAGCAAACAATAGCATACATAAGCACTCAAGCATAGATTCAAGGGTAAAACTCGAGTGAAATGATCCAAATCGAAATTACAAGTGAAGATCTTCGAAATGCAAAAAGAATCAATTGATTCGGAGCTACGAAACTCAAACTGCGGTCAAAAGAAGTTCGAATTCAAATCTTCTTGCAACCAAATTTTAAATTGTCAAAACCATATTCAAGCTGATTAACTAGAAAGAGGGGTTCGAGACGAAGATTTTGGCATTGGTTTCACTGGATTTGGATGGACGATTAAAAAGTTGCGAGGGTTAAAAGATCAGGGGCTAATCTGCGATAAAAATAATCACAGTTAGGTCCCTGGCTGAAAATAAAATAAAATAAAAAGGCTAACGAACGAACATTCGTTAACAGAGATGAATGAACGAACGCATTCGCGAACAAATTCGTTCGGGCAACGTTTGCTAAGTAGCGGAACCGAAAAGAAAACTGATCTACTCGATCAAAAATGAAAAACCGAAAAAAGCCAGGTGGCGGCGACGGTTTTTACCGGTTCATCTAAAAAGACCGGAGGCGGCGAGGCAGGATTCCGGCGGGGCTGGGGCTCCGGCGGGGCGGGCGACGCCGGCACGGCTACGGCTACTACTACTGCTGCGGAGGCGACGAGCGGTGGTAATGGCGAGAGAGGGCCGGGGAGTCCGACATTTAAAGCCTCGGGGGGGTGGCTTGGGCAAGGGGCGGCGGCGAGAGGAGTCCGGCTCGGACTCCTGTTGGAGTTTGCCAGCGGTACGGCGGCGCGGTGCGGGGAGGCGGTGGTGCAGGCAGGCCGGCCTGCTCGGCTCGGCCTTTGGCCCAGTCGGGCGGGAACATTAAAAAAAATTCCACCGAAACAAAAATCCTAATAAAATATAAAAAAGTTCTAAAAATGACAAAAGCAATTTTCACCCTATAAATAAATTATTTAGAACAAAGTGAATATTTTTCTGGCCAAAAAATACAACTTTGAAAAATGCATATTTTTCTAATTCAAATAAAATAGCAATAAAATCCCAAATAAAATATTTATTGATTTTAAATTTTTTCCCTCCAATATTCCACTCTTTTTGAAGAAGTCATATTTCTAGGATCACAAACAAAATGCAAAATAAAATATGATATGCATATGATGACCTATGTATAACATCTAAATTGAAAATTGGGATGTTACAATAACTTGCAAGATCGGATCTAGAACATGGATATAATGATGATAACATAAACGGTTCAGATCTAAAATCATGGCACCCGGGCCCAAAGTGACAAGCATTAAGCATGGCAAAGTCATAGCAACATTAATCTCAGAACATACTCGGTACTAGGGATCAAGCCTTAACAAAACTAACTCGATTACATAATGAATCTCATCCAACTCCTCACCGACCAGCGAGCCTACAAAGGAATTACTCACTCCCGGTGGAGAGCATCATGGAATCGGCGATGGAGGAGGGTTGGTGAAGAGGAAGACCGAAGATTCCCCTCTCCGGAGCCCCAAACGGACTCCAGATCGGGCCTCCCGATGAAGAACTGGAGGTGACAGCGGCTCCGTATCGCGAAACGAGAAAATTCTTCCTCCTCGATTGTTCTCTCAAAATATGTGTTTTTATAGCGTCGGTTTCAGGGTCTGAGGGGCCACCAGGTGGGGACAACCCACCTGGGCGCACCTAAAGGGGGGCGCCCTGGTGGGTTGTGCCCAACTTGGTGCCCCCCTCCGGTGGTTCTTGGCTCCAAAAATTATCTTTATTTGTTTAAAAATTCCTCGCAAAGTTCTATTCCAATTCGAGAACTTCTATTTCTGCACAAAAAACAACACCATGGTAGTTCTGCCGAAAACAACGTCAGTCCGGGTTAGTTTCATTCAAATCATGCAAATTAGAGTCCAAAACAAAGAGGAAAAGCATTAGGAAAAGAAGATACAACGGAGACCTATCAGGATTCATGTCCTTGTTGATATCTTCTTTGCTTCTTCATTAACCTGTGATTGATTATGTTTCCGGTCTTTTCATGTGTCGTGCGGAACGACGTGCGGTATTTTACGTAATGGCATGCGGGCTGCCCACGCCCCACATTCACGGGGAGGTAATTACCATTTTACTCATCCCACTACCTTCGCAGTTTCCATCACATATGCTGCATGCCTTGTGATACGTCCATTTTGCATTTTGATTTTATATCAATATTTATTGCTTATGGGTTGTTATTACATATTATATCACAATACATATGCCTTTTCTCTCTTATTTTATAAGGTTTACATGAAGAGGGAGAATGCCGGCAGCTGGAATTCTGGACTGGAAAAGGAGAAAATATTAGAGACCTATTTTGCACAACTCCAAAAGTCCTGAACCTTCATGGAGAATATTTTCGGAATATATACAAATATTGGGCGAAGAAAGCACCGAGGGGGGCCACCAACCAGCCACAAGGGTGGAGGGTGTGGCCCCCATCCTTGTGGGCCCCCGGCAGGCCTCCGATGCCCATCTTCTGCTATATGGTGTGTTTTGACCTGGAAAAATAAGAAGGAAGCTTTCGAGACTAAGCGCCGCCGTCTCGAGGTGGAACCTAGGTAGAACCAATCTAGGGCTCCGGCGGAGATGTTCTGCCGGGGAAACATCCCTCCGGGAGGGGGAAATCATCGCCATCGTTATCACCAATGATCCCCTCATCAAGAGGGGGTCTATCTCCATCAACATCTTCACCAGCACCATCTCCTCCCAACCCTAGTTCATCTCTTGTATCTGATCTCTGTCTCAAAACCTCATAGTGGTACCTGTGGGTTGCTAGTAGTGTTGATTACTCCTTGTAGTTGATGCGAATTGGTTTGTCCGGTGGAATATTATATTTTCAGATCCTTAATGATAATTAATACTCCTCTGATCTTGATTATAAATATGCTTTGTGAGTAGTTACATTTGTTCCTGAGGACATGGGAGAAGTCTTGTTATAAGTAATCATGTGAATTTGGTATTCGTTCGATATTTTGATGAGATGTATGTTGTCTCTCCTCAAGTGGTGTTATGTGAACGTCGAATACATGAAACTTCACCATTATTTGGGCCTAGGGGAAGGAATTGGGAAGTAATAACTGGATGATGGGTTGCTAGAGTGATAGAAGCTTAAACCCTAGTTTATGTGTTGCTTCGTAAGGGGCTAATTTGGATCCATATGTTTCATGTTATGGTTAGGTTTACCTTAATTATTCTTTCGTAGTTGCAGATGCTTGCAAGAGGGGTTAATAATAAGTGGGAGGCTTGTCCAAGGAAGGGCAGCACCCAAGCACCGGTACACCCACATATCAAATTATCAATGTACCGAAAGCGAATCATATGAGCATGATGAAAACTAACTTGACAACAATTCCCATGTGTCCTTGGGAGCGCTTTGCTTTATATGAGAGTTCGTCCAGGATTCTCCTTTTCTACAAAAAGGATTGGGACACGTTGCTGCACCTTGTTTACTTTTGTTACTTGTGACCCGTTACGAATTATCTTATCACCCAACTATCTGTTACCGATAATTTCAGTGCTTGCAGAGAATACCTTGCTGAAAACCGCTTGTCATTTCCTTCTGCTCCTCATTGGGTTTGACACTCTTACTTATTGAAAGGAGTACGATAGATCCCCGATACTTGTGGGTTATCAATACTATTTTCTGGTGCCGTTGCCGGGGAGTGAAGCGCCTTTGGTAAGTTGAATTTGGTGAGGAAACATTCATATAGTGTGCTGAAATATACTGTCACCTATTACTATGGAAAAAAAAATCCTTTGAGGGGTTTACTCGGGGTTTCTTAACCTCGACCGGAAGAGCAAAGAGCTGCTCCTCAACCTACTACATGTATTGAAAATATTTATTATGAAATTACTTCGGGTATGATAAAGAAATTGCTACCTAATCCTTATGCAGGAGATGGAACATTACATCCCGATATGCACCTAATCTATGTGGATGAAGTTTGTGGATTATTTAATCTTGCAGGTATGCCTGAGGATGTTGTCAAGAAGAAGGTCTTCCCTTTATCTTTGAAGGGAAAGGGATTGACATGGTATAGGCTATGTGATGATATTGGATCATGGAAGTACAACCGATTGAAATTGGAATTTCATCAGAAGTTTTATCCTATGCATCTGGTTCATCGTGATCGGAATTATATATATATATATATATATATATATATATATATATATATATATATATATATATATTGACCTCGTGAAGGAGAAAGTATCGCGCAAGTTTGGGGGAGGCTTAAGTCAATGTTATATTCATGCCCCAATCATGAGCTCTCAAGAGAAATTATTATTCAAAAAAATTATGCTCGGCTTCCTCATAATGATCGATCCATGCTTGATACTTCTTGTACCAGTTCTTTTATGAAGAAGGATATTGAATTCAAGTGGGATTTTTTTGGAACGAATTAAACGCAACTCTGAAGATGGGGAACTCGACGAAGGTAAGGAGTCAGGTATACACCTTAAGTTTGATTGTGTTAAATCTTTTATCGATACCGATGCTTTTCGTGATTTTAGCACTAAATATGGACTTGACTCCGAGATAGTAGCTTCTTTCTATGAATCTTTGCTACTAATCGTGTGCGAGATATATAATAAAGTTTAGCTTGAGTTTTTGCTTTCTTTATTTTCATGTTCCAATAAAAAGAAAGGAAATAAATGAAAAAGATCATATGCTAATCTTATGGTAGGTGATGACACCACATAAGGAAAAGTATAAGTAGGAAATTTTATTAGAGATTGACAAACATAACATTGGTCAATGATGCAACTCATGAAAGAATTAATAAGGGAAGATAAGATTCACATACAAACACACTATCCTAGAAATCTTTTGTGATTGTGAGCCCCCATCAAAATATTATATCCCAAAATTGTTGACGGTGGACAAGGAAGACAGAGTAATGATTTATGTTTGTTTATATTCACATAGAAGTTACATGTGGTGCTTGCCCCCCATCTTTGCTAGCCGAAAATCCTGCACTAAGTAGAGATACTACTTGTGCATCCAAAAACCCTTAAATCCAAATCTTATTTTCAAGAGTCCACCAGACCTACCTAGGGATTGAGTAAGATCCTTCAAGTAAGTTGTCATCGGTGCAATAAGGCAATAAAAATTGCCTCTAAAAGTGTTAGACCATTTAGTGTAAGAAAAAAATGAGCGTTGTACGAACTTGTGATAGCAAAGAATAAAAGCGACAGAGTGCGTAATAAAGGTTCCTATCATAAGGGGCAATATAACATGACAATCTTTTGCACTAAGGGGTTGAGCATACAAACAAATAAGCGCATGGCAATCTCTGTTTCCCTCTGCGAATGGCCTATCTTTTACTTTTATGTATTTACTTTTATGCAAGAGTCAAACTTTTTATCTCAATTCCTTTTTATTTTTATCCTTTGGCAAGCATCACATGGTGAGGAAAGATCTAGGCCCATATGTCCAGTTGAATATGTGTAGCATGGGCTATTATTGCTGACATCATCCTTGAGGTGAATACGTTGGGAGGCGAAACTATAAGCCCCTATCTTTCTATGTGTCCGGTTGAAACGTTTTGCTCATGTGTATGAGGTGAGTGTTAGCAATCATAGAAGACTGTATGATGGTTGAGTACGTGGACTTGCCTAAAGGCTCCGATACGTGACCCTTCCTGAAAAGATGATGAATTGTAGTTGCAAAGTTGACCGAGAACATAGTTTGTTGGTTTCCAATCGAGTTTATGATTTATACTTCAATAGTGTGATGAATTGTTACTTATTCATGAGACGTCTATGATAAAAGTTTTATGTTGCAGTTTCACTACTGCAGGATGCTGCTAATGCGACACTACGATCAGAGACCCTTCGACGAAACTGTGTGAGATGCCATAATCACAAACGGTGATGTAAAAAACTGTCAAAAAAGGTGCAAAACATTTGCGATGGCGGAGCCATCAAACACGGTTCAGATTTTAGTTGCGTGTGCGATGTAGGCCATACGGTTCAGTTCAATTAACTATTTGTGATGAGGAGGAACAAAAGAAACGGGCAGCCAGATGGAGGTGTGTGCGATATACAACATACGGTTCACTCGGATGAACTATTTGTGATTAGGAAACACAAAAGAAACAGCCAGCCAGATGAAGGTGTGTGCGATATATGGCATGCGGTTCACTTGGATGAATTGTTTGCGTTGAGACATGAGAACAGAAACGGTTCAACTTAACAAGATGTGTGTGATACGCAGCAAACAGGTCTGTAATCTGAAATGTGTGTGAAGACCAATAATAACACTGACGGTTGCTGCTAATAAGACGTGTGTGTTGTGCGATGGGATTGCATACAGAACAACAACATACACACACACACACACTTATAAGGACATGCTTGCATAACCAAACTAAACATCCACTTACATAGGTGGCTACGACAACCATGGCATTTGCACACACCAA
This sequence comes from Triticum aestivum, assembly GCF_018294505.1. Classification (NCBI taxonomy): domain Eukaryota; kingdom Viridiplantae; phylum Streptophyta; class Magnoliopsida; order Poales; family Poaceae; genus Triticum; species Triticum aestivum. Next base: position 533,990,624 of record NC_057812.1, read on the forward strand.
AGTAAACTATTACATGCATAATTACATAGGTGGCTACTACACACATGACATTTCCACACACAAATAAAGTAAACTATATATTACATGCATGATTAACTAGCATAAACGATCATATGATCATCATCTAGTTATTGTGACGCTTGCTCTGCTTGTGGCTCGATCCGGGCTCGTTGATTTTGGTAACGAGGCACTTCCTCATGTCAACGATCCGCATGTGCATCTCATAGCATGTGTACACGCTCTTGGCCGCGAACCTGAGGTGAGGTTCATCGAGTTGCTGCATCCAAGACTTGTGCTAGGATAGGGGACTTGTTCTTTGGGCATCCTGCTTCATCTTTTCGTAGTAAGGGTCGATGATGGCTGAGGCGAGTTTGACCAGGGAGTCCTTCTTCGTGCTGCCCCAGACCCTGTAGTGGTCATGGATTTCGGCAAGGTTCTTGTAGGCCAAGCCCGTAACACGGAGCACGTTTACATCGTCAGTGGTTTCTACCGTGGCGAACTTGTAGTCGGTGTTGTTGACAAACATGTTGAAATGGTCGCAAGGCTCTGCGGCCATGCAGTAGTGGTAGATGAGGATATGATGTCCCACTCACAACTGGGCAACGGCAACCTTCTGATCTATGCCAGGACGATCGGTGGTGTACTGGAGGTCGATGCCGACCACATTGTACTTGTCTCGAGCAAGCAACTGCTCAACGCTGTTAATGTAGTGGTCCACCACAGCCAGTTTGATGGTGTACACCACCGAGAGATCCGTCTCCCTTGCGTGGGTCTCCACTGTATTCTTGCCGAACTCCATTGGAGCGCCGCTGGACATCCCCTCTCTATGTGTCTTCCTGGGTGTGCTTGTTCTGTTGTGGGGCGCGATCGAAAGGTTGAAGAGACTAAGGCTATAATGGCCGCGGGAATTAAAGGGGAAGCCGGACGACCAGGAATATCGGCAGGTCCTGATGGCAGTTCTAATTTGCAGTGTGTAACTCCATTGTGTCGCATGTAACTGCATCGCGTGGCAACGCGCGTGGCGCAACCGCATTCATATGGGGCCCCCGACGTGATCGTGCGGACGCCCAGCCGTTGGCAAAGAATGAACGGAGGGACACAAGTAGAGCGCTCCACGGTAGAGTTTTGGATTTCGTCCGAAAATACAAAAGTCAGACGAAATTCACCCATCTCGTTTGGGCCCGGTACTAGTACAAACCGGTCCCGATGTAGCAACGGCATTCAACGAACATGAGCAAAGTGTGCCGCGACGCCTAACAGCGAGCAGAGCTTGCCGAGGGACGCGAGCCGAGGCCGGCATAGTGATACCTGGCAAATAAGATGAACTGTGCGAGCGATGTCGGAGACATCAATCACGAATCAAATTAGAGTTGCGTGTGCGATACATGGCATATAGTTGACCCATCCGGGCTGTTTGTGATGGAATAAGCGGTGTCTGTTGTGGGCAAACACTTGCTGGTATATAACCTTAAATTTAACCAAAAAAGTGTTAATGCATGTTACAAAAATTGTATAGATGGAAACTATGTTCAAATACGACTCCAACGATATAATCTTTGGCGACATGCATTCGTATTTTATTAGTTAAATCCTACTTATAAACCAGGATGGGGGTATAGTAGGTAATTAAATTGCAAACGCTTTTTGTATTAACCGTATGTGTACGTCTCCTTTCGTCCTCTCGCACGCCTTGTCACCCTGCTACCGCAGATGGCTTACAGCGCAAGCTTGCGCAGCGTGTGGGGGCATTCTTTTGGCAAAACGGTGGTGCCAATGAATCATCGGTGAGCCCGTTCCCGTGCAACCTCGTAGGTTCCCATCCAAGCTTCCCGCCTGACTCGGTGAGATCCCCCAAAATCCCAATACTTACCGGCCTACTATAAAAACCCTCACAGTCGGTGAGTCCTGCGTCGCATTTTTCCCTCCCTCCCTATAGCTTATCTCATGTGCTTCTCCCACAACCTCTGCGGCCCGAAGGCGGGAGGTGGCCATCGTGGCCGCCACCCCACTGCCGGCCACCGTGGCCATCACCCGCTCCGCCACCGCGGCCCGAAGGCGGGAGGTGGTGGTCGTGGCTGCCACCCCATTGTCGGCCGCCGTGGCCGCCAGCCCACCATTGATCATTGGGATAATCACCCGCTCTGCCACCGCCACCCGAAGGAGGGAGGCGGAGGTGGAGGCCCGCACGTACATCAACGACCTTGCGCGCTACATCGAGTTCTAGCGGGAGGAGGAGCGCCTCGTCGAGCATGCAAAGAGCCTTATCGCAGCCGTGGCCGCAGCACACGCCGACACAGAGGTGAGGAATCAGGAGATCTATGAGCAGTCCGACCGCTTCGAGAGTGATCGTATGGAGCGGCAGTGGGCGTTCGAGCTGGCGAGCGTCGCTGAACTTGTAGTAGCGGCAGGCACCGTATTGCATTTCTCCAGCTCGTCGGTCGGCTCCTCCTCCTCCTCTACCTCTTACTGAGCGCTCTTGGCAGAGGAGAGGCTGCCGGAAGTAGCACAAATCCCCTCTGTGGTAGTAGTATTATTTAGGTGCTATTTTGCCCTGTTCATCTCACTATAGATGTGTGGTCGAACCTACACCATACTTAAAATTAGCTAGTATATATAGTTGAAGTAGCTATTTCAGTACGTGGTTGGCAACAATTGAGGAAAAGTTTGGTCGGTTCAGCTATCGATGTCGGTGTTCTGGGAATGGGGGTCCCCAGACTTGCCTGCCTGCGGTGTGGCTCAAGGCGGGGCCCAGCACGGCCCATCTTCATCAACACAGACCCAAGACCCTCGCGAGGGGCCAAGCCTCGCGGGGCGGACGACACAGAGCTTCCTCAGGCACGGCCTCATCAGGCTGGCTCGCGAGGAGGCGGATAGATCAAGGCGGGGTACCTCACGAGGTGCCTATGATGCAAGCCATGACGACCAAGGGCGCCAGGCAGGTGCCAGCCCGCGCAGTGTCCTACTTTCCTCTTTGGTGCAAAGGGGGCAAGCGCAGCCGTGGAGTACCGAGGCATCAGGCAAAGGTTGCCATTTCGGTGCAACGAGACCAAGACCAGGAAGACTGCAAGACGGAGGTCATCGTGGAGCCCAAGATGGCGTCACCACCAGAGCTTTGTGCAGGCGAAGACTACTTTTGTTAGGGTAGCTAGGACTAGCTGTCCCCCTTCAAATTAGCCCGGCATTGTTGGCGCCCTTCCCACTCGATATTTGGGAAGAGGACCAGGGCCTCTATAAATAGGACCAGCCACCCACAGAAGAGAGGGCTTCGGAAGGGTTAATAGGAGAGGGGTTCGATCAGAGAGAGAGAGAGAAAGAGAGAGAAGGGTGGCTGAACTCCTCCCAGCAGTTCATCGCCCCAGCCAAGAACAGACCCTCGCGAGGCTGTTCTTCCTTGTATCATTCATCATCATCATCCCAAGAGGCAATCCACCACACCACACACTGGAGTAGGGTATTAGACCACAACGGTGGCCCGAACCAGTATAAACCCTATGTCTCTTGTGTTGTTCTTTCCATAGCTTAGATCTTAGCGAGGCGGAGGGGTGCAGGTAGGTAGGAAGCGAAATCTCCGCGCGCACCCCAGTGTTCGAACCTCAAGGTCTGTCGGAACCCGAAATGCGACATTTGGCACGCCAGGTAGGGGTGCGCCGGAATTCGTCTTCCACCACCCCGTTCTCCTCCGACCATCGCACCCATGTCTGACGCTCGTCAGGCCCGCGCCAAGCGCCGGGCCGCTCTCGCTTCCCGCGTTGCCCAGACGGCTCCTGTCGGTGGGCGTCCTCACCGTTCCCCGTCACCTGTCGTCAACGCCGCCACCGGCCCGGCGGGGGACGAGAAGCAAGCATCGTCTCAGCATCCGTCCGTGCGGCAAGACGGCCGCACCGCAACTCTCTCGCTCCCTTGGCTGGTTCTTTGTCCCGCGCGCTCCGCGCACCCATGGAGGCTCGAGCTGCGCTCATCACGGCGAACGAGCTCCTTTGCTACCGCCCCATCGACGACGTCTACGAAGAATGGCTCGACCGCGTCGCCGAGCTCGTCCGCGCCGCAGGGGGCTCTCCTGCGCCGTCCGTTCCGCTGCACTGCACCCCGCCCCGCGCGGGCGAGGAAGCTCCGGCGGCGCCCCGACCGCCTCCTCCTCAAGAAGGCGCCATGGCTCCAAGGCGCGTGGCCCCTGAGCGGAACCCGCTCTGTCAGGTGCCGGCGCAGCAAGAGCAGAGCTGCCAGGAAGTCGCGACCATGCTCCAGCACGTCGCGACCATGCTCCTGCTCCCGCACGTCAAGACCCAGCTGCAGCGCGTGGGGACATGCAAGGCCAAGCTCTCCGTCACCCAAGACCTCCCGTGGCCACAGCAGGCTGCCGTGCCTTCACCGCCGAGCTACGCAGTGTCGCGTGGCCCAGTAAGTTCAAGCCAGACCTGCCTCCTCGCTACGACGGCACGGCTGACCCTGCGGAGTTCCTCCAGCTCTACGAGCTGGGCATCGAAGCTGCCAATGGAGACGAGAAGGTCATGGCGAACTGGTTTCCCATGGTGCTCAAGGATGGGGCATGCACCTGGCTCCTGAACCTGGGTCCAGGCACGATCTCCTCCTGGGACGAGATGCGCACCCACTTCATTGCCAACTTCCAAGGTACTCGCGACCGACCACCCGCCGTGAGCGACATGCGCAGCATCAAGCAACAACCCGGGGAGATCCTGCAGAAGTACATCCAGCGCTTCAACAACGCACGCCTCAAGATTCCCAGGGTGACTGAAGAGGCCATCATCTCAGCCTTCTCCGACGGCGTGCGCGATGTCAAGATGAAGGAGGAGCTGGCGATGCATGAAGACCTATGCACTTCTTTGGAGCTGTTCAACTTGGCAACCAAGTGCGCCAGGGCTGAGGAAGGGCGTCTCTCCCTCCTCGAGCTGCCTGCCGCGGACCCGGAAGAGAAGAAGCCCAAGGCCAAGGATCTGAAGCACAAGGGGGCTGCCGTGCTCGCGGCAGAACCAGACACCAAGCAGGGCAGAGATCAGCCCGAGCCTTCCAAGGGCAACCGGTACTGCGTGTACCACGACCTCCACACCCACAACACCAACGAATGTTAGGAGCTCCGAGCCGTGCGAGATGGAAAGATCGGCCGTTGCCCCGACCGCGGTGACCGGGGCTACGGTCGAGGAGGAGGAAGGAATGCAGGACGCTGGGAAGACCGTGGCCCGCGCCAAGGGTGGCGCGATCAACCTCACGAGGATCGCTGGCAAGACCCGCCTCGCGAGGGAGACTGGAGGGGTCGGCCTCGCGAGGATCGCCCGCAAGGCAATGCAGGCCTCCCTCCGCTGCCGCCGCAACCAAGGAGAAATGAGGACCGCCCCCAGGACGAGGAGGCTGGGGGCTTCCAGGAGCCGCGCGCGATCGCCTGCATCCTGGGCGGGGCTCAAGCCCCAGCCTTTCAACGCATCTTCAAGAAGTTCGCCCGCGAAGTGAATGCAGTCTCCCCAAGCTCGAAGCCACGCGCTCTCTCAGGTGGTCGGCGTGCGCCATCACGTTCAGCTCGGCAGATCAGCTCAAGTGTGCGGCTACAGCTGGAGTCGTCCCGATGCTTTGTTCCCCAATCATCAGCAACATGGTGGTCACCAGGACCCTCATCGATGGCGGGGCAGGGCTTAACGTCCTGTCCGTGGAAACATTCAACAATCTCCAAGTGCCCTACAGCCAGCTTCAGCCAACCAAGCCTTTCTCCGGAGTCACCGACGGCTCCATGGTCCTGATCTGGCGGGTCCGCCTCCCTGTCACCTTCGGGGCACGCGACGACTACCGCACCGAGCTCATCGACTTCGACGTCGCTCACATTCGCCTGCCATACAACGCCATCCTCGGGTACCCAGCGCTGGCCAAGTTCATGGCCGTAACTCACCACGGCTACAACGTCCTCCAGATGCCAGGAAGTGGCGGAGTCATCACGGTGCCCTGTGAAGAGAAGGATGCGGTGTGTTTCCTGGAACGAGCCTTTCAGGCCGCGTCACTAGAAGACCCGGATCGCGGAAGTAGGAGGCTTCCCGAGACCGCCCCCAAGAAGAAGAAGACATTGTCCGGCCCGGCTCCTCAGGAGGTAGGCCTCTCTGGGCCCGTGCCTGCCTAGGGGGAACCTCCTTCCATTGCATAGGAAAGTGCGCCCGGCGCCCTCCTCAGGCAGGGCTCGGGGGCTCTCCCTGGAGGGCCACCGACCTGGCTATGGTCACGAGGCAGGCGCTTGGGCACCACATGGAGGTGTGTTTCGAAGCACGTTTCCCTCAAGAAGGAGTAAGGCAAGGAGAGCCAGACCCTCAGGAGTTCGTCAGCAAGGCCATTCAGGAGCTACAAGAGTCAAGAGTCATGAAAGGCGGCCGCCGTCTACCAGCAGTGGCTCCCCATCCAGGCGAGGATGGTGGGCTGCGCGTCTGCATCGACATACCAGGGCTCAACCGAGTCGCCTCTCTGGAGTGCCTCTGGCCCTCGCGAGTGGGGCGCTGCGGAGGTCCACCCCATAGCTACGTTCGCATGCCTTACGGCTTGCCGAACACGGCTGCCACGTACCAGCGCCTCATGAGGGGCATCATGGAGGCACAAGAGGCCAGGCGTTCCGCAGCCCTGGCGGAGATGGAGATGGTCCACGGGGAGCCGCCAGCACCTCCGAAGCCTCCCGAGGCCCTCGGGCCTGGGGGCTCGTGAGAATCGGCTTCCGCAGCCCACTGAGTCTGCTACACCAACACCCCTTCGTCCTCAACGTCATCACGTGACATCTTTCAAGTTTCACTTCCAGCTGGGAGCGCCCCCCAGGGCTGCATTATTCCCAGGCCGCGTGGGTCCGTCCCTGCGGCATGTATCCCTTTTATTTCATGTTGCTAGCTTACCTTATTAGGGGCGCCCCTCGGGCTGCATTATCCCCAAGTCGCTCGGGCCTGACCTAGTGATGTCCGCCTTCCCAACATCTATTTGAACGAATCCACTCCTTCGCGGCTAATGTGTTTTACCTAGTTGCCTGCTCAGCTGACACCAACTAACGGAGCTGCTCCCAAACGGCACGACGCTTGCGCATGGGTCCGTCCCTGCAACACCGACAAACCTGAATGTCTGAGCTCTGGCCGCGACAGCCCCGCATAGCGTCACCTCGTCAAGCCTTCAGTGCCTCATTACCCCTCGGAAGCAACCAACGGGTGACTGTCAATTGTCATGGCAACCCCTCGTTTTCTTTTCTATGATGGGTCTACAGGATCTCTTAAAGGAGCTGCGTCAGGCGAGGCCCTTGCGGTGTCTCCTCCACTCTCGTCCGCGTGAACCGCTTGCACGTTAAAGGGGGGTGCCTGAGCATCGCGACTCAGGGCTCCTACTGGCTCTCCAGCCCTCACCCCCTGGGCTTGTCCATGGCATCGCGACCTGGCATACCAGCGATGGCTGAGACTCGCTGGAGGGCCGGGACCCGAGGACGTAGAGCAGAAAGGGGAACAAAGGCGAGAGGGGAGAGACACATGAGGACCTCGCCGAGCACCCTCACGCCTTACGATGCACGGACCCGGCGACACGCCAGAGAGCGGGCCCTGATTCTTGAGATAAGTCATCACCCGGAAGCGCCAGCTACCGTGGCACCATCCCCGCACCTAATGCTATCCAGTGTTAGCGACGCCGCTCTCCTTTCTCACCAAACGACGGCTGCTTGGGCGCCAAAGGGGACCTCCCAAGCATCGCGACTCAGGGGCTCTTACCGGACTCCAGGTCGCTCACCTCCTGGCCTTGACCACGGCATCGCGACCTGGCATACCAGCAATGGCTGAAGCCGCCTTGGGACTGGGACCTGTCGGCGCAGAGCACCAAGCCCTCGGAGGTTCGAAAGGGAGGACTGAGCTAAGATGGAATGAGCAACTCGCACAATTCTACGACAAGGGTTATATTAATAAAACAGGATCGCAGGCACCTTACAAGCCCCCACGAGACGCGTTTTTGATTCCTCGCAGGGAACAGATCCTAAAGGGACACTAACTACGTGCGCCCCAGCAGAAGACGCCATCATCAACAGTGGGCCCTCAAGCACCAGCGCCAACCCCATCCAGATCAGAGTCGGCGGCGGCTTGACGACCCCGCCTTGCTCCAGGAGCGGAGCCGGCTCGGGGGCTCGTAGCTATCGTCGCTCGACTCCTGAGTCGCAAAGAGCTCGCCAGAGTCGCTGGAACCTCCGACGCCTCCTCCGCCTGAGGAGCCGACAAGGGAGCGGTCGGTGGGCCCAGTCCTCGCTGCAGCAGGGCCCCGGCCACCTCTCCTCGGGCAGCACTCCAACCGGCGCCCGCTCGCATCGAAGACCTTGAAGAGCATCACCGAAGCACCGTTGTAATCCAAGTGGATCGCGAAGACGCCCCTTGTCCTGCAAACCCGGGCGATCTCTCTCCAGCCCCGAGTCATGAAGACCTCGCACGGGGCAATGACCGCGACCTCTGCCTCGGTCGCGAGGGTGCTGCAGCCGGCGTGCTGCAGCCAGAGCTCCAGGGGCTCCCCCTGCGGGATGATGGAGGTGAAGAAGGGAGGAAGGCGAATCCAAGACTGAAGAGGAATGGCGACGTGGAGCACGAACTCTCGGGAGGAGCCCTCGATGTGGACCCCAGGGGGACGACCCACAACTTCGTGACCCGTCGGCGCCGACAGTGGCGCGCCCGTGGCGGTTAGCATCAGCTCCTTCAGGGCCCTCGACGTGGGCGTACAATGGAAGCGGGAACCCCGGCGGTGCCCGCTCGCACCAAGGCCTCGACACCACCTGAAGGGCCCCCTCATCCGGGCCACGGGGGACGAGCCGTTTCTTCGGCGGGAGTGGGTCTGGTTCCTCTCGGGGAGCCTTTCCCTTCTCTGCCATCGAGAATCGGCAGATCAGAGCCATTGTAGCAAGACAGAGCAAGGATCGGGAAGAAGGAGAAGCAAGAAGGGATGGACTGGAAGGGCGCACGCCGTTCCATACTTATAGCCGGCGAAGGGCAACCGTCGACCTCCACGATCGCAGGTAATCATGACCTGCTTTGCATGCAGGGACTTGTCCAATCCGTGTAGTTGCTGAGGCGCCATGGGGAAGTGGAGACGCCCACATCTAGTCAACTGCCACGCGGCACCCAAGGCCGCAGGCTGTTAGGGCCCGTGGCGCTTTGCTCTTGCCCTTCCGCTTCCCTGCACGGCCAAGTCCGGGCGCGCCTTGGGCCCGGGGGCTACTGTCGGCGTTCTGGAAACGGGGGTCCCCAGACTTGCTTGCCTGCGGCCTGCGGCATGGCTCAAGGGGGGGCCAGCACGGCCCATCTTCATCAACACAGACCCAAGACCCTCGCGAGGGGCCAAGCCTCGCGGGGTGGACGACACGGAGCTTCCTCAGGCACGGCCTCATCAGGCTCGCTCGCGAGGAGGCGGAGAGATCAAGGTGGGGTACCTCACGAGGTGCCTATGACGCAAGCCATGACGACCAAGGGTGCCAGGCGGGTGCCAGCCCGCGCAGTGTCCTCCTTTCCTCTTTGGTGCAAAGGGGACAAGCGCAGCCGCGGAGTACCGAGGCATCAGGCAAAGGTTGCCATTTCGGTGCAACGAGACCAAGACCAGGAAGACTGCAAGATGGAGGTCATCGTGGAGCCCAAGACGGCGTCACCACTAGAGCTTTGTGCAGGCGAAGACTACTTTTGTCAGGGTAGCTAGGACTAGTTGTCCCCCTTCAAATTAGCCCGCCATTGTTGGCTCCCTTCCCGCTCGATATTTGGGAAGAGGACCAGGGCCTCTATAAATAGGACCAGCCACCCACAGGAGAGAGGGGTTCGAAAGGGTTAAGAGGAGATGGGTTCGATCAGAGAGAGAGAGAGAAGGGTGGCTGAACTCCTCCTAGCAGTTCATCGCCCCAGCCAAGAACAGACCCTCGTGAGGCTGTTCTTCCTTGTATCATTTATCATCATCAGCCCAAGAGGCAATCCATCACACCACACACTGGAGTAGGGTATTACACCACAACGGTGGCCCGAACCAGTATAGACCCTATGTCTCTTGTGTTGTTTTTCCATAGCTTAGATCTTAGCGTGGCGGAGGGGTGCAGCTAGGTAGGAAGTGAAATCTCCACGCGCACCCCATTGTTCGAACCTCAAGGGTCTGCCGGAACCCGAAATCCGAGAGTCGAGTTGAACTGTTTGTATAAATTAAGAATGACTGCTTAATCTATGAATGAAATCTATGCTTAATTATTGAATTTTAGTTGCAAAAATTAGATAGTGCTAGTGATTTCTAGCTGCATATTTTGACAAATCGCAGTGTTACCAGGATTGACAAATGGCAACGTTACTAGATCAACAAATGTAAATCTTTCCAGTTTGACAAATGGAAACATACACACGGGTCATCCAAAACAACTATTTGCGCTGAAGGGATGCACAAATCCTGCGCTGCGGATTTTCCCTCGACTTAAGGGGGAAGACCATAGCTCTCACTTTGCATACGGGTGTTCTATCTAAAATGTTTGCGATCAAGAGCTGCATAAATCTTGCTCGGCACATTTTCTCTTGGCTTCCTGGGGAAGCTGTCGGCACGCCTTCTGTTTTGTTAAGCACTCAAGCACATGTCCGCACAGCACCTCCTAGCCATTAAAAGAGTGAGGCGTGGCGTCACGTGAATGGTTAATAGGACACACACAATTTAAATTATAAAAAATGTTTGAGTTGTTATAGTGGCAGCTATTTGTTTCAAAATGCCTTTGTTGGATGTTATTCGAGTGTGCCTTCTCTCAAAATGGACACGAAAAATACCACAAAATGTTGGGTGCCATTCCATTATAGCATGCCAAGTTTCATGAATTTTAGACGAGTTTTGGATTTACTAGAATTTAAAAACAAAGTATCTCAATGTTTTGCCAGCAATCAACAGTGCCCTGGTGTTTGAAATTCATTCTCATTTCTTGCATGGGACCTAAGCATGCCCCGAAGGACACATATTTGATTTTCAACCAATTTATATGCACAGAGCTTGTGCATGTAGTTAAAATTTGAATTATGCACATGAAATGCCTAGAAACCCCAGTTAATGTATAGAAATGTCCAAACGAACCCCGAAAAATTCCAAAAGTAAACACAACACTCCTGTTGTTCTATGTTGACACTACAAAAACTATGAAAGCAATAAGAGGCAACGGATATCGTTTTGTCCCCGAAGGTGACACGTTCCCTACCGAAACCATCACGCTTGTTGTGAGAAGCTAAGGTTTATGAGAAGCTTATACCCAAACCTGCCCCAAATGGGACAATTTTTTTACCATGAGATGTTGATGCCGCTCCATGATAGCATGCCAAGTTGCATGAATTTCAGATGAATTTTGGATTTACTAGAATTTAAAAACCAGGTATCTCAATGTTTTGCTGGCAATCAACAACGCCTGGTGTTTGAAATTCATTCCCATTTCTTGCATAGGACCTAAGCACGCCGCGAAGGACACATATTTGATTTTAACACCAATTTATATGCACTGGAGCTTGTGCATGTAGTTCAAATTTGAATTATGCACATGAAATGCCTAGAAAAGAAAGTTAGTGTATAAAAATGTCCAAACGAACCCCGAAAAATTAGAAAAGTAAACACACCACTCCTATTGTTCTATGTTGACACTAGAATTTTTTTGAAAGCAATAAGAGGCAACGGATATCGTTTCGTCCCCAAAGGTAAAGCGTTCCCTGCCTAAACCATCACACTTGTTGTGAGAAGCTAAGGTTTTTTTGACTGAAAATAGTAGGAGAGGCTTCTACTATTCTATATTAAAATATAATAGGTAATTACATGGTTGGGAGGGAAGTCCCCTAAAAGGAAAACAAACAAGCAAAGTCTAAAGTGAATTTACAAAAGAAGTGATATAATCACTGAGATCAGGGGACACTCTATATCTAAGCCACGTAAGGTCAGGATTAGTCCTCTCAAGACAAGTTCTATATGAAGGAGTAATTTGATTGAAGATGAAGTTATTTCTCTCCTTCCAAATATTCCATGCAGTAATGGTGAAGATCTCAAAGAAAAGTCTACCAGAATAAATTCCTTTGCCCTGATTGTGGCCTCAATCCTTGAGATGCTTGAGTTGTATGAGATACCAATCTTGGACCAACAAGTTTGTCTAAAAGGGCAATTAAAGATCAAGTGATCAATGGTATCTTCCTCATGAGCAGTGCATAGGACACATGATTCAGTATCCCCAACATGAAAATGTCTTCTTTTCAGCATGTTCCTTGTGTTCAGTCTATCAGCTAAAAGAAACCACATGAATACCTTTAATTTCATTTGGAGCTTTGATTTCCATATCCATTTGAAAGGCTCCCGACAGGTGATTTGTCTATGGCAGTGAGTGTAGAATTTTTTTTGCTGAGTAAACAGGTCCCCATGGATATGACCATTGATCATTACTTTTTGTCTCAAGAATTTGTGGCGGTTTTAGACTGTCTATGGAGTGTAGCTCATCGAGGGCCTCAGGAGAGAACAACAATTGGAATAGCAGACTCAAATCATTAGTCTCATAGTACGCACGAACTGAGATATCTTCGGGATTGGTATATGAATACAAGCAAGCAAAACTTTTAGAGAGGACTGGACCATTCCAATTATCATGCCACATGGATACATGAAAGCCATTCTGTACCTCACATTTGGAAACTCCTCTGTAGATAGGCATAAGTTTTACTATAGGCCGCCATCAAAATGAACCACACTTAGGAATAGCATGAGGTACAATACCAGTATAGTACAACTCCCAAAGTAATTTAACCCATTGGAGATCTACATGGTTATAAAATTTACCCAAGAACTTCAGGAGGAGTGCTTGATTATGAACTTTAATTTTAATCACTCCGAGACCTCTCTTATCTTTGGGACAGCACACTCTTTTCCAAGCAACTAAAGAGTTAAAAGACTCACCATGTTCATACTTTTTTCCCATAGACATCTTCTCCGTATTTTGTCAAAAGTATCAAGGAAATTGACTAGCAGCTCCAAAGTGCAAGACGCAAATGTGATCATTGAGGATACCAGTGAATTTATCAGTGTGATTTTCTAACCATGACACATGAGAGCCGTGGTACTTGAGATGCAACGCTCTACCCGGTAAATTAAGGGCATCAACTCGGTCATGCTGGGTTTAGTAGTATCGAGTGGTAATCCAAGGTAAGTAAACGGAAGAGCAGCCATTGTACAATCGAAGACATTAGCTAGATCTAAAGCCTTTTCAGCAAAAATATTGATAGGAATGAGATTTGACTTTTGGAAGTTGATCCTCAGCCCAGTTGAGATGGCAAAATCATTCAGAACACATTTAAGGTTTGCAAGTTGAATTGAACAAGCTGTCATAATTAAGATAGTATCGTCCGTGTATTGCACAATAGGATACGTACCAGATCAAGCGATCGGAAGATGCAATCTTCCTTCAGTGTATTCATTATTAATTATGTACTACAGCAGATCCATAGCCAGTGCATATAAAAGCAGCGACAGAGGGTTGCCTTGATGCACACCACGCTTGCAATGAAAACTCTTTCCAGGGGTACCATTTAAGAGTGCCGAAGAATGGCCAGAATTAAGTATAGAGTTTATCCAGTGCCTCCATTACAAATTGAATCCCGTCTTTTCCAACATTAGTAGGATGACATCATGTTCAATCAAGTCAAATGCCTTTTCAAAATCTAACTTGAGAATGATCACTTAATTACCAGATTTCTCACACTGAAAAATGTACTCAAAGGCTCATGCAAGACAGTCATTAATTGTTCGCCCTTTAATAAACCCGTATTGGTTTGTATGTAACAAAGACACAATAACTTTCTACAGACAGTCAGCGATAAGTTTTGTAATAAGTTTTAGGCAGCAGTTCAACAGGGATATGGGGCAGTAATCATTTACGGAACTGGGGGTCAACTTATTTGGAATAAGGGTGATCAACGAGGTATTCAAACAATCCGGAGAGATAGAGCCCTCCCAGAAACTATTGCAAAGGTTATAAAAATCAGGTGCAATTAGATCCCAACACGTTTTTAAGAAACCGCCGTTAAATCCGTCTGGTCCTGGAGCCCTGTCAATGGGCATTTTAGCTACCACGTCATCGATCTCTTTTTTGGTGAATGGTGGAGATAGACCATCAAGATTGCTCACAGATTGAACAAGACTGTCCAAATTGAATTTCATTTCATGGTCGACAAATACACCAAGTCTTGCTCTGAATGCTTGGAATAGAACTTGAGCCTTAGCTTCATGATCATCAATAAGAGAACCATCTGGAAGGGATAGACAGGCAATGGAATTCTGTCTATGTCTTTCAGTAGCCATACTTTGGAAACATTTAGTATTTTTGTCGCCAGCCTGTATATATCTTATGGTGCAACATTTACGCCAAGCTGCTGCTTATAGGACAGTAAACGAACTATGTGGGATTTTAAAATTTTCCGGAAGTTCCATTCTTGAATGACTAGAGGTATGCTCTCCTCTAAATTATCTAAAAGAGAGAGAACAGTATGACAATTATTCAGCAGCAAAGAGTGCTTAGAAAGGCCTTTGCTCCATCTCTTGAGGACTCGCCTCAAATTTTTGAACTTGGCACTCGGAGTTGCCAAGCAGATTTCACAGTGTCTATAAAACCTGGGTGTAAAGGCCAATAGTTTTCAAAACGAAATACCTTGGAGCGTGGAATGGAAGATTGAACCGAGACAAGACATGGTATGTGATCTGAAAGTGGCCTGGGAAGCGCTTTCACTGATGTATTTGGATACGAGGTCGTCCAATGAGAAGCTAAGGTTTGTGAGAAGCTTATACCCAAACCTGCCCCAAATGGGAGAAAATTTTTACCATGACATGTTGATGTTGCTCGATGATAGCATGCCAAGTTTCATGAATTTCAGACTAGTTTTGGATTTACTAGAATTTAAAAAGCACGTATCTCAATGTTTGCGGCCGGTGATGGTGGCATGGTGTTTAAAATTTATTCCCATTTCTTGCATGGGACCTAAGCATGCAACCAAGGACACATATTTTATTTTTCAACCAGTTTATATGCACAGGGGAATGTGCATGTAGTTCAAATTTGAATTATGTACATAAAATGCGTGGAAAACCTAGTTAATATAAAAAATATCCAAACGAACCCCAAAAAATTCCAAAATTGCACACAACACTCCTGTTGTTCTATGTTGACACTCAATTTTTTTTAAAGCAATAAGAGGCAACGGATATCGTTTCGTCCCCAATGGTGGCACGTTCCCTACCGAAACCATCACGCTTGTTGAGAGAAGCTAAGGTTTGTGACCAGCTTATACCCAAACCTGCCCCAAATGGGACAAATTTTTTACCATGGCATGTTGATGAAGCTCCATGATAGCATGCCAAGTTTCATGAATTCAGACGAGTTTTGGATTTACTAGAATTTAAAAACCAGGTATCTCAATGTTTGCGGCCGAGTGATGGTGGCAAGGTGTTTGAAATTCATTCCCATTTCTTGCATGGGGCCTAAGCATGCAACAAAGGACACATATTTGATTTTTCAACCAGTTTATATGCACTGGAGAATGTCCATGTAGTTCAAATTTGAATTATGCGCATAAAATGCCTGGGAAACCCAGTTAATGTATAAAAATGTCCAAACGAACCCCAAAAATTGCAAAATTAAATATGTAACATCCCAATTTTCAATTTGGATGTTATACATAGGTCATCATATGCATATCATATTTTATTTGTATTTTGGTTGTGATCCTAGAAATCTCAAGCAACTCAAGGACCCAAGGAGAGAGTTGGAGGTTTCATTCATTTTCATATTTGAATTTTCTCAAATTTGAAAAGAGGATCAATTTGATTTTAAATATTGTTTTCTCCAATTATTTCCAATAATAAAAATAAATGAGAGAAGATAAAATGACTTCTTTAAAAGAGAGGAATATTGGAGAAGAAATTTTAAAATCAAATTAATATTTTATTTGCTATTTTATTTGAGTTAGAAAAATATGCATTTTTTGAAAATTGCATTTTTAGGCCAGAAAAATGTTCACTTTGTCCTAAATATTAGGTTTGGATGGTGAAAATTATTTCTTCTATTTTTAGAAAAAAATTATATTTTATTAGGATTTTTCTTTCGAGCAAAATTCTTTTAAAAAAAGTTTCAACCGACTCGGCCGAAGCCCAGCCTGCCCAGCAGGCCACCGCCGTCTTTCCCCGCGCGGGAACCGCCCCATCGCCGTAGGCCGTGTCTGAGGCGGACACGCCTCCCGAGGCCATCGCTGCTTCCCCAAGCCACCCCGCCGCCTCGCCCCTACTTTTTAAGGAGCCCCCCCAGCCCCTCTCCTCACCACCGCCGCCACCGCAGCCGCCTCCAACCGAGCCGCCGCCGCCACTGCTCGCTGCCGCCGCCGCTGCTTCCCCGCCCCGCCTCGTCGTTCGCTGGAGACGCTGCCCACTGTTGACCCCTGCCGTCGTTTAACCAGTATAAAACCGTGCCAGTTCGCCGGTTCTTTTTTTGGGTTCTTCGATTTTAGATCGGTTTTTTAGGGTCCGCTAATTAGCGAACACTCTTTATTTAGTTCATTTTAACGAATAGATTCGTTCGTATAGTTCTATTAATGAACGTTCGTTCATTAGATTTTTTTTATTTTTCCATTTATTTTTGGCTAGGGACCTATCCATGAATACTTCTATCATAGTTTAGTCCCTGATCTTTAAACCCTCGCAACTTTTTGCTCGTTTGTCAAAATCCAGTGAAACCAACGCCAAAATCTTCGTCTTGTTCCCCACTTTCCAGATAACAAATGTGAACATGATTTTGATAAATTAAAATTTGGTTTCAAGCAGATTTGAATTCGAACTTCTTTTGATCATAGTTTTAATTTCGTAGCTCCGATTCGATAGATTCTTTTTGCAAATCGAAGCTTTTCAGTTGAAATTTTAGTTTGGATATTTTCTCTTGAGTTTTACCCTTGCATCTTATGCTTGTGTGCTTATGTCTGCTACTGTTTGTTCACAATAGAGTTTTTGGAGTGCGAAGCGTGCTACTATGAGTGACTAGGGTTTTCAGATCGTCAGCAAGGCAAGTTCACACTTTGATCATACTCTTCCTATACCCAGTTTTACTTGCATTATATACACCCTCAAAGATTGCGTGAGTAGGATTGGGAACATGTGGTTATTGCTATGTAGTTGATGAGGTAGGAACCTATTACCTTTGATCACCCCAGGAACATACGCTTTGTTACTTATTGCTTAGTCATGCTCGTAGACGTGGATTGGTATGTGAGAATCATGCAAGTTGTGAGAGATAATAATTAAGGGTAACGACTTTAAGGTGGCAAATTTAACTCACATCTAGGTGGAATGGTTGGGGGACCCTGGAGAACCCAGTGGTTTGCCCGGGCACCTGGAGAACCCAGTGCTTGCCCAAGGGGATCCCGGAGTACCCGTGTGATCACCCTATGGAATGCCACCCAGGATCAAAGGGATCATAAGATTATTCATGATGGAAACTTCCATGTGCATCCACAATCCATTATGGGCTCTAGCATAGTTGAGTATGTTGTGTGAGCTCTTTCAGTGGTAGCTAGCAGATGTAGGGGATGTAGGTTGTATTGTCTACCCAGAGTAAAGAGTTCATGCTTCGAAAAGACTATGTCTCGATCATCCATTTCTCAAACATCATGTAGTGAGAGAAATCCAACGGAGGATATCGAGTCTTGTGGGAAAAGTGTGCAAACCTCTGCAGAGTGTACAAACTAATCATGATTAGCCGTGTCCCCGGTTATGGACATCTTGGGTATATGGTGCTTGAATTATGATGTTGATATCATCACTTTACTTAATTAATTGGTTGGGATGTTGATTATTAATTTGGGATTCAGATGGGGTTACCATTTTCAATGTTTTCAACCAAGTTTGTAGTTAAATAAAATATATTCCTTTGTTGTAGGGAAAAACTGGCTTTTTGCAAAATGATAATCATAGAGCCTCCACCAGCAATATATGCATACAGTTATAGTTGTTTCATGTTTCATTGCTCTATAGTGTTATTTTGCCAGCATATTCCATGTGCTGACCTACAAAGGCTGCAACGTATTATCTTGCAAAGTTTTCAGACGAAGAGTAAGGTGCGCTAGGTCGTTGTCGTGCACTCAGCTATGTCGTTGGAGTTGATGGACTCATTTACCTTCGAAGCTTCCATTGTTATCTTATTTAGATGGCCTGCAGCCATATTATTATAATAGATTCTCTTTTAAGGCTTTCGATGTAAAAAGTGTGTGATTGAACTCTGTTATAAAACCTCGAGTACAGTGTGTGTCAGCACTACCGATCCAGGGATGACACTTATACACAGAGATTTGACCGTCTGAGGTCGGATCGCTACAAAACACAACACTTTTGTTGTTTTATGTTGACACTCAAATTTTTTTGAAAGCAATCAGAGGCAACGGATATCATTTCGTCCCCAAAGGTGGCACGTTCCCCACTGAAACCATCACGCTTGTTGTGAGAAGCTCTGGTTTGTGAGAAACTTATACCCGAACCTGCCCCAAATGGAACAAAATTTTTACCACGACATGTTGATGCCGCTCCATGATAGCATGCCAAGTTTCATGAATTTCAGAAGAGTTTTGGATTTACTGGAATTTAAAAACCATGTATCTCAATGCTTACGATCGAGTGACGGTGGCAGGGTGTTTGAAATTCATTCCCATTTATTGCATGGGACCTAAGCATGCAACCAAGGACACATATTTGATTTTTCAACCAGTTTATATGCACCGGAGAATGTGCATGTAGTTCAAATTTTAATTATGCACATAAAATGCTTGGGAAACCTACTTAATGTATAAAAATGTCCAAATGAACCCCGAAAAATTCCAAAAATGAACACAACACTCCTGTTGTTCTATATTGACACTCGAATTTTTTTGAAAGCAATAAGAGGCAACACATATCATTTCGTCCCAAAAGGTGGCACGTTCCCTACCAAAACCATCACGCTTGTTGTGAGAAGCTCTAGTTTGTGAGAAGCTTATACTCAAACCTACCCCAAATGGGACAAAATTTGTACCACGACATGTTGATCCCGCTCCATGATAGCATGCCAAGTTTCATGAATTTCAAACGAGTTTTGGATTTACTAGAATTTAAAAACCAGGTATATCATTGTTTGAGGCCGAGTGACGGTGGCAGGGTGTGTGAGATTCATTCCCATTTCTTGCATGGGACCTAAGCATGCAACCAAGGACACATATTTGATTTTTCAACCCGTTTATATGGACTAGAGCATGTGCATGTAGTTCAAATTTTAATTATGCACCTGAAATGCCTACAAAACCAAGTTAACGTATAAAAATGTCCAAACAAACCCTGAATAATTCCATTTTTTGACGACACACCTATAGTTGCATGTTCACTGCAGATAAAAGTTCCAGCAATTCAAACACCATCCTTTGTAGCTGTGAGCCCATTAAGTAATTCAAATCAAGACGATAAATCAAGTAGATCACACAGAGTTTATTATCACCTACCATGTGAGATGCAGCACAAAATATCTTGGAGCACCGTCGGTATATAGTATGCCTATGGTTTACGCGAGAAGGTGCGTCGTCTACAGTCCACAGCCGGCGTGTCAAGCACACTAGCTCACTCCCCAAATATCATTTCACTGTTCCTTCGTCGTGTGTGAAAGATGGGGACGTGGACCCATGTCGTGAGGGCAACTTCGGCGGCCCACTCTGGCGAGAGTGCGGCCGCAGCTGCCAGGCGCGTGCTAACAAGCTTTGTGAGGGCGACCGCAGTATGTGTCCGGACGGCCAAGGTAGCCCAAACGACCACTGTTGCTTCTCAGGCGGTGGCAGCACTGTCTGCCTCGGGGATAGCAACTGGCGAGAGTGGCACAACAGTTGTCCGTTCCGCAGCGGCGGCCTTAGCCTTGATGGAGGCCGCCCACTACCATGTCGAGGCCATCCATGCCCAGCTTGTGGCAGTCACCGCACAAATCAAACGAAGCTTCTCCAACAACGGTCGGCAACCCACGGCCAAAGAGTTGGCAATCACCAAGAGAGTTCGAGCAGCTGTCCGTTCCTGTGCGGCATACCTTGCCACGATGGACCCCGCGAAAGCCCAGATCGCGACCGCCCACGCCCAGCTCGCAGTGGCCTATTCCAAAGATATGTCGGACGCGGATGGCGAGATGCTTGACGAGTATGGTGCAATTGATCCCATGGAGCCCCTTCCCCAGGAGACCGTCGGACGCGAGCTGGACATGAAGGCGGTGGAGGAGATCGACGAGCACCAGTCGTAGTAGTACTCTTTGTTTTGTTTAATTAAGAGAGCCGGTGTTTAATTTGTTAGAGTAAAGTTTAGGTCAGCTAGCTCTGTTTAATTGCTGAACTTGCTCCATTAAGAAGTTACTCTCCTTTGTGTACCCAAATTATGCAATGACGTGGGTGACCACTGTAACCAAGGAAATACGAACCAAATTTTTTTATGTTCAAACTCAACACACAGTTCACATATCGTACACAGTTCTGAATAAGCGACCATGTCTGATGACACTTTGCGCGCCAGTTTTTTCGCTGAAGCGATTCCAAATTTTCGGCTTTCGCGGAAATATCTACCTCCCCGCCCCCTTCCCCTTACCAAAAGCCACAATTCCCCTGTTTCCGCATTCCTTCCCAAGTTGGAACCTTCACTCCTTGTTTGCAGCGCCGCCTCCTCGCCGGTGACCCTCCTCCACGCTGCTCGGCCTCGCCTATCCAGGCAGGTAATCCACACCCGACCCCTATCCTCCCCACATGCCCTCACCACCGGCGCGACACCTTCCACCCAAATCACCGATCCCTCCACCAAATAAGCGTCGCCCTAAGCCATGGTGCACGCAGTATAGCCAGGATCCCAAGGACCATTTGGCAGCGGAGAAGCAAATCGCGGCCGCACACGCGGATGAGGTCGCGATGGCTGCCATTCGTGTTGACCCCCAGATCTTGGAGGAGCACCACGCTGCCGAGGCCACCGTCAACGCCTCGCGCACCGACAACGCGACACGATTGGCTGTTTGGTTCAATTCTGCAATGCGATGTTCAATTGTTGTGGGTGTATTCTTTTATTGTATACCATGTGAGAAATAAATCTAATTTGGCTGTACTAAATACATGAGAATCAATACAATTGCTATATTTCCATGTTGTTAAGCATGCTTGGTTTGGTTAACTGTCTGATCATCTATTAGGAGTATGTTATATTGTGCAATGTGGTGCTTAGTTAATGTTTGATTCTTTTGTTGTGGTGTTTAGCTAACTGCTTGGTTCAATTCTACACTGCGATGTCCAATTGTCGTGGGTAGAATTTTGTATTGTTGTGCATGTGAGGAATAAATAGAATTTGGCTGCACTTAATAAATGAGAAATATATACAAGTGCTATATTTCCTAGTTCTTAATAATGATTGGTTTGGATAAATGGATTTTCCATGTGGCTTGAATTTATTAGATGAATCTGCAATGTGATTATTTTTCATCAATATATTTTATTGATAGCATGCGAACTCTTACTTAACCTGATGACTAACTACCTTATACGTGTTGCAGGGAAACAATGGGAAGCATTGAGGTTTACAATTGAGGTTAGCACATGCATGGTCCATTGTCTAATAGCACATTATTGGGCAATTGCAGGAACCATTCTAATGATAAGGTTTTTAACAATTTGGTCTTGGACATGTAGGTCCTGCTGTCAGAGGTTTTGACCCACTGTTCGACCCTTTTTGCATATGGGGAAATGAGTTGTCCATGAATATCAGTCAAGTCAAGAAATTCAGAAAGATTGTTAGGATAAAGAAATTAGCGACAAAAAAACAACAAGATCTTTGTCTGCACAATGAAGAAGACATCAGTTCACTACAGGATGGTACTAACTATTATACCTTGACTTTTTTAGTCCTTTGCCCCATTTCCAATATAGAGAAGATATTTATGCACATCCTTGTTTTCAGGCCTTTCCAAACTAGTTCATTGATGATTACCTCTCGAACCAACTGTATGGCCAGGAGGCGAGGAAGGTATTCATACAACACCCACGGTTCAATAGTGAAGTGTTCCTGAAGAGGGTGAAGGATGGACGGTCAATCATCCACAGACACTGGCCTAAAGTTACAAAGACCTTCAACATCAATGAAGGCTCAATATTCGCCTTCTGCTTCAGCAGTTTTCCAGATGAGATACATCTGTCTATGTAGTGTCTATCATGCTAATTTCGAAAGGTTATAGATGTTGCATGTGAAACTTGGTCCTGGTGTAGTTGTGTAATGGGGTAGTTGAGTGCTGAAGCTATATGATGTTGTACTCTAATGCATTTCAATTATGAAAATGAAATATATTGTGTGCTTAATATGAAATGTCAACTAGATTAATAAATGGATTATGAATAATCAGATAATTAGCCTGCTAATTGGGATTTGCTATTGCAAATGGTTGTTGACAAAATACTGTGGGTGATGACCTCAGGCAATGCACATAGTTTCTAGGAATAAACCGTGTTGGATCAATGAACAATCACACACGACTTTCTCTTGAAAACTATTTGCATTAGGCCACCTTGTGCAAACATTTACCACATAAAAGTTGTGTGTGATGAACAGCCTTTGCCACGCAGTTTCTCCTACGGATGTGATCCATTCAACAATGCAAACGATTTAACAAGAAAAATTGTGTGTGATTGTCGGTGTTCTGGGAACGAGGGTCCCTAGACTTGCCTGCCTGCGGCCCATGGCGTGGCTGGGCTAGCAGGTCTATACGGCCCATCTTCATCGACAAGGCATTCAAGACCCTCGCGAGGGTCCAAGCCTCGCAAGGTGGACGACGCAAGACCTCCTCAGGAGCGGCCTCGCTAGGAAGGCTCACGAGGGGCAGAGAGATCAAGGCGGGGAAAACCTCACGAGGCCCCCGTGATGTGAGCCATGACGATCGAGACCAAGCGGGCGCTAGGAGGGTGCCAGCGCGTGCAGCGTCCTTGTTTCCTCTTTGGTGCTAAGGGGGCAAGCGCAGGCGCGGAGTACCGAGGCATCAGGCAAAGGTTTCCATATTGGTGCAATGAGACCAAGACCAGTAAGACGGCAAGACGGAGGTCACCGTGGAGCCCAAGACGGTGTCATCACCAGAGCCTTTGGCAGGCGAAGACCACCTTTTGTCAGGATAGCTTGGACTAGTTGTCCCCTTCCAAATTGGCCGTTTTTGGCTCCCTTCCCGCTCAATATTTGGGGAGAGGGCCAGGGCCTCTATAAGTAGGACTAGCCACCACCATCGGTCGAGGACGGATCATCAAGATCATCCCGAACCACACAAGCGCACCAAGCACAAGAACACCTCAACCTCAGGAGGCTGTTCTTCCCCTTGTATTGTTCATCATTAGCCCAAGAGGCAATCCACCACCACCACACTAGAGTAGGGTATTACACCACAACGGTGGCCCGAACCAGTATAAATCTTGTGTCTGTGTGTTGCGAGTTTGTTGAGTTCACATGCGAGATCTTAGCGAGCTAGGGCGTGGATCGATAGAGAGAAAACCTTTGCACGCACCCCAGTGTTTGAACCTCGAGGGTTTGCCGGAAACCATGATCCGACATTTGGCGCGCCAGGTAGGGGTGCGTTGTAGCTTCTCTTCCATCGATCTGTGTTCCAACGCCACCGCGCTTCGCTCGCATGGCAGGCGCCCCACCGCCAACTCCGACGGCCAGCGTTGACGATGGGGCCAGGGGGACTCCGAGTCCTTTCCCCCGCCTTGCATCGGGTGTAGTGGCCGCCCAAGTTCAGGCCGGAGATGCCGCCGTGCTACGACGGTGCGGCAGACCCGTCAGCTTTCCTGCTGGCGTATGAGGAGGTCGTCCTCGAAGCCGGGGGTGATGACAAGGTCATGGCCAACTGGCTTCCCATGGCCCTCGCCGGCGAGCCGTGCGCCTGGCTACTCAAGCTTCTTGGATCCACGGTGGCATCTTGGGAGGAGCCGTGCGACCTCTTCACTGCGTGCTATGCAGCATCGGCACACCACGTAGTCGCGGCCTTGCTAGGCGGCTCACAGGCGCCACCTTCAGAGCGCCACATCAAGCAGTTCCTCTGCCAGATTGGTGCCGCTTCCACGCGCTCGGGGGCTCCGCCGAGTTGGGCCGCGCCTAAGGCTGACCTCACCTTCAGCTCAGAAGACCACCCCGTCACCACCACCGGCTAGGGCATGCTTCTGATGCTCTGCACGCCCACCATCTGCAACGTGGCCGTCACCAAGACCCTCATCGACGGCGGCGCTGGCCTCATCTTGCTCTCCATGGAGGCCTTCAGCCTTCTTCACGTGCCGCTCGAGCGACTCAGCCTCAGGAAGCCTTTCTCAGGAGTTGGTGGCGGCGCTGCCCGCTCCCTGGGGCAGATCCGCCTTCCCGTCACCTTCGGCATGCGCGACAACTACCGCACCGAGCTGGTTGACTTCGACATCACCCGCATCGGCCTCCCATACAACGCCGGTACCCAGCTCTGGCCCATCTCACGGCGGCAACCCATCTAGCCTACAACCTCATGAAGATGCCTGGAAGCAAACGTGCCCTCACCGTCAAGGGGGACACCAAGGAGGCCGTGACGGCGCTCAAACTTGCCTTCGGGGCCGCTGCGGCGGCACAGCCCGTCGGCATTGGTGCCCCCCGAGGCCAAGGAGGCCGCGCCAACCAAGAAGAAGCAGTTGTTCACCCAAGACAAGGTAGAAACCAAGCAGGTGCCGGTCGACGAGAACAACTCCTCAGGAGCCACCTTCACCATAGGTGTCGGCCTCAACCCCAGCCAAGAGGAAGCATTGGTGAAGTTCTTGCGCGCGAGCAAGGACATATTCGCATGGGAGCCCAATCAGCTGGTGGGGGTTCCGAGAGAGGTGATTTAGCACCACTTAAGGGTGTGCCCCAATGTGCGCCCTATGAAGCAGCGAGCAAGGTGGCAGTCCATGGAGAAGCAGGCCTTCATCGTCCAAGAGACCCGCAAGTTGGAGGCGGTAGGTGCCATTCATGAGGTTAGGTACCCCGAATGGCTGGCGAACCCAGTCATGGTGCCTAAGAAAGGCGGGAAGGAGCGAATGTGTGTCGACTTCACCAATCTCAATAAGGCGTGCCCTCAAGATCTGTTCCCTCTCCCGCGCATCGACCAGATCGTCGACTCCACTGCCGAGTGCGACCTGCTGTGCTTCCTGGATGCATTCTCAGGGTATCACCAAATCAAGATGGTGGTGGAAGATGTAGAGAAGACAGCCTTCCTGACCCCGTGTGGGGCATACTGCTACACCTGTATGCCCTTCGGACTGCGCAACGTGGGTGCGACCTTTCAACGGCTGATGCACATCGCTTTAGGGTGGCAGCTCGGGAGAAACACGGAGGCCTACGTCGTCGACATTGTGGTGAAGTCTCGGGAGGTGAGAACCTTCATCCAAGACCTGGAGGAGACCTTCGAAAGCGTGCGCCAGGTGAACTTGCGGCTTCACCCGGAAAAGTATGTGTTCGGTGTCCCTTCCGGCAAGCTGCTGGGATTCCTCATGGATCAAGGCCATTGAGGGCATGAGCCCACCGCAGACCCTCAAGGAAATGCAGAAGCTGGCTGGTCGGGTGACTGCATTGGGGCGCTTCATCTCCAAGATGGGAGAGTGCGCCTTACCCTTCTTCAAGATGAAGAAGAAGAAGGGCCCATTCGAGTGGACTTCGAAGGCCAACCGAGCCCTCCAAGACCTCAAGTGATACCTGACCAGCCCTCCGGTGATGGTAGCGCCACGACCCCTTGAGCCTCTAGTACTTTATCTTGCCGCCACCCCATACTCTGCCAGCGCTGCGCTAGTGGTAGTTCAGGAGGAGCACGAGGCCAAGAGTGCGCCGCGCCAAGCTATGTCGCCAGCCGAGGTGACGCAAGATCAAGAAGGCGCAGCAAGAGCCATAGCGGCAGCAATAGGAGACCAAGCTCGGCAGGATGGCACCATAGAGATTCCCGCAAGCGATTAGGCGCCAGGAATCCCACCACCTCAGGAGGCACCCCGGCTTGCACAAGACGCGAGCCTCACCAACACACCGCTCCTCGTCGAGCACCCAGTGTATTTCGTCAGCATGGTGTTGAGGGACGCAAGGGCACGATACCCCATGCCTCAGAAGCTCCTGCTCGCGCTCCTGGTGGCCTCGCGCAAGTTGCGGCACTACTTCCAGGGCCACCCTATCAAGGTTGTCTCTGCCTACCCATTGGAGAGGGTGCTCAGGAGCCCCAACTCCACTGGAAGGGTCGCTGAGTGGAACATCGAGCTGCTGGCATTCCAGTTGGAGTTCAGCACCACCAGGGTCATCAAGGGAGCCACGCTCGCTGATTTTGTGGCGGAATGGATGGATGCCCCGGCACTTGAAGTGGGCGAGGACCGGTGATGGTGTCCTGGACTAGGGGTACTCACCACGTCGTCTCCCGATCTATTAGATTGGGCCGAGGACCCCCGTGGCCGTATACTCATGGGCCAGTTCGGACGGCTACCGCATACAAGGAAGATTCCACAAGACTTGGCGATCAAGACAAGGACTTCTCCCCACCGGCATATTCGGCTAGGACTCTTGTTATCCTAGGCCTCCGGTGCATTATATAAACCGAGGTCAGGCTAGTCGATAGATACACAATATATATAACAATCATACCATAGGCTAGCTTCTAGGGTTTAGCCTCTCCAATCTCGTGGTAGATCTACTCTTGTACTACCCATATCATCAATATTAATCGAGCAGGACGTAGGGTTTTACCTCCATCAAGAGGGCTCGAATTTGGGTAAAACATTGTGTCCCTTGTCTCCTGTTACCATCCGCCTAGACGCACAGTTCGGGACCCCCTACCCGAGATCCGCCGGTTTTGACACCGACATTGGTGCTTTCATTGAGAGTTCCGCTGTGTGATCGACAAAAGGATCGATGGCTTGCCTGCAGATCAACTGCGACTTCGGCATCTTCGTCACCAGCTCGACTGGTCACCTTGGCTCGACCAAGAATTGCGCCCCGTGTTCAGATCACCATGTCCGGACGAGGGCCTTCATCAAACATCAACTCCGATCTCTATCAGGATCACGGAGGAATCATCTATGGAGCTCGGGGGCTCAACGTCAACATTTCCCTCAAGCGACCATGCTGTTTTTATGGACAACGAACTCGTATCTGCCACCACCACCTCCTCGAGTATCGCTTTGACAATCACTTTGGTGGAATTGTGCGGAATTGAGTCTACAACAAACCTGGAAAATTTTGTCGAGTTTCGATGGAGAAATCTCTGGCAATCCACGATATACCGGAGCCCTGTCAAATCTGGACGGGAATTTGGATGAGTTTAGGGCGTGGTGTCCAGCTTCTAGCTCGGACGTCCTTTGGAAGATCCAACCGTTGATCGGCTGCGGAATTCCTATATCTACCACCTCTCAAAATTTCGGCTCGATCCGACCGTCCAAACTCCGGGAACCTTCCGATTAGTGCATCACTTTTCGGATCTATTTTCTGCGCGAAAACGAATCCGACCCCAGTTCATCTTTTTTATGAACAGGATTTCGGACATCCCTTTTGAAGGAAGTTTTGTATGGGGTATTGTGTTTTTTTTCCGAACACATCCTACTAACTTTAAGATCTTTTGAACATGATCTTCAACATCATGCTGGTGTCAAACCAGTCCGGCAATATTGCTCCACGGCTGCCGACCTGCGCTAGACACGTCGTCACTTTGTTGAGCCGAGCACAACTTCTTTGGATCATCGTCTCGGAAAGCCGAACAAGAGTCCGGCATCGCGAAGGATAAATCATCACCAACATCGCCGCCCCACGGATTACACGGAGTGGGCATACCGGCATCACCGCACGGTCGCTTCATCAAGCCGGCATCGACCACGTCACGACCTGCATCGACAGGGCCGCACTATTGCTTCTTCAAGCTGGTGTCCATCACGCCGACCTACTTCGACTCATCGGCTGACATGGAGACTTCGACATCTCGGCTAGACCGGGGGCTTCGCCATCTCTTCATCAACCTACTCCCGACACTTCGGCGTCACTAGCCGACCAGCTCCGTCACGTTAGCTGGCCCGAGGGCTTTACCTCGGCGAGTCAACCTTTACCAGCATTGCCATGCCGTCGTTTTATCGCCCATCAGGCAATGGGTGTGCGGAGCGGGTCCCAATTTTAGGAATCACCTCCCTTCGGATTGCTACAACAAATAAACCAGGTGCTATTAATCCCAGTATTTTTTGCTTGTTTGGGTTCATTTTTCCCAAGGAATTATTACTCTGGTTTGTCCGTCATATGTACACAGGTCTATCAAATGGTGGCTGCATTAACGACAGTCGCATGGTGGTTCGGTCAGTTTCCGTACATAGTCCGGCGAACGCCGCACTCGGAGCTTGGACCGACCTGCGAATCCAGGCTTTGCCACGCCTTTACCGCATCACGCCGACGCCCTGCATCGACTTGACCTTGGTGCCAGGCCATATTTCTTTTATTACTCACTTTGCGTAAATTATTTATTATGCAACGATTTTTTAAATTATCATTATTACTATTATCTCCGGTTTGCACTATTTTTTGTGCACAGGAAAATGATCCGGGGACTTCGGCATCACTCTGCCGGTCTGCATTGATCGTGCTATGTCACCACTTCGGCGTATCAAGCTCTCCGCTCCGCCACCTCGGGACCGGCTTGAGGGATGGAACCTTGCCCCGCATCAAGCTCGGACCGCATCATCAATACCGAACACATTAACCAGCTAAGTCGCTTTCATGCTCAAAGCTTTAATTTCTAACTTGCGTTCGGTTCGACCAAGCATTATACTTTTTTGGAAAAAAGTTGCTTCTAAAAGATTTCCTTGTCCAAACTTTGTTTGTGACGCATAAATTCAAATACCCCATTTACTTGGGGGCTTCCTTTATGAAGTTTTTCCTGTTGCATATGATTATATTTGTACGGCTTCGTTCCTTGTTCGTGTATTACGCCACAATATGCACCACATTGACTTAAGCGATTTGCAAGCTGGGTTGCCTCGCTCCTGTGTTTACCCCTACGTTCCCGATTGTTCGGCTAGGGAGTAAAGGGAGCACCTCTGCAATTGTCACGATCGGGTCACCCGAGCCGGACCTCAGACTGGGTGAAGCCGAAAGCTAGCGCTCTTATAGTTATTCAATGATGGTCGGCACACAACAGAACTCATGAGTACCAAAAATCTATTGCACAAGTCTCATAATAACAATGAGCACCGAAGAAAGGTATTGGTTGGGGTACTATTTTCTTCGAAGATGCTTCTTTCTCTTCGCAGTAATATAGCATAAGTTCCCTGAGCGTGCTTTGTTTGTTATAGCCTTATGGCCTGATTGCCTGGTTATTGGAAACACCGTCGATATTCTCGACCGATGGAGTACATAACACTTTTCGGTCCTTAACCGAAGAGGGAGAAGCCGACGGTCGGTTAAGACGCGTTTAAAGTTCGGTTGAACATAGTTATGATATAAGTACTTCGGTACATGCAATCATTATTCTACCCAAGTCACTTGGGGGCTCTTAAGTTTATTTGAGCCGTTTTATAATAAGTGTTCTTCTTCTCAGTCGTTGCAAAGTTCTATTATTATTATTTATCACTCCTTTTTTCGACGCGAGTGTGCGGTCACTAGCCGGGGAGCCTAATTTCTCTCTCAAAGCCGCTAGAGTTTAGTTTGCTAAACTGGCCTAATGAGAAGTACTCCGCCCTCGGGATAGGAGGTTGAAGCTGTAGGCTGACCCGCTCGAAGTCTTGAGATAGGACGTGTCATGTTAAAGGACGACAGAAGCACTTCTTTTTTCTAAGACCAATTTTCGGATTGGCACCGAACACTTGATCTTGTTCGGACGTCATGTTTTTACTGACGTTTCTTGGTTTTCCAAGCTTTTTGGCACTTTTAAACTATTTGTGCTTTTCCAGCATTAGTCTCGCAGTGCAACGCCGGACACCTTTAGGGATTCGGCAAAAACATTCTCAGATATTGCTATATATGCATCGGTTTCGAATTGTGTCTTCGGTCAATAGTTGGGTTGCCCGGCTCCTGCACTTACTTCCTACGTTCCGTTTTGTTCGGCTAGGCGTGCAAAGGGAGAACCACTGTGATTGTGCTTCCAGTTCACATGGTCAAGCACCTTAGTGGAGAAAGCTGAAAACTGACTGTCACAATAAGCATAAACTGGTCAGCGATCCGATGACTATGACGGGCCATTCATAACATTGGCTGAAGTGTTTACGGCTTGACCTTGACTGTCGCCGAACACTACCGGGGGCTATTAACTGGCATCCCAAACTAAATCCTCGATATTTTGCTCTTACATTCGAGCTGAGGTTTCATGATCATGCTTAGCATGACAACCCTAAGAAAGGAACCGATAGCAGGACTATTTTCTTTGGAATACATTTCTTCTGTTAAACAGTAATATAACATATCTCTCTGTGTATCTTTGTTTATAAAACCGTGTGGCCAGATTGCCTTGTTTGTCGTAAATCTTGGCCCTCATAAAGGCTTTATAAAGTACGACAAACACTCCTCGGCTACTGGCCAAGGAGGTGGAAGCCGATGGTCGGTCAACAAAGTTTTGTACAATGCGGATCCGAGCATTAATGACGTAAAGTACTTGGATACATAGAGCCATTACACATAATTTGTGATTTTACTATGGATATTGATCCTTAATTCGGCCACTCGTGCCCGCATTAAGGCTCGGGGGCTACTGGGCTTCGGGCTTATTATTTACAAATATTAAAGGGGCACATCGATCCCCTGATCTGGTGTTGCCACCCGACCAGTGTCTCGGGGGCTACTGCATTGCTTGTCCAATGCAGAAAATTTTATGTGCAATATAGTTTCCGAGGAGATTTTGATCCTCAGGTTGGTCGGCCGCTCCCAACCTGAGTCTTGAGGACTGAGCACGCCGCTTTTGTGTCCTGAAGTATTCTGCCGAGCTAGGACTTGATCCTCAGGCCGATTTTGCAAATCAACCTGAGTCTCAGCGGCTACTGGGATCAGCGGTCTTATGTCATCCTTCATGTGCATCTCGGGATTTAGACCGATACACACCTTGAGGGCTACTGGCTATATATCTCGGCAGAGAATAAATTGCACCAATAAAAAATATTGACAAAAAATTGGCCCATAGTCGGGGTGGTGCACCACCTCGGAAGTAGTCCGTCATAAAGCTCGGACGCTAGTGGCTGGCTCCATAGAGGGCATTTCCGGCATTAAGCTCGGCTAAACTCCTTCAACTTTTTTGAAACAAGGTGATATGACACCTCAGATATAGTCCGGCATTGGAGCCTGGACACAGTCCGGGGTTGGAGCTCGGATATATTTCGGCGTTGGAGCGAGGATATACAGTCCAGCATTGGAGCTCAGAGACATAGTCCGGCGTTGGAGCTCGGATACATTCTGGCGCTAGAGCTAGGAAGCGGTCCGACGTTGGTGCTCGGCTGCAAAAGATACCTCGAATGCAGTCCGGCGTTGGAGCTCAGATGCAAGAGGACCCTGCCTCCCGGGAACAACTTCAAACCCGAGGTGTGGCATAAAAATAAACAAGGCATTGATAAAGGCCGGAAACTTAAAGGGGCTCCTCGGATACCCGACATGTAAACTTGTCGAATGCATTTCGGCGATCCTCAAGATCGAAGATAAAGAAGATTTGTTGAACCAGTTTTCAAGACCGGCAACCGAAGATGAAGAACAGTTCGGAAGAATCGAGGAGCATCCCTAACTTGAAGACCGATTCACGGGGCTACTGACGGTGTCCTGGACTAGGGGGTACTCACCACGTCGTCTCCCGATCTATTAGATTGGGCCGAGGACCCCCGTGGCCGTATACTCATGGGCCAGTTCGGATGGCTACCGCATACAAGGAAGATTCCACAAGACTTGGCGATCAAGACAAGGACTTCTCCCCACCGGCATATTCGGCTAGGACTCTTGTTATCCTAGGCCTCTGGTGCATTATATAAACCGAGGCCAGGCTAGTCGATAGATACACAATATATACAACAATCATACCATAGGCTAGCTTCTAGGGTTTAGCCTCTCCGATCTCATGGTAGATCTACTCTTGTACTACCCATATCATCAATATTAATCGAGCAGGACGTAGGGTTTTACCTCCATCAATAGGGCCCGAACCTGGGTAAAACATTGTGTCCCTTGTCTCCTGTTACCATCCGCCTAGACGCATAGTTCGGGACCCCCTACCCGAGATCCGCCAGTTTTGACACCGACAACCGGTCTACCTCGCCAGGAAGTGAGGCTCCCGACAGATGGGTCATGTACTTTGATGGTGCCTTCGCACATCAAGGCACGGGGGCTGGAGCAGTACTCATCTCGCCCACGCAGGACAAGCTCTACTACGCTGTGCAGCTTTGCTTTCAGCAGGGCGAGAAGGTCTCCAACAACATCGCAGAATACGAAGGTCTCATAGGTGGCTTGAAGGCCGCGACAGCTGTAGGAGTAAAGCGCCTCACCGTTAGGGGCGACTCACATCTCCTAGTCAACTTCTCCAACAAAGTATATGAGCCAAAGGACGAGCACGTGGAAGCGTACCTCGCAAAGGTACGAAAGATGGAAAACAATTCCTAGGCCTGGAGGTACAGCATGTGCCCCGTGGCACCAACAAGGAAGCCGACGACATCGCCAAGAGGGCATCCAAGCGGCAGCCCCAAGAGCCTGGCGTATTCGAGGAGCAGCTCTTCAAGCCATCAGCGACACCACCACTTTCAAGCATGACACGGCCTCGGGAGGAGCTCCCATAACCACCTGCCACGGGAGCCCCAGCTTGTAGCCCAACCTCAGGAGCTCGCTTGCTCTTGGCACTCGAGCCCCAAGAGGGATGTTGGACCAAGGAATTCAAGGAATATCTGATGCAAGGGGCGCTACCAGAAAAGGAAGAGGACGTAGAGCACGTGGCCCGTCAAGCCACGGCATACTGCATTCCGGATGGTGAGTTGTACAGGAAGCGAGCAAATGATGTTTCGCTGCGTTATATTTCTAGGTACCAGGGGAAGGAGTTGCTGATTGACATACACAACGGGGACTGCGGACACCACTCGTCGTTGTAGACTCTTGTCGGTAAGGTGTTTTGCAGTGGATTCTACTGGCCCATGGCGCTCAATGACGCAGCTAAGCTGATGAAGTCCTGCAAAGCTTGCCAGTTCCACGGCAAGCAGATCCATCAGCCAGCTCGGGGCCTCCAGACTATACCGATCACATGGCCGTTCGTGGTCTGGGGGCTGGATATATTGGGCCCGTTCTCTCGAGCGCCAGGGGGATACCGTTACCTCTACATCGCCATCGACAAGTTCACCAAGTGGGCGGAAGTGGAAGCCATCCGCACCATCCCAGCTGGTTCCGCAGTCAAGTTCATCAAGGGCCTCGTAAGCCATTTCGGGGTCCCCAACCGCATCATCACCGACAGCGGCTCACAGTTCACCAGTAACCTCTTCAAAACATACTATGCTAACCTTGGAACGCTGATCTGCTACGCTTCGGTGGCGCACCCCAGGAGCAATGGCCAGGCTGAACGTGCCAACGCGGAGGTCCTGAGAGGCCCGAACACCAGGACCTTCAAGAAGCAGCTCGAGGCCTATGGCAGGGGCTGGCACGACGCGCTCCAGTCCGTGCTGTGGTCCATCTGCACCACCGCCACTAAGCTGACAGGCGAGACACCGTTCTTCCTTGTCTACGGAGCCGAAGCAGTCCTCCCCCTTAGGTCAAGAATCGCTCTGCACGGGTCCTGGCGTTTGATGAAACGCAACAGGACGCCACGCGGGGGATGGACCTCGTGCTGGGGGAGGAATGTCGCCGCGAAGCTGCACTAAGGGCGGCAAGGTATTGGCAGGCACTATGGCGATACCACTGTCGCAACATCCGCTCCAGGACGCTCGAGGCAGGTGACCTCGTCCTAAGGTGGGTCCTCTCCAGGGAAGGGTTTCACAAGCTCTCACCCATGTGAGAGGGCCCGTTAAGGGTCATCCATATCTCCAGGCCTGGCGCCGCGCGCTTGGAGACACAGGACGGGGTGCCCATCCAGAACCCTATGAAGCAAGGCCTAGTGCCTGTGAAGCAAGGCCCAGTGCCTGTGAAGCAAGGCCCAGTGCCTGTGAAGAAAGGCCCAGTGCCTGTGCAGAAGGCCCGGTGCCTGTGAAGAATCGCCGCCCGTGACACTCTCACGTAATAATGAGTGGGGTTGTACACGCCCCGAAGTCTCAGGAGTGCCGCCCTCGGGCCTCGAGGGCTCCCTCCCATGCCTAGTGGTAGCACTTAGCTCCGTGTTGGTGAGAAAACGTCGAAGACTAGACTAGATGTCGGACGCGGCTTTTCATTTGCTTTCCGCAGTTGGCTCGCCTTCTCTTAATTGAAGTTTGCTTCTGGTGTTCCTTGCTGATTTGGTTCTGTCGCGTTTTGCCGCCTTTTCCGAATCTAGTTCGCTTATGTTCTCTCTCTCTCGCATACCTCGCGAGGGGGTTAGGCAGGTGCCTTCGCGAGGGTTGCTTCCTCCTGTGTTGGTCCTTCTCTCTTCCTTCGGTCTACTTTCTCGCGAGGCACCCTCGTTCGAGCCCGTAAACCGGCGCATCTCTCCTAATCCATGCCCCTCGGGTACCGCGATATGAAGTGCTGGGTCAAGGTTTGGGTGAGCGATAATTCTCATAGCGAGCCTCCTAACGAGTTTTCTGCAGTTCCTGAGCAACCACTAAGCCAAGGTGGGCACAAGGAAACAAGTGCCTCGTGAATAAGAGGCTGCCCCAAACGCGCCAGGCTAAGTTACCTCTGCACAAAATAACGACACAGCATGGAAATAACAATCATAGCATAATGAGTGAGGAATCACAATTTGATACACGCCCCTCCGGGCCCATACTGGTTTCATTTTGATGCAGGAAAGAAAAGAGGAACAAAACAAAAGCAGTGTTGCAGCGAACCACGAGGCAGGCCTCCAGCGACGTCCTGAGCATAGCCGGATCCCTCCTCGCACTTCACGGAGGCGCGGCGACGAGACGACCCGCTACCACCTTCGAAGCGAGCGCGGCGGCATGGCGGCTGACCGTAGCCGCGGGAGCATTCGCCAAGAGAAGGCCAACCAGCGCCCCCCATAATCACAGGTAATAATGGTTTTCCTTGCATGTCGCAGGGACTTGTCAAGTCAGGCAGTTGCCGAGGCAGCGTGGGGAAGCGGAGACGCCCACATCCAATCAATCGCCACGCGTCAACCAAGGCTGCAGGCTTTTGGGGCCCGCGATGCTCCACGCTTGACCTTTGGCTTCACCTCGAAACCAAGCCCAAGCGCGCCTTGGGCCCGGGGGCTACTATCGGCATTCTGGGAACGGGGGTCCCCATACTTGCCTGCCTACTGCCCACGGCATGGCTGGGCTAGCAGGTCTGTACGGCCCATCTTCATCGACAAGGCATTCAAGACCCTCACGAGGGGCCAAGCCTCGTGAGGCAGACGACACAAGACCTCCTCAGGAGCGGCCTCGCCAGGCAGGCTCATGAGGGGCGGAGACCAGGCGGGTGGTAGGCGGGTGCCGGCGCGCGCAGTGCCCTTGTTTCCTCTTTGGTGCTAAGGGGGCAAGTGCAGGCGCGGAGTACCGAGGCATCAGGCAAAGTTTTCAAATTGGTGCAACGAGACCAATACCAACAGGACGGCAAGACGGAGGTCACCGAGGAGCCCAAGACGGCGTCATCACCAGAGCCTTTGGCAGGCTAAGACCACGTTTTGTCAGGATAGCTTGTACTAGCTGTCCACTTCCGAATTGGCCGTTGTTGGCTCCCTTCCCGCTCAATATTTGGGAAGAGGACCAGGGCCTCTATAAGTAGGACTATCCACCACCATCGGTCGAGGACGGATCATCAAGATCATCCCCAACCACACAAGCGCACCAAGCACAAGAACACCTCAACCTCAGGAGGCTGTTCTTCCCCCTGTATTGTTCATTATCAGCCCAAGAGGCAATCCACCACCACCACACTGGAGTAGGGTATTACACCACAACGGAGGCCCGAACCAGTATAAATCTTGTGTCTTTGTGTTGCGATTTCGTCCAGTTCACCCGCGAGATCTTAGCGAGCTAGGGCGTCGATCGATAGAGAGAAAACCTTCGCGCGCACCCTAGTGTTTGAACCTCGAGGGTTTCCGGAACCCGTGATCCGACAGTGATGTACCATGAACAGAAACGTTTTGCTTGGAGCGACTGTGTGGGACGTACATACGAACGGAAACGTTTAGCGGGGATTGACTATGTGGCATGTACTTGCGATCGGAAACAATTTCATCATATAGTTGTATTTTCTAGGTCTACTGTACGTATTTCCGTATTTGGGCGCTCGCCAGTCGCACACGACCTCATTTTGCCGAGAGTGTGTGCCAGGAGGGCATATCCCCAACGGTTTCAAGGTCGTGTGGGAACGACCCCCTATCACCCACACTCACTAGGCGACGGTTCCAATTGCCGTCGCGGAAAGGGGTTAAAAACCGTTTGTATAGGACCGATGTGTACCAGTGTTTGTTGCTGTTATAATAATATACATCCTGCTTCTATGTTTGTATTTTTTTTATCGACACCTCACTCTCTAAGCATGTGGACATGTTATTCGATTTTGACTTTCACTTGAGGACAAGCGAGGTCTAAGCTTGGGGGAGTTGATACGTCCATTTTGCATCATGTTTACCTACTGTTATTTATAATGTTTTTATGCATAATAATGCTTTTTGGAGTAATTCTAATGCCTTTTCTCTCACAATATACAAGGTACACACAAAGAGGGAGAATTCCGGTAGTTGGAAATATGGACCAGAAAAAGGTACGTCAGGCTACCTATTCTACACAACTCGAAATGAGCTGAAACTTTATGGGGAACTTTGATGGAATATATAAGGAATATTGGAGTCAATAAGTACCAGAGGGGGCCTACTAGGTGGACACAACCCACCCGTGCGCGCCAGGGAGCCCATGCGCGCCTTGGTGGGTTGTAACCTCCTCGTCCACCTCC
Source organism: Triticum aestivum (assembly GCF_018294505.1). Taxonomy (NCBI): domain Eukaryota; kingdom Viridiplantae; phylum Streptophyta; class Magnoliopsida; order Poales; family Poaceae; genus Triticum; species Triticum aestivum. Next base: position 534,027,650 of record NC_057812.1, read on the forward strand.
GATGCCCATCTTCTGGTATATAAGTCATTTTGACCTAGAAAAAATATGGAGAGGACTTTCGGGACGGAGCGCCGCCGTCTCGAGGCAGAACTTGGGTTGTAGCACGTTGGCCCTCCGGTGGAGCGATTCCGTCGGGGGAACTTCCCTCCCAGAGGGGGAAATCATCGTCATCATCATCACCAGCAACTCTCCCATCTTGGGGAGGGCAATCTCCATCAACATCTTCAACAACACCATCTCCTCTCAAACCCTAGTCCATCTCTTATGTTCAATCTGTGTACCGGAACTATAGATTGGTGCTTGTGGGTGACTAGTAGTGTTGATTACATCTTGTAGTTGATTAATATATGGTTTATTTAATGGAAGATTATATGTTCAGATCCATTATGCTATTTAATACCCCTATGATGTTGAGAATGTTTATCACTTGTGAGTAGTTACTTTAGTTCTTGGGTCACGGGAGAAATCATGTTGCAAGTAATCATGTGAACTTGATATGTGTTCGATATTTGATAGTATGTATGTTGTGATTCCCTTACTGGTGTCATGTGAACGCTGACTACATGACACTTCACCATATTCAGGCCTAAGGGAATGCATTGTGGAGTAGTTATTAGATTATGGGTTGCGAGAGTGCTAGATGCTTAAACCCTAGTTTATGCGCTATTCCATAAGGGACTGATTGGATCCAAAAGTTTAATGCATGGTTAGAATTTATTCTTAATACTTTGTTCATAGTTGTGGATGCTTGCGAGGGGGTTAATCATAAGTAGGAGTCTTGTTCAAGTAATAACAACACCTAAGCACCGGTCCACCCGCATACCAAATCATCAAACTAGCGAAAACAAATTGAATCAACATGATGAAAGTGACTAGATGAAATTCCCGTGTACCCTCAAGAACGCTTTGCTTATTATAAGAGCCCGTTTTAGCCTATCCCTTGCCTCAAAAGGATTGGGCTACCTTGCTGCACTCTTTTTACTATTATTGTTACTTACTCATTACAAATTATCTTGCTACCAAAATACTCTGTTACTTGTAATTTCAGCACTTGCAGACATTACCTTGCTGAAAACCACTTGTCATTTCCTTCTGCCCCTCATTGGGTTCGACACACTTACTTATCGAAAAGGCTACAATTGATCCCATATATTTGTGGGTCATCAAGGCTATTTTTTGGCGGCGTTGCTGAGGAGCGAAGCGCTCTTAGTAAGTGGAAATTGGTAAGGAAAAATTATTACTACGTGCTGAAATTTATTGTCACTTGTTACTATGGAAGACAATCCTTTGAGGGGTTTGTTCGGGGTATCTTCACCTCGACCAGAACCACAATTAGTCACCCCTTGACCTACTGCACCTACTAAAAATATTGAATATTAAATTCCTTCGGTTATGATAGAACAACTGCTAGCTAATCCTTATGTAGGAGATGGAACCAAACATCCTAATATGCACTTGATATATGTGGAAGAAATTTATGGATTGTTTAAGCTTGCAGGTTAACCTGAAGATGAATTTAAGAAGAAGGTTTTCCCTTTATCTTGAAGGGAAAAGCATTGGCATGGTATAGGCTATACGATGATATTGGATCTTGGAACTGGAATCGGTTGAAATTGGAATTTCACAAAAAAATTATCCTATGCATCTAGTTCATCGTGATCGGAATTATATATATAATTTTTTGTCTCGTGAAGGAGAAAGTATTGCTCTAGCTTGGGGGAGGCTTAATTCAATGTTATATTCATGCCCAATCATGAGCTCTCAAGAGAAATTATTATTTAGAACTTCTATGCTCGGCTTTCTCGTGATGATCAATCCATGCTCGATACTTCTTGTACCGGTTCATTTATGAAGAAGACTATTGAATTTCAGTGGGATCTTCTAGGAAGAATTAAACGCAACTCTAAAGATTGGGAACTCGATGAAGGTAAAGATTCAGGTATTAAGCTTAAGTATGATTGTGTTAAATCTTTTATGAATACCGATGCTTTTCAAAAATTTAGCACTAATTATGGACTTGACTCTGAGATAGTAGCCTCCTTTGTTGAATCATTTGCTACTCACGTTGATCTACCTAAGGAGTAGTGGTCTAAATATCACCCACCTATTAAGGAAGAAATTAAAGAACCAGTACTAGCTAAAGAAGAAACTATTATTTATAATGTTGATCCAGTTGTTCCTACTGCCTATATTGAAAAACCACCTTTCCCTATTAGGATCAAGGAACATGCTAAAGTTTCAACTGTGGTCAACAAAAGTTATATTAGAAAACCTAAACCCGATGAACAAATCAAAGTAGAACCTAGTGTTACTATGGTTAAGGATCTCCTGGAAGAAAATATAGATGGGCATGCTATTTACTTTTGTGAAGAAGCTGCTAGAATTGCCAAACATGATAAAAACGGATAAACATAGACCTGTTGTTTGCATGCCCGTTGTCTTAGTTAAAATAGGAGATCACTATTATCATGGTTTATGCGACATAGGTGCTAGCGTGAGTGCTATACCCTATACCTTATATCAAGAAATTATGAATGACATAGCACCTGCAGAGATAGAAGACATAGATGTTACTATTAAACTTGATAATAGAGATACTATATCAACAATTCTGATTGTTAGAGATGTTGAAGTCTTGTGTGGGAAAATAAAATACCCTACTGATTTTCTTGTTCTTGGTTCCCCACTAGATGACTCTTGTCCCATTATCTTTGGTAGACCTTTCTTGAACAACATTAATGCTAAAATAGATTGTGAGAAACAAACTGTCTGTGTTAGCATTGGTGTTGAGTCTCATGAGTTTAATTTTTCTAAGTTTAGTAAAAAAACTCATAAAAAAGAATTGCCTAGTAAAGATGAAATAATTGGTCTTGCTTCTATTGTTGTGCCTCCTATTGATCCTTTAGAACAATACCTGCCAGACCATGAAAATGATTTACATATTCATGAAAGAAATGAAATAGATAAGATTTTCTTTGAACAACGTCCTCTGCTTAAACACAATTTAACTATTGAAACTCAAGGAGGTCCTCCTCCACCTAAAGGTGATCCTGTGTTTGAATTAAAACAATTGCTAGACACTATTAGTGCTAACCTTTCAGAACATGAAGAGGAAAGATTATTGAAAGTTCTAAGGAAGCACCGAGCTACTATTGTATATACTCTTGATGATTTAAAGGGCATTAGTCCCACTCTATGTCAGCATAAGATTAATATGGAACCTGATGCTAAACCCATTGTTGATCACCAACGTCGGTTAAATCCAAAGATGAAGGAAGTGGTAAGAATGGAAATATTAAAACTTCTGGAAGCAGGTATAATATATCCTATAGCTAATAGTAGATGGGTAAGTCATGTTCATTGTGTTCCTAAGAAAGGAGGTATTACTGTTGTTCCTAATGATAAGAATCAACTTATTCCACAAAGAATTGTTACATGCTATAGAATGGTAATTGATTTTAGAAAATTAAACAAAGCAACTAGGAAAGATCATTACCCTCTGCCTTTTATTGATCAAATGCTAGAAAGATTATCTAAGCACACACATTTTTGCTTCCTTAATGGATACTCTGGTTTTTCACAAATACATGTTTCTCAACCTGATCAAGAAAAGACCACTTTCACTTTTCCCTTTGGAACTTATGCTTATAGACGTATGCCTTTTGGTGTATGCAATGCACCTGCTACCTTTCAAAGATGTATGACTGCTATATTCTCTGCTTTTCTGAAAAGACTGTCGAGCTTTTCATGGATGACTTTTCTATTTATGGGAAGTCTTTTGATGATTGTTTAAGAAATCTTGATCGAGTTTTGTAGAGATGCGACCAAACAAATCTTGTCTTGGATTGGGAGAAGTGCCACTTTATGGTTAATGAAGGTATTGTTTTGGGCCATAAAATTTCTGAAAGAGGTATTGAGGTGGACAAAGCTAAGGTTGATGCAATTGAGAAAATGCCATGTCCTAAAGATATTAAAGGTATTTTTAGTTTCTTAGGTCATGCTGGTTTCTATAGGAGATTTACTAAAGACTTTTCCAAAATTTCTAGGCCTCTTACAAAGCTTTTGCAAAAGGATGTTCCTTTTGTTTTTGATGATGATTGTTTAAAAGCCTTCGAGACACTCAAGAAAGCCTTACTTTTTGCACCTATTATTCAACCACTTGACTGGAACTTGCCTTTTGAAATTATGTGTGATGCTAGTGATTATGTTGTTGGTGCTGTTTTAGGACAAAGAGTTGATAAGAAACTAAATGTTATTCATTATGCTAGTAAAACTCTAGACATTGCTCAAACAAATTATGCTACTACTGAAAAGAAATTTCTAGCAGTGGTGTTTGCTTGTGATAAATTTAGATCTTACATTGTTGATTCAAAAGTAATTGTTCACAATGACCATGCCGCTATTAAATATCTTATGGAAAAGAAAGATGCTAAACCTAGACTTATTCGATGGCTTCTCTTGTTATAAGAATTTGATTTGCATACCACTGATAGAAAAGGTGTAGAGAACCCCATAGCTAATAACTTGTCTAGGCTTGAAAATGTGCTTGATGACCCACTACCTATTGATGATAGTTTATCTGATGAGCAGTTAGCTACAATAAATGTTTCTCATAATACTCCTTGGTATGCTGACTATGCTAATTACATCGTTGCTAAATATTTACCACCTAACTTTACATACCAACAAAATAAAAAAATTCTTCTATGATTTAAGACATCACTTTTGGGATGACCCAAATCTTTATAAAGAAGGAGTAGATGGTATTATTAGACATTGTGTACCTGAGCATGAGTAGGAAAAAATCCTACAGAAATGTCACTCTGAAGCTTATGGAGGACATCATGCGGGAGATAGAACTGCTCACAAGGTATTGCAATCCGGGTTTTGTTGGCCTACTCTCTTCAAGGATGCCCGTAAGTTCGTCTTATCTTGTGATGAATGTCAAAGAATAGGTAATATCGGTAAGCGTCAAGAAATGCCTATGAATTATTCACTTGCTGTTGAACCATTTGATGTTTGGGGATTTCATTACATGGGACCTTTTCCTTCTTCTAATGGGTATACAAATATTTTGGTTGCTGTTGATTATGTTACTAAGTGGGTAGAAGCCATTCCAACTAGTAGTGCTGATCACAACACCTCTATTAAAAATGCTTAAGGAAGTTATTTTCCCAAGGTCATCCTCAGTCTAGGGGTCAAGTTGAACTTAGCAATAGAGAAATAAAATTAATTTTGCAAAAGACTGTCAATAGGTCTCGGAACAATTGGTCTAAAAAATTAGATGATGCACTTTGGGCTTATAGAACAACATATAAAAATCCTATGGGTATGTCTCCTTACAAAATGGTTTATGGAAAAGCTTGGCATTTGCCTCTTGAGTTAGAACAAAGCATATTGGGCAATTAAAGAACTCAACTATGATTTCAAACTGGCCGGTGAAAAGAGGTTATTTGATATTAGCTCATTAGATGAATGGAGAACCCAAGCTTATGAAAATGCCAAGTTATTTAAAGAAAAAGTTAAAAGATGGCATGATAAAATAATCCAAAAGTGTGAGTTCAAAGTTCGAGAATATGTTCTTTTGTACAACTCTCGTTTCAAATTATTTGCAGGAAAACTCTTGTGCAAATGGGAAGGACCCTATGTTATCGACAAGGTTTATCAGTCTAGAGCTATCAAAATAAATAATGCCGAAGGTACTAACCCTAATGGGCAACGGATAAAACATTATATCTCAGGTACGCCCATTAATGTTGAAAGTAATATTATCCAAACTATGACACCAGAAGAACACATAAAATAGACCTTTTGGAACACTCCAGAATCATGAAAAAGAGTAGGTACATGATACAGTAAGTAAACAGACTCCGAAAAATCCATCAAAATATTTTCTTTCTGTTTTGGAGGAAAAAAAGAAACAACCAGGAAGGTCACCCTGGTGGGCACAGGACACCAGGTTGTGCCCACCTCGGGTACCTTCTGGACTCTGTTTTTCTTCTGTTTGCTTGTTTTGCAACATAAAAAATCTTTATATACCCCCCGAACCTATTGACCATTGTATCACGGAGAAATCTTCTGTTCTCTTTTCTTGCAGTTTTTGGTCAGATCTATTGAGCCAGGCATCATGTCTTCTTCTTCCTCCAACAACGCAGAAGAGGATGTTTGGTTGATGAAGATCGAGCTGAAGAGAGAAGAGCCCGTAGAAGCTGTCAAAGGGGACAAGAGCAAGGAGGCTACCGGAGATCAAGCGCCGGTGGTTGAGCAAGCCTGGACTGCTAAGGAAGAAGAAGAAGAAGCTATCCTTAAACCTTACTATGCTCATCTTACCCCGACTGAGATTGAAGCCTTTCGAATCATTGAAATGGTTCGTGTGCAAAATAAGTACCTCACTATTGAAAATATTCTACATCAAGAGCACATCATCTTCCTCTGGAGCGTCATCCATATATTGGAGAATCTCTTGATCATGAAGGACAGGATCGCATCCACTTCATCACCACCACCTTCTTCATCACCAAAATAAAATTGAGTATCGGGTATGGGCACTCCCCTTGGCTTCTGCCAAGCTTGGGGGAGGTGCCCCGGTATCGTATCACCCCCACTGCCTTTTGCCTTCACTTATCTTACTTCGACCCATAATTATCTTTTGCTTTAGATGAATAAAAGTTTAGTTCGATCCTTTCTTTTTGAGACTTTTCTTAGTGATCTATCCTTGTAATCGTGTGCGAGATATATAATAAAGTATAGTTTGAGTTTTTGCTTTCTTTATTTTCATGTTCCAATAAAAATAAAGGAAATAAATGAAAAATATCATATGCTAATCTTATGGTAGGTGATGACACCACATAAGGAAAAGTATAAGTAGGAAATTTTATTAGAGATTGACAAACATAGCATTGGTCAATGCTGCAACTCATGAAAGAATTAATAAAGGAAGAGAAGATTCACATACAAATACACTATCCTGGAAATCTTTTGTGATTGTGATCCCCCATCAAAATATTATATGCCAAAATTGTTGATGTTGGACAAGGAAGACAACGTAATGATTTATGTTTGTTCATATTCACATAGAAGTTATATTTTCATAGATCCTTCAACATGTGGTACTTGCCCCCCATCTTTGCTAGCCAATAATTCCGCACTAAGTAGAGATACTACTTGTGCATCCAAAAACCCTTAAACCCAAATCTTATTTTCAAGAGTCCAAAAACTCTTAAAACCAAAAAATTTGCACTAAGTAGAGATACTACCTTAGGATTGAGTAAGATCCTTCAAGTAAGTTGTTATCGGTGCAATAAGGCAATAAAAATTGCCTCTAAAAGTGTTTGATCATTTAGTGTAAGAGAAGATTGAGCATTGTACGAACTTGTGATAGCAAAGAATAAAAGCGACAGATTGCATAATAAAGGTTGCTATCATAAGGGGCAATATAACATGACATTCTTTTGCACTAAGGGGTTGAGGATACTAACAAATAAGCGCACGACAACCTCTGCTTTCCTCTATGAAGGGCCTATATTTCACTTTTATGTATTTACTTTTATGCAAGAGTCAAAAAATTTCTCTCTATTCCTTTTTATTTTTATCCTTTGGCAAAAGCATCATGTGGTGAGGTAAGATCTAGGCACATATGTCCAGTTGAATACGGGTAGCATGAGTTATTATTGTTGACATCACCCATGAGGTGAATACGTTGGGAGGCGAAAATATAAGCCCCTATCTTTCTATGTGTCCGGCTGAAATAGTTTGCTCATTTGTATGCGGTGAGTGTTAGCAATCATAGTAGACTATACGATGGTTGAGTATGTGGACTTGCCTAAAGTCTCCTTTGCGTGACCCTTCCTAAAAATATGATGAACTATAGTTGCAAAGTTGACTGAGAACATAGATTGTTGGTTTCCAATAGAGTTTATGCTTTATACTTCAATAGTGTGATGAATTGTTACTTATTCATGAGAAGTCTATGATAAAAGTTTTATGTTGAAGTTTGCTGCTATTATAATAATCTACATGATGCTTCTATGTCCGTATTTTGTTTTTATCAACACCTCTCTCTCTAAGCATGTGGACATGTTTTTTGATTTCGGTTTTCGCTTGAGGACAAGCAAGGTCTAAGCTTGGGGGAGTTGTACGTCCATTTTGCATCATGTTTACCTACTATTATTTATAATGTTTTTATGCATAATAATGCTTTTTGGAGTAATTCTAATGTCGTTTCTCTCATAATATACAAGGTACACACAAAGAGGGAGAATTCCGGCAGCTGGAAATCTGGACCTGAAGAAGCTATGTCGGGCTACCTATTCTGCACAACTCCAGATGAGCTGAAAATTTACAAGGAATTTTTATAGAATTTATAAGAAATATTGGAGTCGATAAGCACCAGAGGGGGCCCACCAGGTGGGCACAACTCACCTGGGCGCGCCAAGGAGCCCAGGCGCGCCCTGGTGGGTTGTGCCCTCCTCGTCCCAACTTTGGTGCCCATCTTCTGGTATATAAGTCATTTTGACCTATAAAATATAAGGAGAGGACTTTCGGGATGGAGCGCCGCCGTCTCGAGGCGGAACTTGGGCAGGAGCACTTTTTCCCTCCGGTGGAGTGATTCCGCCGGGGGAACTTCCCTCCCAAAGGGAGAAATCATCGTCATCATCATCACCAACAACTCTACCATCTTCCGGAGGGCAATCTCCATCAACATTTTCAACAGCACCATGTCCTCTCAAACCCTAGTTCATCTCTTGTGTTCAATCTATGTACAGGAACTCTAGATTGGTGCTTGTGGGTGACTAGTAGTGTTGATTACATCTTGTAGATGATTACTATATGGTTTATTTGGTGGAAGATTATATGTCCAAATCCAGTATGTTATTTAATACCCCTATGATCTTGAGCATGTTTATCACTTGTGAGTAGTTACTTTAGTTCTTGAGGTCACGGGAGAAATCATGTTGCAAGTAATCATGTGAACTTGATATGTGTTTGATATTTTGATAGTATGTATGTTGTGATTCCCTTAGTGGTGTCATGTGAACGTTGACTACATGACACTTCACCATGTTTGGGCCTAAGGGAATGCATTGTGGAGTAGTTATTAGATGATGGGTTGCGAGAGTGACAGAAGCTTAAACCCTAGTTTATGCGCTATTCCGTAAGGGACCGATTGGATCCAAAAGTTTAATGCTATGGTTATAATTTATTCTTAATACTTTTCTCGTGGTTGCGGATGCTTGTGAGGGGGTTAATCATAAGTAGGAGGTTTGTTCAAGTAAGAACAACACCTAAGCACCGGTCCACCCACATATCAAATAATCAAAGTTGCGAACACAAATCGAATCAACATGATGAAAGTGACTAGATGAAATTCCCGTGTACCCTCAAAAACGCTTTGCTTATTATAAGAGCTTGTTTTGGCTTGTCCTTTGCCACAAAAGGATTTGGCTACCTTGCTGCACTTTTTGTTACTATTATCGTTACTTGCTCATTACAAATTATCTTGCTATCAAACTACTCCGTTACTTATAATTTCGGCACTTGCAGACATTACCTTGCTGAAAACCACTTGTCATTTCCTTCTGCTCCTCGTTCGGTTAGACACTCTTACTTATGGAAAAGGCTACAATTGATCACAGATACTTGTGGGTCATGAGATATATATATATATATATATATCCACTCGGATGTAGGTTATCATAAAGTATTATTGTTGATATTACCCTTGAGGTAAAAGGTTGGGAGGCGAAACTGTAAGCCCCTATCTTTCACTATGTCTGATTGAAGCTTTGAACTCATAAGTATCGCATGAGTGTCATCAATTTTGAAAGACTAAATGATTGCTGAATATGTGTAGTTGCTAAAAAGCTCTTATATTGACTCTTTCCGATGTTATGATAAATTGTGATTGCTCCAATGACTGAGATTATAGTTTGTTACTTTAGCATAAGAAATTATAAGACATTATATGTTGTTGTTCTAAAGATGATCATGATGCCCTCATGTCCATATTTTATTTTATTGACACCTCTATCTCTAAACATGTGGACATATTTTTTGATATCGGCTTTCGCTTGAGGACAGGTGAGGTCTAAGCTTGGGGGAGTTGATACGTCCATTTTGCATCATGCTTTTATATCAATACTTATTGCATTATTGTATGTTATTACGCATTATATCATAATCGTTATGCCTTTTCTCTCTTATTTATAAGGTTTGCATGAAGACGGAGAATGCCGGCAGTTGGAATTCTAGACTGGAAAAGGAGCAAATATTAGAGACCTATTCTGCACAACTCCAAAATTCCAGAAACTTCTCAGAGAATATTTTTTGAATATATAAAAAATATTGGGTAAAGAAAATACCAGAGGGGGGCCACCAGCTAGCCACAAGGGTGGAGGGCACCCCTACCCCCCTAGGCATGCCCCTCGTCCTTGTGGGCCCCCTGGCGGGCCTCTGATGCCCATCTTATGCTATATGGTGTGTTTTGACCTGGAAAAAATAAGAAGGAAGCTTTCGGGACAAAGCGTCACCGTCTCGAGGTGGAACCTGGGTAGAACCAATCTAGGGCTCCAGCGGAGCTGTTCTGCCGGGGAAACATCCCTCCGGGAGGGGAAATCATCGCCATCATCATCACCAACGATCCTCTCATCGAGAGCGGGTCAATCTCCATCAACATCTTCACCAACACCATCTCCTCTCAAACCCTAGTTCATCTCTTGTATATGATCTCTCTCTCGAAACCTTAGAGTGGTACCTGTGGGTTGCTAGTAGTGTTGATTACTCCTATTAGTTGATGCTAGTTGGCTTACCCGGTAGAAGATTATATTTTCAGATCCTTAATGATAGTTAATACTCCTTTGATCTTGATTAGAAATATGATTTGTGAGTAGTTACGTTTGTTCCTGAGGACATGGGATAAGTCTTGTTATAAGTAATCATGTGAATTTGGTATCCGTTTGATATTTTGATGAGATGTATGTTGTCTTTCTTCTAGTGGTGTTATGTGAACGTCGACTACATGACACTTCACCATTATTTGGGCCTAGGGGAGGCATTGGGAAGTAATAAGTAGATGACGGGTTGCTAGAGTGACAGAAGCTTAAACCCTAGTTTATGCGTTGCTTCGTAAGGGGCTGATTTGGATCCATATGTTTCATGCTATGGTTAGGTTTACCTTAATTCTTATTTCGTAGTTGCGGATGCTTGCGAGAGGGGTTAATCATAAGTGGGAGGCTTGTCCAAGGAAGGGAAGCACCAAAGCACCGGTCCACCCACATATCAAATTATGAAAGTAACGAACATGAATCATATGAGCATGAGGAAAACTAACTTGACAACAGTTCCCATGTGACCACATGAGAGCTTTGCTTTATATAGGAGTTCGTCCAGGCTTGTCCTTTGCTACAAAAAGGATTGGGCCACCTTGATGCACCTTTTTTCTTTTGTAACTCGTTACCCGTTACGAATTTTCGTATAACACAACTATCTGTTACCGATAATTTCAGTGCTTGCAGAGAATACCTTGCTGAAAACCGCTTGTAATTTCCTTCTGCTCCTCATTGGGTTCTGTCGGATTTCGGGTTCTGTAAAAACCCTTGAGGTTCGAACACTAGGGTGCGCATGAAGATCTCTCCCCCTCTCTAGCACGCACACACCATGATCTCACCGCCTAGCTCGACGAACCCAAAGAAGAAGAGACACAAGAGTTTATACTGGTTAGGGCCACTGATGTGGTGTAATACCCTACTCCAGTGTGGTGTGGTGGATTGCCTCTTAGGCTAAGGTTGAACAGTTACAAGGGAAGAACAGCCTCCTGAGGAGAGGTGTTCTTGTGCTTGGTGAGTTGAGGCGGTCGAGGATCCTCCCTGTTCTAAGGTGGTGGCTAGCCCTATTTATAGAGGCCCAGGTGTTGTTCCCAAATATTAGGCAGGAAGGGATCCCACAACGGCCAGTTTGAAGGGGGCAGCTAGTACAGGCTATCCTGACAAAAGTAGTCTTAACCTACCAAAGGCTCTCGTGGTGACGCCATCTTGGGCTCCATGATGACCTCCGTCCTGCTGGTCTTGGTCTTGTTGCACCGATATGGAAACCTTTGCCTGATGCCTCGGGACTCCTCGCCTGCGCTTGCCTATTTAGCACCAAAGAGGAAACAAGGACACTGCGTGCGCTGGCGCCCGCCTGACGCCTGCCTGGCTCCATTCGTCATGGCTTGTATCACACAAACCTTAGGAGGTGTCCCTTGCCTTGATCTCTCCGCCCTCGCGAGCCAGCCTGGTGAGGCCGCCCATGAGGAGATCTTGCATCGTTTGCCTCGCGAGGCTTGGCCCCTCGCGAGGGTCTTGAGTGTTTGCTGGTGAAGATGGGTCGTACAGGGCCGCTGATGGAGCCATGCTGTGGGCCGCAGGAAGGCAATTATGGGGACCCTCGTTCCTAGAAAGCTGACAATAGCCCCCGGGCCCAATGCGAGCTCGAACATGGCTTCGAGGTGAAGCCAAAGGGGAAGTGCGGAGCACCATGGGCCCCAACAGCCTGCGGCCCCGCTTGACGCGTGGCGATTGATTGGATGTGGGCATCTCTGCTTCCCCACGCCGCCTCGGCAACTGCCCAACTTGATGAGTCCTTGCTGCATGGAGAAAAATATCATTATTACCTTAGATCGTGGAGGCCAGCAGTTGGCCTCCACTTGGCTATAAATGGAAAGGGGGGCAGAGCCCCTATCACCCATCTATTCCTTTGCTTCTCCCCCTCCTTCTTCTTCCTTGCTTCACTGCCGGCAGTGACACCCATGGCGCCTGTGAAGAGGCTCTCGGCTGCGGAGAAGGGGAAGGCTCGCCAGGAGGGGCCTGGCTCACCGCCGCCCAAGAGGGGGCGCGACCATCCCTGCAAGCACACCATGACCCCCGTCGCGGCTCCTCACGATCGCGGTGGCGCTTCTTCGCGTGGTGGTGGTCGCCCGAGTCATGGGGGCCCCGTAGATGAAGGGAGGCGCGCCATGGTCACACGGCCGCCCAGGCCGCACTTCCACTCCGCGGAAGTGCTTCCGGAGTTCGTCGTGTGGTCAGAGAACCCGGCCGGCACTTTGCTTTAGCTCCCGCGCTTCCTTGTCGGCCAGCTGCCAGCCACTTGTCTAGGCGGTCTCTGGCTGCAGGTGGACGGCTACTGCAGCAAGGCTTCGTGGGTCTCGGTCGAGGTCACCGCTGCAGGCAACACAGCCCTGGCCCACGGCTGGTAGATGTTGGCCTGCGCGCGCGGCCGGGGCCGGCAGTGCTCCCTCCACTTCAAGTATGATGACAACGCGACCCTCTATGTGAGGGTGTTCGGGGAAGATGGTCGCCGCGTCGGGTGTTGCCCCGAGGACAACCATGGCTTGTCCAGCTACGGCGACTCTTCTTCCGACGACAGCTCCAGCAGCGGCGGCTACGACCAGCCACCACGCCACCGCGCCCGCTTCGAAGGTGGCAGCGGGTTGTCTCGTTGCCGCGCTTTAGTGAAGTGCGAGGAGGGGTCTGGCTGAGCTCAGGAGAGAGCGCGGGCCCATCCTCTTGACCTGCCGTGGGAGCATGTTCCACCTTTGTTTCGTTCTTCATTTCCTTCCTGCAATAAGAGAGAGACAAGTATGGGGCCCTGCTGGGGCGTGCAACAACTATGATTTTTAAGTGGTTGTGCTATGTTTATCATTCTTGTGTCGTGTTGCAGCGTCATCGTTTTATGTAGGCGCACATGAATAACTTAGCTTGATGTGCCTGAAGTAGTTTCCGCCTTGTGAGACACGCGTTCCATAGTGCCTGGCGAGGCCTCCTACGCTCGGAAGGTGTCTGGGAACTGCAAAAATTCATTAGGAAATTCTTATCCTCCGAATCTTGACCGCAGGCACTGCCGGCCATGACCTAGCGCTTCACATCGCGGTACCCGGGGGGCACGGATTGAGAGGGGTGTGCCAGCTTGTGAGCTCGAGCAAGGGTGCCTTGCAAAAAACAGGTAAACGAAAACGCTCACGACGTTGCCTGTCCAGCCCCCTCGCGAGGCATGCGAGGGAGAGTACGGGTCAAAAGATGAAGAACCGAGAGAAGAAAAGGAGGCAAAAGGCAATGGAACCAGGCTAGCAAGGAACACCAGAAAGAAAATTCTCACTAAAAAGGGGCAATCCAACTTCGGAAAGCAAATGAAAAGCCGCGTCCGGCACCTAGTCCAGTCTTCTTGTCATCTCACTAGCGCAGAGCTATGTGCTGCCACTAAGACGTGGGAGGGAGCCCCCGAGGCCTGAGGGCGGCACTCCCGAGACTCCGGGGCGTGTCCAGTCCCACTCATTATTACTTGAGAGTGTCACGAGCGGAGATCTTCACAGGCACTGGGCCTTGCTTCACAAGCGTCGGGCCTTGCTTCATGGGTAGAACTTTCGGAGGTGCTGGATGTTCCAGGCGTTCTGGATGGGGATCCCGTCCTGCATCTCCAGGCACGTGGTGCCAGGCTTGGAGACGTGGGCGAGCCGAAACGGGCCCTCCCACATGGGTGAGAGCTTGTGCAACCCTTCCCTGGAGAGCACCCGCCTTAGGACAAGATCACCCACCTCGAGCGTCCTGGAGCGGATGCTGCGGTAGTGGTACCGCCGCAGCTCGGAGCGAGGCTTCACGGCGTCATTCCTCCCCCAGCACGAGGTCCATCCCCTGCATGTCGTCCTGCTACGTTTCATGAAATGCTAGGACCCGTGCGGAGCGATGCCTGACCTCGTGTGGGAGAACCGCTTCTACTCCGTAGATGAGGAAGAACGGGGTCTCGCCTGTCGGCCTGGTGGCAGTGGTGTAAATGGACCACAACACGGACTGGAGCTCGTCGTGCCAACCCCTGCCACAGGCCTAGAGCTTCTTCTTGAAGCACCTAGTCTTGAGACCCCTCAGGACTTCCGCATTGGTGCGTTCGGCCTGGCTGTTGCTCCTGGGGTGCGCCATGGAGGCGTAGCAGATCTGCGTTCCAAGGTTAGCACAATATGTTTTGAAGAGATTGCTAGTGAACTATGAGCCGTTGTCGGTGATGATGCGATTAGGGACCCCAAATCAGCTTACGAGGCCCTTGATGAACTTGACTGCTGACCCAGTTGGGATGGTGCGGACGGCTTCCACTTCCACCCACTTGGTGAATTTGTCGATGGCGATGTAGATCTAGCGGTAACCTCCAGGCGCTTGCGGGAATGGGCCCAGGATATCCAGCCCCCAAACCACGAACGACCATGAGAGAAGGATAGTCTGGAGGCCCTGAGACGGCTGGTGGATCTGTTTGGTGTGGAATTGGCAGGCCTCGTAGGATTTCACCAGCTCGACCGCGTCATTGAGTGTCATGGGCAAGTAGAATCTATTGTGGAAAGCCTTGCCGACTAGGGTGCGCGATGACGAGTGGTGCCCGCAGTCTCCACCATGTATGTCAGCCAGCAACTCATTCCCCTGTACCATGGAAATGCATCATAGAGAAACATCATTTGGCCGCTTCCTGTATAGCTCACCGTCCTGAATGCAGTACGCCGTAGCCTGCCGGGCCACACGCTCCGCGTCTTCATCCTTCCTCGGCAATGTGCCTTGCGTCAGGTACACCCTGAGCTCCTCGATCCAACACCCGTCCTAAGGCTCGCGCGCTCAGAGGAGGCGCGCTCCTGAGGTCGGGCATAGGTGGGGGCTCGCGAGGCTGGTGGCTGGGGGAGCTCCTCCTGAGGTGGCACCGGCTTCACAGGCGGAGGTGTTGCTGAAGGCTTGAAGAGCCGCTCCTCTAAGACGCCAGGCTCTTGGGGTTGCCGCGTGGATGCTCTTTTGGCGATGTCGTCGGCCTCTTTGTTGGTGCCACGGGACACATGCTGTAGCTCCAAGCCCATGAACTGCTTCTCCATTTTGAGTACCTCCGCGAGGTATGCCTCCATGTGTTCATCCTTTGGCTCGTACACCTTCTTGGATAAGTTGACGAGGAGCTGCGAGTCCCCCTTGATGGTGAGGCGTTTCACCCCCAGGGCTACCGCAGCCTTGAGGCCGGCGATGAGACCCTCGTACTCTGCGATGTTGTTGGAGACCTTCTCGCCCCGCTGGAAGCAGAGCTGCACGGTGTAGGAAAGTTTGTTCTGAGTGGGCGAGATGAGCACGACTCCAGCCCCCGCGCCCTAGCGTGCTAACGCGCCATCGAAGTACATGACCCAGCCATCCGGTGCTTCACTCCCTGGTGAGAGGGATCGTTTCTCGCCTGCTTCGAGCTCCGGGGTGTCGGTCCATTCTGCCACAAAGTCGGCAAGTGCAGCCCCCTTGATGACCCTGGTTGTGCTGAACTCCAGGTCAAACGCTTGCAGCTCGATGTTCCATTCGGCGACCTTTCCCACAGCATTAGGGCTCCTGAGCACTCTCTCCAGTGGGTAAGCTGAGACGACCTTGATGGGGTGACCTTGGAAGTAGTGGCGCAGCTTACGCGAGGCCACGACGAGCGCGAGCAAGAGCTTCTGAGGCATGGGGTATCGCGCTCTCGCATCTTGTCGCATTGTGCTGACGAAGTACACTGGGTGCTCGACAAGGGTGGGAGAGCTAATGGAGTTTTGGCTCTCGGGGGTTGAGGCGTTTCATGTGTGTCCCCGGCTTTAGGGGCTCGACGACCAGCCGGGGCAGCCGCTGTCTCAGGAGCATCACCTTGGTGTTGTGCTGCCTCATCTGGCTTGGCGGCTCCTTTTGGTGGGCCCTTGACCTGGGGCTCCTCTCTGAGGGCCACCAGCGCCGCGCTGGCGGAGTGGGGTGTGGCAGACAAGTAGAGTACCAAGGGCTCGAGAGGATGAGGTGCCACCATCACCGGCGGGCTGGTCAAGTATCTCTTGAGGTCTTGAAATGCCAGGTCGGCCTCGGGGGTCCAGTCGACGGGCCCTTCTTCTTCATCAGCTTGAAGAACGGCAAGGCGCGCTCTCCCAACTTGGAGATGAAGCGCCACAGCGAAGTCACGTAGCCTGCAAGCTTCTGCATCTCCTTGAGGTTTTGTGGTGGGCTCATGTCTTCGATTGCCTTGACCTTCTCCGGGTTGGCCTCGATCCCCCTGTGGGACACGAGGAAGCCCAGCAGCTTGCCGGAAGGAACACCAAACATGCACTTCTCTAGGTTGAGCCGCAAGTCCACCTATCGCAGGCACGCAAAGGTTTCCTCCAGGTCCTAAATCAAAGTTCTTGCCTCCTGAGACTTCACCACAATGTCGTTGATGTAGGCCTCAGTGTTTCTCCCGAGCTGCCACCCCAAGGCGATGTGCATCAGTCGCTAGAAGGTCGCTCCTGCATTGCACGGTCCGAATGGCTTGCAAGTGTAGCAGTATACCCCACATGGGGTTAGGAAAGCCATTTTCTCCACATCTTCCACCGCCATCTTGATCTGGTGGTATCCCGAGAACGCATCCAGGAAACATAGCAGATCACACTCGGCGGTGGATTCGACAATCTGGTCGATGCGCGGCAGCGGGAATGGGTCTTGAGGGCAAGCCTTGTTGAGGTTGGTGAAGTCGACACACATGTGCTCCTTCCCTCCTTTCTTCGGCACGACGACCGGGTTCGCCAGCCACTCTGGGTACCGGACCTCGCGAATGACACCTGCTGCCTCCAGCTTGCGGGTTTCCTGAACGATGAAGGAATCCTTCTCCGTGGACTATCGCCTTGCCCTCTACTTCACAGGGTGCACGTTGGGGCATACCCTCAGATGATGCTCAATCACTCCTCTCGGTACCCCAACCAGCTGCTTGGGTTCCCAGGCGAATACTTCCTTGTTCGCCCGCAAGAAGTCTACCAACTCCCTTTCTTGATCTAGGGCGAGGTCGACGCCTATAGTAAAGGTGGCGCCAGAGGCCCCTTCTGCGTTGACCGGTATCTGCTTCGTCTTGGCTTGACCATGAGTGAATAATTGCTTCTTCTTGGTCGGCGCAGCCCCCTTGGTCCTAGGCATGGCCTTGTCGGCTGGGCAAGCTGCCGCCGTGGCCCTGAAGGTGAGTTTGAGGGCCGCCAAGGCTTCCTTTGTGTCTCTTACCATGGTGAGGATGCCCTTGCTTTCTAGCATCTTCATGAGGTTGTAGGCAGGATGGGTAGCTGCCATGAACTGGGCTAGCGCCGGGTACCCGAGGATGGTGTTGTACGATAAGCCGATGCGGGCGATGTCAAAGTCGATTAGCTCGATGCGGTAGTTGTTGCATGTGTCGAAGGTCACAGGGAGACGGATCTGCCCCAGGGGGTTGGAGAAGCCACTGCCGACTCCGGAGAAGGGCTTGCTGGGGCGGAGCCGCTCCAGCGGTACGTGAAGGAGACTAAAAGCCTCCACGTAGAGCAAGTTGAGGCCGGCACCGCCGTCGATGAGGGTCTTGGTGATGACCACGCTGCAGATCGTGGGCGTGCAAAGCATCAGGAGCACGCCCAAACTGACGGTGATGACTGGGTGATCCCCCGAGTCGAAGGTCAGGTCGGCCTTGGACGCCGGCCAACCCGGGGGAGCCCCCTGCCGCGTGGAGGCTGCGCCGATCCGGCAAAAGAATGGCTTAGTGTGATGGTCCGAGGGCAGCGCCTGTGAGCCACCGAGGAGAGCCGCGACAACAGGGGGTGCTGGTCCCCCGAAGTGCGCGATGAAGAGGTCACGCAGCTCCTCCCAGGAGGCCACAGAAGATTCCAGCAGATGGAGGAGCCAGGCGCGTGACACGCCAGCGAGGGCCATTGGGAGCTAGTTGGCCATGACTTTATCGTTGCCCCGGCCTCCAGGACGGCCTCCTCGTATGCCAGCAGGAAGGCTGGCAGATCCGTCGCACCATCGTAATGGGGTGGCATCTCCGGCTTAAACTTGTGTTGCCACCGCACCCTCTGCAAGGCGGGGGTGAAGGCCCGGAGTCCCACGGCACTGTGGAGGGCGCCCGTCGATCCAGTCGGAGAAGTGGCGGCGTCCATGAGAGCCGGTCGGAGCGGTGAGGCTGTCGGGGGTAAGCTTCGGTTCACCCCTACCTGGCGCACCAAATGTCGGATTTCGGGTTCCGGCAAAACCCTTGAGGTTCGAACACTGGGGTGCGCACGAAGATCTCTCCCCCTCTCTACCTCGTACACGCAATGATCTCACCGCCTTTCTTGACGAACCCAAAGAACAAGAGACACAAGAGTTTATACTGGTTCGGGCCACCGATGTGGTGTAATACCCTACTCCAGTGTGGTGTGGTGGATTGCCTCTTGGGCTAAGGATGGACAGTTACAAGGGAAGAATAACCTCCAGAGGAGAGGTGTTCTGGTGCTTGGTGAGTTGAGGCGGTCGAGGATCCTCCCTTTTCTAAGGTGGTGGCTAGCCCTATTTATAGAGGCCCATGTCATCTTCCCAATTCATAGGTGGGAAGGGATCCCACAACGGCCAGTTTGAAGGGGGACATCTAGTACATGCTATCCTGACAAAAGTAGCTTCGCCTGCCAAAGGCTCTGGTGGTGACGCTGTCTTGGGCTCCACGATGACCTCCGTCCTGCTGTCCTGCTGGTCTTGGTCTTGTTGCACCAATATGGAAACCTTTGCCTGATGCCTCGGGACTCCTCGCCTGCGCTTGCCTCTTTAGCACCAAAGAGGAAACGAGGACACTGCGCGCACTGGCGCCTGCCTGACGCTCGCCTGGCTCCAGTCGTCATGGCTTGCATCACACAAACCTCGCGAGGTGTCCCTTGCCTTGATCTCCCCACCCCTCGCGAGCCAGCCTGGTGAGGCCGCCCTTTAGGAAGTCTTGCATCGTCCGCCTCGTGAGGCTTGGCCCCTCACGAGGGTCTTGTGTGTTTGCTGGTGAAGATGGGTCGTACAGGGCCGCTGATGGAGGCACGTTGTGGGCCACAGGCAGGTAAGTCTGGGGACCCCCGTTCCCAGAACGCCGACAGGTTCAACGCTCTTACTTATTGGAAGGACCACGATAGATCCCTTATACTTGTGGGTCATTAATTATGCTGTTGGTGATTTTCTAGGGCAAAGAGTTGATAAGAAATTGAATGTTATTCATTATGCTAGTAAAACACTAGACAGTGCCGAGAGAAATTATGCTACTACTAAAAAAGAATTTTTAGCAGTTGTTTTTCTTGTGATAAGTTCAGATCTTATATTGTTGATTCCAAAGTAACTGTTCACACTGATCATGGTGCTATTAAATATCTTATGGAAAAGAAAAATGCTAAACCTAGACTTATTAGATGGGTTCTCTTGCTACTAGAATTTGATTTGCATATTATTGATAGAAAGGGAGCTGAGAACCCCGTTGGAGACAACTTGTCTAGGTTATAAAATGTTCTTGATGACCCACTGCCTATTGATGATAGCTTTCCTGATGAACAATTAGCTGTCATGAATGCTTCTCATAATACTCCATGGTATGTTGATTATGCTAATTACATTGTTGCTAAATTTATATCACCTAGTTTAACATACCAGCAAAAGAAAAGGGTTTCATGTGATTTAAGGCATTACTTTTGGGATGACCCACACCTTTATAAAGAGGGAGTACATAGTGTTATTAGATGTTGTGTACCTGAGCATGAACAAGGACATATCCTACGCAAGTGCCACTCCAAGTCTTACGGAGGACACCATGCTGGAGATAGAACTGCACACAAGGTATTGCAATCCGTTTTTTATTGGCCTACTCTCTTCAAGGATGCTCGTAAGTTTGTCTTGTCTTGTGATGAATGTCAAAGAATTGGCAATATTAGTAGACGCCAGGAAATGCCTATGAATTATTCACTTGTTATTGAACCATTTGATGTTTGGAGCTTCGATTATATGGGACCTTTTCCTTCCTCTAACGGGTATACACATATTTCAGTTACTGTTGATTATGTTACTAAGTGGGTAGAAGCTATTTCAACTAGTAGTGCTGATCATAACACTTCTATTAAAATGCTTAAAGAAGTTATTTTTCCAAGGTTTGGAGTCCCTAGATATTTAATGACTGATGGTGGTTCACATTTTATCCATGGTGCTTTCTGTAAAATGCTTGCTAAATATGCTGTTAACCATAGAATTGCATCTCCATATCATCCTCAGTCTATTGGTCAAGTAGAACCGAGCAATAGAGAGATTAAGTTGATTTTGCAAAAGACCGTTAAATAGACCTAACAAGAGTTGGTCTAAGAAACTTGATGATGCATTGTGGGCTTATAGAACTTCTTAAAAGAATCCTATGGGTATGTCTCGGTACAAAATGGTTTATGGAAAAGCTTGTCACTTACCTCTCGAACTAGAACATTAAGCTTATTGGGCTATTAAAGAGCTCAATTATGCTTTCAAACTTGCCGGTGAGAAGAGGTTACTTGACATTAGCTCACTTGATGAATGGAGAACCCAAGCCTATGAAAATGCCAAGTTGTTTAAAGGAAAAGCTAAAAGATGGCATGACAAAAGGATACAAAAGCGTGAGTTTAATGTAGGTGATCATGTTTTGCTATACAACTCTCGTTTAAGATTTTATGCAGGAAAGCTTCTCTCTAAATGGGAAGGTCCTTACATTATCGAGGTGGTGTATCGTTCCAGTGCCATCAAAATCAACAACGCCGCAGGCACAAATGCAAAGGTGGTAAACAGTGAAAGAATCAAACATTATATCTCAGGTACTCCCATAAATGTTGAGACCAATATTATTAATACCGTAACACCCGAGGAGTACATAAGGGACACTTTCCATAACGTTTTAGACTCCGAAAAGGAATCAGTATGTGTTACAGTAAGTAAACCGACTCCAAAACTGTTCTAATAGCAAATTTCCCCGTTTTGGAATATTTAAAAGAATTAGGAAAATTAAAAGTAGTCCGAAAGTGACACGAGGCCACCACAAGGGTGGAGGGCGCACCCTACCCCCTGGACGCTCCCCCACCCTTGTGGCCACCTCATGTGCCCACCGGACCTCGTTTTCTTGCACAATACTTCTTTTGGTTGGTAAAAATTCATTATATAATCTCCCGGAGGTTTTGACCACCGTACCACGACAATATCTCCTGTCTTTGTTTCGAGCTGTTTTTCTGACAAATCTGGATCACCATGATGTCTCCAAGCTCCCCCAAGGATAATTTTTTCGAGAAGGTCATCAACCCCTACCTTGTGTAGGTGCTGCGACACCCTCAAGCCATTGAGATGCATGAGGGGGTGCTGCACATCCGCGACGTGGAGGGGCCGAAGAAGAATGGAAGTGTGGAGACAAGACTCGAATCAATGGAGCAACAAGTTTTCAAATGCCAAGGGATGGTGGAACGTGAACTCAACGCTAATCACATGATGATCGCGGAGTTCACCAACAATCAAAAGCTGGATGCTAAGAACATTGAGGAGGCCATCTTCAAGCTTCATGAGAAAATCGAGCATCTCAAATCCCAATCTATGACCTGCAAAACCAAACTGTGAGTATGAATACAGATTTAAGAGGATGAGTTTGGCTGCAGATTTGAGGATCCTTGAGACTCATTCATCTTTCTATGTTGGTGAGCCTATGCCTTGGAAGATGGATGGCAAGCCTACTACATCAACAAGTCCATCATCACACCTCCGAAGAAAGAGACATAAATACATGGGTATGGGCACTCCCCTTGGCAACTGCCAAGCTTGGGGGAGGTGCCCCAGTATCGTATCACCATCACACTTCTACATTTATCATTTCTCTTAGTTCAATCCTTTTGATTATATCTTGATCTAGTAGAATAAAGTTTTTAGTATGATCTAGCTTTGAGTTTTGCTTTATGTTCCCTCTATGTAATTGAGTCCCTGAGTTATATATAATAAAGAGTAGTTTTGAGTTGAGGGCTTTGCTTTCTTGCTATGATCTTGAGGGAATTAAATAAAAGAAAGAATAAAAACAAATAAAAAGATCATATATTAATCTTATGGGAAGTAATGACTTCACATATAAAGAGTATGATGAATAAAAGTTGTTGAGAGTTGACAAACATAGTTTTGGTCATTATTGCAATTAATAGGAAGTAATAAAGAAAGAGAGGTTTCACATATAAATATACTATCTTGGACATCTTTTGTAATTGTGAGCACTCATTAAAATAAGACATGCTAAAAAGGTTGATGTTGGACAAGGAAGACAACATAATGGTTTATGTTTTCTTATATCCGAATAGAAGTTATATTGTCATGGATCATCCAACATGTTGAGCTTGCCTTTCCCTCTCATGCTAGCCAAATTCTTTGCACCAAGTAGAGATACTACTTGTGCTTCCAAATATCCCTTAAACTAGTTTTGCCATGAGAGTCCACCATACCTACCTATGGATTGAGTAAGATCCTTCAAGTAAGTTGTCATCTGTGCAAACAATAAAAATTGTTCTCCAAATATGTATGATCTATTAGTGTGAAGAACATAAGCTTTATACGAACTTGTGATTTGGAAGAAATAAAAGCAACAGTACATAATAAAGTTCTTTATCACAAGTGGCAATATAAAGTGACGTTCTTTTGCATTAAGATTTTGTGCATCCAACAATAAAAGCGCATGACAACCACTGCTTCCCTCTGCGAAGGGCTTATCTTTTACTTTTATCTTCTACCCTTATACAAGAGTCATGGTGATCATCACCTTTCCTTTTTACACCTTTTCCTCGGCAAGCACTATGAGTGGGAGAGATCGAGATATATATATATATATATATATATATATATATATATATCCACTCGGATGTAGGTTATCATAAAGTATTATTGTTTACATTACCCTTGAGCAAAAAGGTTGCGAGGCGACACTATATGCCCCTATCTTTCTTTGTGTCCGGCTGAAGCTTTGAACCCATAAGTGTCGCGTGAGTGTTTGCAATTGTGAAAGATTAAATGATAGTTGAGTATGTTGACTTGTTGAAAAGCTCTTATGTTGACTCTTTCCGATGTTATGATAAATTGCAATTGCTTCAATGACTGAGATCATAGTTTGTTAGTTTTCAATGAAGTTTCTGATTCATGCTTTACCTTGTGAATGAATGGTTACTTTAGCTTAAGAAATTATATGACAATATGTATTGTCGTTCTAAAGATTCCCTCATGTTCGTATTTTATTTTATCGACACCTTTATCTCTAAACAAGTGGACATATTTTTCGATTTCGGCTTTCGCTTGAGCAAAAGCGAGGTCTAAGCTTGGGGGAGTTGATACGTCCATTTTGCATCATGCATTTATATTGATATTTATTGCATTATGGGCTGTTAGTACACATTATGTCACAATACTTATGCCTTTTCTCTCTTATTTTATAAGGTTTACATGAAGAGGGAGAATGCCGGCAGCTGGAATTCTGGACTGGAAAAGGAGCAAATATTAGAGACCTATTCTGCACAACTCCAAAAGTCCTGAAACTTCAGGGTGAATATTTCTGGAATATATAAAAAATATTGGGCGAAGAAAGCACCTGAGGGGGGCCACCAGCCAGCCACAAGGGTGGAGGGCGTGCCTTACCCCCTGGGTGCGCCCCCATCCTTGTGGGGCCCCCGGCATGCCCCCGACGTCGGTCTTCTACTATATGGTGCGTTTTGACCTGAAAAAAAAAACATAAGGAAGCTTTCAGGACGAAGCGCCGCCATCACGAGGCAGAACTTGGACAGAACCAATCTAGGGCTCCGGCGGAGCTGTTCTGTCAGGGAAACTTCCCTCCGGGTTGGGGAAATCGAAGCCGTCATCATCACCAACGATCCTCTCATCGAGAGGGGGTCAATCTCCATCAACATCTTCACCAACACCATCTCCTCTCAAACCCTCATTCATCTCTTGTATCCAATCTTTGTCTCAAAACTTTAGATTGGTACCTATGGGTTGCCAGTAGTGTTGATTACTCTTTGTAGTTGATACTAGTTGGTTTATTTGGTGGAAGATTCTATTTTCAGATCCTTAATGATAATTAATACTCCTCTGATTATGAACATGAATATGCTTTGTGAGCAGTTACGTTTGTTCCTGAGGACATGAGAGAAGTCTTGTTATAAGTAATCATGTGAATTTGGTATGCGTTCAATATTTTGATGTGATGTATGTTGTCTCTCCTCTAGTGGTGTCATGTGAACATTGACTACATGACAGTTGACCATGATTTGGGCCTAGGGGAAGACATTGGGAAGAAATAAGTAGATGATGGGTTGCTAGAGTGACACAAGCTTAAACCCTAGTTTAAGTGTTGCTTCGTAAGGGGATGGTTTGGATCCATATGCTTCATCTTATGGATAGGTTTACCTTAATTCTTCTTTCGTAGTTGCAGATTCTTGCGAGAGGGGTTAATCATAAGTGGGAGGCTTGTCCAAGGAAGGTAAGAACCCAAGCACCGGTCCACCCACATATCTAATTATCAAAGTAACAAACGCGAATCATATGAGCATGATGAAAACTAGCTTGACAACAATTCCCGTGTGTCCTCGAGAGCGCTTGGCTTTATATAAGAGTTCTCCAGGCTTGTCCTTTGCAACAAAAAGGATTGGTCCACATGATACGTCTCCAAGGTATCTACAATTTTTTATTGTTCCATGCTATTATATTATCTGTTTTGGATGTTTTATATGCACTATTATGCTATTTTATATTATTTTTGGGACTAACCTATTAACCTAGAGTCCAGTGCCAGTTCCTGTTTTTTCCTTGTTTTAGTGTTTCGCAGAAAAGGAATATCAAATGGAGTCCAGACGGAATGAAACTTTCGCGATGATTTTTCTTGGACCAGAAGACATCCAGAGGACTTGGAGTACACGTCAGGGAATCCACAAGGTAGCCACAAGGACAGAGAGCGCGCCCAGGGGGTAGGGCGTCCCCATCCTTGTGGACTCCTCGTGACTCCACCGACCTATTTCTTTCGCCAATATATTCTCAAATATTCCCAAACCAATGAGGCGAGCCACGAAAACACTTTTCCACCACCACAACCTTCTACACCCGTGAGATCCCATCTAGGGGCCTTTCCGGTGTCCTCCGGAGGGGGATTCAATCATGGAGGGCTTCTACATCAACACCATTGCCATTCCGATGAAGCGTGAGTAGTTTACCATAGACATACGGGTCCATGGCTAGTAGCTATATGGCTTCTTCTCTCTCTTTTATTCTCAATACCATGTTGTCCTTGATGTTCTTGGAGACCTATTCGATGTAATACTCCTTTTGCGGTGTGTCTGCCGAGATCCGATGAATTGTGGATTTATGATCAGCTTATCTATGAATATTATTTGAATCTCCTCTGAATACTTATATGCATCATTTGCTATCTTTGCAAGTCTCTTTGAACTATTGATTTGGTTTGGCCAACTAGATTGGTTTTTCTTGTAATGGGAGAAGTGCTTAGCTTTGGGTTCAATCTTGCGGTGTCCTTTCCTAGTGACAGTAGGGGCAGCAAGGCATGTATTGTATTGTTGCCATTGAGGATAAAAAGATGGGGTTTACATCATATTGCTTGAGTTTATTCCTCTACATCATGTCATCTTACTTAATGCGTTACTCTGTTCTTCATGAACTTAATACTCTAGATGCAGGCTGGAGTCGGTCGATGTGTGGAGTAATAGTAATAGATGCACGCAGGAATCGGTCTACTTGATACGGACATGATGCCTATATTCATGATCATTGCCTTAGATATTGTTATAACTTTGCACTTTTCTATTAATTGCTTGGCAGAAATTTGTTCACCCACCGTAATATTTTCTATCTTGAGAGAAGACTCTAGTAAAACCTACGGCCCTGGGGTCTACTTTCCATCATGTAAGTTTCTGATCTACAATTTTAGTTTCCTATTTACTTCCTTTGCAATCTTTTACTTTCCGTTCCATAAACCAAATATCCTAAAATATTACTTTACCGTTTATCCATCTCTATCATATCTCACTTTGCAAATAACCATGAAGGAATTGACAACCCCTCTATCGCCTTGGGTGCAAGTTGGGGTTTGTTTGTGCAGGAATTTGGTGCCTTGTGCGTTGTCTCCTACTGCATTGATACCTTGGTTCTCAAAACTGAGGGAAACACTTAATCTACTTTGCTGCATCACCCTTTCCTCTTCAAGGGAAAAACCAACGCAAGCTGAAGAAGTAGCAGGAAGAATTGTTGGCGCCGTTGTCGGGGAGATCTATGCCAAGTCAAGACATAGCAAGTACCCATCATAAATTCTCATCCCTTGCATTACATTATTCTCCATTCGCCACTCATTATCCTCTCCCCACTTCTAAAACAATTTTTGAAAAGATTTTCCTTTTCTTCGCCTTCTTACCATATGTATTTTTGTTTGTGTTTCCGTGTGCCTTCTATTTGCTTGAATCTTTTCTTGCTAAAAATCTATTGATATGGATCCACTTAAAGTTTTCTACTTGGATCATCTTCGATCTATTTGTGCTCGTGCTGAAACCCCAATTAGTTTCGTTGAAGGAAAATCTTTAGATGAGCATGCTCATTTTGTGTGTCACCGTTTGTCTCAAAAAGGGAGACTCTTATGGAATCAGATAAATAGTTTGTTGTGTTATGCTTGGAATCTTTGTGAAATATATGATTTTACTTATTGCTCTAAGAACCCTAAAAAACACCTTCCCTACCTATGCGAGTTTAATGATAATCAAATCTTATCTTCTTATGAAAAGGGTGTTTATAGTTACTATGATATTGATCGAATTAAAGAATTGTTGCTTTTAAGGATGCTCATGAAGTTGCTTCTTGGATTGAAAAGTATGATATTACTCTTTACAAATCTGAAAATTCCGACATACTTAAATATTGCTATGAAAACTATGCTCATAATGCCTATGTTAAGGAATTTATTGAGAGAATGACCCTTTCTTTGGAAGAAAATAATGATATGCATGAATCTGTAGATAATTATGATTCCGATGATTTGATTGAAATATCCCTTGATGAACATGATGCTTGCTATTCTTATGGCCATGATGCCAATATTTATGGAGATGAATTTGCTATAGTTCCTTATGTTAAACATGAGATTGTTGCTATTGCACCCATACGTGATAGTTCCTTGAATCAAAAGCATGATTGCAATGATGTTATTATAAATCCTATTAATGTCAATTATGATAATAATGTGCAAAACCCCAAGCTTGGGGATGCTAGTTTTGCTATGTCCACTACTTGTTGCAATGATCATGATTGGGGTGATTCTTCTTATGATCTCGAAAATTTATTTAAGCCCCATGATGAATATGAGATTAATAATAATGTTTGCAATATTATTGAAAGTGGGTTTGGTATAGTGTAAACTTTAGATCCCACATATTTGGAGTATATTAGATCTTATGAAGTTTTTGATAAAAGTGGGTTTGGAGAGGTCATGACTTTAGTTATTGATATTCCCACTATTTTGGAAGAGTGTCAACTTTGCATGCATGTGGATCATGTAGAGAAAATTTTATGTGATAGCTATATTATTGAATTTGATTATGATCTTACATATAATTATTATGAGAGAGGAAAATATGGTTGTAGAAATTTTCATGTCACTAAATTACCTCTCGTTTTGTTGAGATTGCTATTGTTTCTTCCTCCTTCCTTGCATATGCTAGTTTTTGCTTGTCTTGATAATTTGTTTGCTTATATAATGCCTATGCATAGGAAGTATGTTAGACTTATATGTGTTTTTCACATGTTTTATGATGCTCTCTTTGTGTTTCAATTGCTATCTTTCATGTGAGCATCATTAAAATTATCAATGCCTAGCTAAAAGGCTTTAAAGAAAAGCCCTTATTGGGAGGCAACCCGATTTTTTTGGTTTTTGCTTTTTAGGTTCTGTTTTGCAATAAATAATTCATCTAGCCTCTGGTTAGATGTGGTTTTGTGTTTTAATTAGTGTTAGTGCCAAGTAAGACCTTTGGGATATCTTATGATGATAGTTGATTTGATCTTGCTAAAACATAGAAACTTTTGCGCTCAGGAAAACAATTCTCATTTTTAGCAGAAGCGTGATGAAGTACTAATACTTTTTGCAGAGTATTAATCAACAAATTGCTTAGGTCGTCCTATTTTTTCAGAATTTTTCGAGTTATAGAAGTATTCGAAATATCTAGATTGCTACAGACTGTTCTGTTTTTGACATATTCTGTTTTCTATGTGTTGTTTGCTTATTTTGATGAATCTATGGCTCGTATCGAGGGGTATGAACCATGGAAAAGTTGGAATAATGTAGATATTACACCTATATAGATAAACAATGAGTTCACAACAGTACGAAAAGTGGTGATTTATTTTCTTATACTAACGGAGCTTATGAGATTTTCTGTTGAGTTTTGTGTTGTGAAGTTTTCAAATTTTGGGTAACAATTTGATGGACTATAGAATAAGGAGTGGAAAGATTCTAAGATTGGGGATGCCCAAGGCACCTGAAGGTAATATTGAAGGACAACCAAGAGCCTAAGCTTGGGGATGCCCTGGAAGGCATCTCCTCTTTCATCTTCGTCTATCGGTAACCTTACTTGAGGCTATATTTTTATTCACCACATGATATGTGTTTTGCTTGGAGCGTCTTGTATGATTTGAGTCTGTGCTCATTAGTTTGCCACAATCATCCTTGTTGTACACACCTTTTGAGAGAGACACGCATGAATGGTGATTTATTAGAATACTCTATGTGCTTCACTTATATCTTTTGAGCTAGGAAATTTTCCTCTAGTGCTTCACTTATATCTTTTTAGAGCACGGCGATGGTTTTATTTTATAGAAATTTATGAACTCTCATGCTTCTCTTATATTATTTTGAGAGTCTCTAAACAACATGGTAATTTGGTTTGGTTATAAATTTAGTCCTAATATGATAGGCATCCAAGAAAGACATAATAAAAACTTTCATATAAAGTGCATTGAATACTACGAGAAGTTTGATTCCTTATGATTGTTTTGAGATATGAAGATGGTGATATTAGAGTCATGCTATTAAGAGTTGTGAATTTGAGAAATACCTCTGTTGAGGTTCGTGAGTCCCGTAGCATGCACGTATGGTGAACCGTTATGTAACGAAGTTGGAGCATGATATATTTTTGTATTATCTTCCTTATGAGTGGCGGTCGGGGACGAGCAATGGTCTTTTCCTACAAATCTACCCCCCTAGGAGCATGCACATAGTACTTTGTTTCAATGACTAATAGATTTTTGCAATAAGTATGTGAGTTCTTTATGACTAATGTTGAGTCCATGGATTATACGCACTCTCACCCTTCCACCATTGCTAGCCTCTCTTGTGACGCGCAACTTTTGCCGGTACCATAAACCCACCATATACCTTCCTCAAAATACCACCATACCTACCTATTATGGCATTTCCATAGCCATTCCGAGATATATTGCCATGCAACTTTCCACCGTCTAGTTTATTATGACACGCATCATCATTCACATATTGCTTTGCATGGTCATGTAGTTGACATCATATTTGTGGCAAAGCCACCGTTCATCATTTTTTATACACGTCGCTCCTGATTCAATGCAAATCCCGGTACACTGCCGGAGGTATTCATATAGTCATGTCTTGTTCTAGTATCGAGTTGTAATTTTTGAGTTGTAATTAAATAGAAGTATGATGATCTTCCTTTTTAGAACATTCCCCCATGTGAGGAAATAAAATAAAGACAAAAAGGGAGAAAGACAAAAAGAAAGAAGAAAGAAAAAAGGGAAAGAAAGAAAAAAAGAGAAAAAGAAAAAGAAAAAAGAGAGAAAAAGAGAGAAGGGGCAATGTTACTATCCTTTTCCATACTTGTGCTTCAAAGTAGAACCATGATCTTCATGATAGAGTGTCTCCTATGTTGTCACTTTCATATACTAGTGGGAATTTTGGTTATAGAACTTGGGTTGTATATACCAACGATGGGCTTCCTCAAATTGCCCTAGGTCTTCATGAGCAAGCAAGTTGGATGCACACCCACTTAGTTTTCTTTTTGAGATTTCTTAAACTTATAGCTCTAGTGCATCTGTTGCATGGCAATCCCTACTCAATCACATTGATATCTATTTATGGTCATCTCCATAGCCCGTTAATACGCCTATTTGATGTGAGACTATCTCCCTCATTTTGTCTTCTCCACAACCACCTTATACTCTACCTATAGTGCTATGTCCATGGCTCACGCTCATGTATTGCATGAAAGTTGAAAAGGTTTGAGAACATTAAAAGTACGAAACAATTGCTTGGCCTCCCATCGGGGTTGTGCATGATTTGAATATTTTGTGTGATGAAGATGGAGCATAGCCAGACTATATGATTTTGTAGGGGTAAGCTTTCTTTGGCCATGTTATTTTGAGAAGACATGATTATCTTGTTAGTATGCTTGAAGTATTATTGTTTTTATGTCAATATTAAACTTTTGTTTTGAATCATACAGATATAAACATTCATGCCACAATAGAGAAAATTACATAGATAAATATGTTAGGTAGCATTCCACATCAAAAATTCTATTTTTATCATTTACCTACTCGAGGACGAGCAGGAATTAAGCTTGGGGATGTTTGATACGTCTCCAACGTACCTATAATTTTTGATTGTTCCATGCTATTATATTATCTATTTTGGATGTTTTTTATGCATTATTATGCTATTTTATATTATTTTTGGGACTAACCTATTAACCTAGAGCCCAGTGCCAGTTCCTCTTTTTTCCTTGTTTTAGAGTTTCACAGAAAAGGAATATCAAACGGAGTCCAAACGGAATGAAACTTTCGCGATGACTTTTCTTGGACCAGAAGACATCCAGAGGAAGCCACGAGGCGGCCATAAGGACAGAGGGAGCGCCCAGGGAGTGTAGGGAGCACCTAGGGGGGTAGGGCGCGCCCCCACCCTTCTGGGCCCCTCGTGACTCCACCGACCTATTTCTTCTGCCTATATATTCTCAAATATTTCCAAACCAATAAGGAGAGCCACAAAAACACTTTTCCACCACCGCAACCTTCTGTACTCGTGAGGTCCCATCTAGGGGCCTTTTTCGGTGTCCCGCCGGAGGGGGATTCGATCACGGAGGGCTTCTACATCAACACCATTGCCCTTCGGATGAAGCGTGAGTAGTTTACCAGAGACCTACGGGTCCATACCTAGTAGCTAGATTGTTTCTTCTCTCCCTTTGATTCTCAATACCCTATTGTCCTCGATGTTCTTGGAGATCTATTCGAAGTAGTACTCTTTTTGCACTGTGTTTGCCGAGATCCAATGAATTGTGGATTTATGATCAACTTATCTATGAATATTATTTGAATCTCCTCTGAATTCTTGTATGCATGATTTGATATCTTTGCAAGTCTCTCGAAATATTGATTTGGTTTGGCCAACTAGATTGGTTTTTCTTGCAATGGTAGAAGTGCTTAGCTT
This sequence comes from Triticum aestivum, assembly GCF_018294505.1. Classification (NCBI taxonomy): domain Eukaryota; kingdom Viridiplantae; phylum Streptophyta; class Magnoliopsida; order Poales; family Poaceae; genus Triticum; species Triticum aestivum. The sequence continues at coordinate 534,059,930 of NC_057812.1, forward strand.
TGGGTTCAATCTTACTATGTCCTTTCCCAGCGACAGTAGGGGCAGCAAGGCACGTATTGTATTGTTGCCATCGAGGATAAAAGATGGGGTTTACATTATATTTCTTTAGTTTATTCCTCTACATCATGTCATCTCAGTTATTGCGTTACTCTGTTCTTCATGAACTTTATGCTCTAGATGCAGGTAGGAGTCGGTCAATATGTGGAGTAATAGTAGTAGATGCAGGCAGGAGTAAGTCTACTTGATACTGACGTGATGCCTATATTCTTGATACTGCCTTACATATCGTTGATACGTCTCCAACGTATCTATAATTTTTGATTGCTCCATGCTATATTATCTACTGTTTTGGACTATATTGGGCTTTATTATCCACTTTTATATTATTTTTGGGACTAACCTATTAACCGGAGGCCTAGCCCAGAATTGCTGTTTTTGCCTGTTTTAGGGTTTCGAAGAAAAGGAATATCAAACGGAGTCCAAACGGAATGAAACCTTCGGGAACGTGATTTTCTCACCGAATACAACTCAGGAGACTTGGACCCTACATCAAGGCACGTAATAGGAGGCCACGAGGTAGGGGCATGCCCTACCCCCCAGGCGTGCCCCCACCCTCGTGGGCCCCCTGTTGCTCCACCGACGTACTTCTTCCTCCTATATATATCCACGTACCCCCAAATGATCAGATACGGAGCCAAAAACCTAATTCCACCGCCGCAACTTTCGGTATCCATGAGATCCCATCTTGGGGCCTGTTCCGGAGCTCCGCCGGAGGGGGCATCGATCACGGAGGGCTTCTACATCATCATCCAAGCATCTCCGATGAAGTGTGAGTAGTTTACTTCAGACCTACGGGTCCATAGTTAGTAGCTAGATGGCTTCTTCTCTCTTTTTGGATCTCAATACAATGTTCTCCCCCTCTCTCGTGGAGATCTATTCGATGTAATCTTCTTTTTGCGGTGTGTTTGTTAAGACCGATGAATTGTGGGTTTATGATCAAGTCTATCTATGAATAATATTTGAATCTTCTCTGAATTCTTTTATGTATGATTGGTTATATTTGCAAGTCTGTTCGAATTATCAGTTTGGTTTGGCCTACTAGATTGGTTGTTCTTGCCATGGGAGAAGTGCTTAGCTTTGGGTTCGATCTTGCGGTGTCCTTTCCCAGTGACAAAAGGGGAAGCAAGGCACGTATTGTATCGTTGCCATCGAGGATAACAAGATGGGGTTTTTATCATATTGCATGAAACTATCCCTCTAAATCATGTCATCTTGCTTAAGGCGTTACTCTGTTTTTAACTTAATACTCTAGATGCATGCTGGATAGCGGTCAATGAGTGGAGTAATAGTAGTAGATGCAGAATCGTTTCGGTATACTTGTCTCGGACGTGATGCCTATATACATGATCATACCTAGATATTCTCATAACTATGCTCAATTCTGTCAATTGCTCAACAGTAATTTGTTCACCCACCGTAGAATACTTATGCTCTTGAGAGAAGCCACTAGTGAAACCTATGGGCCCCGGTTCTCTTTCTCATCATATCAATCTCCATTACTTTATTATTGCTTTGCTTTTACTTTGCTTTTACTTTTTACTTTGCATCTCTATACCAAAAATACCAAAAATATTATTTATCATCTCTATCAGATCTCACTTTCGTAAGTGACCTTAAGGGATTGACAACCCCTAAGCGCGTTGGTTGCGTTGAGCTATTGTTTTGTGTAGGTACGAGGGACTCGTGCGTGGCCTCCTACTGGATTGATACCTTGGTTCTCAAAAACTGAGGGAAATACTTACGCTACTTTTCTGCATCATCCTCTCCTCTTCGGGGAAATCCAATGCAGTGCTCGAGAGGTAGCAAGAAGAATTTCTGGCGCCGTTGCCGGGGAGTCTGCGCAAAAGTCAACATACCAAGTACCCATCACAATCCCTATCTCTCGCATTACATTATTTGCCATTTTCCTCTCATTTTCCTCTCCCCCCAATTCACCCTTGCCATTTTATCCACCCTCTCTCTCTCTCTCTCTCTCTCTCTCTCTCTCTCTCTCTCTTTCTGCTTGCCTTTCTTCCGCTATGTCTGAATCAAAAAGGGTTGGGGGTTCTTTCCAGAGTTTTAGTACTTTGGACAACCCCTCTATCCTCGCTAAACTTATAAATAAGCATACTATGGAAAAACCTACCGGAGTTATAAATGAGAGTCTTAATAATTTTTATGAAGATGATTCTGGAATTTTTCGTTATTTACTTGATGAATCTTTGAAATATGCTTGGTATAGACTATTAAGGATCATGGCTAGCTATGTTCCTCAATATCAAATTGAAGTTTACCTAAAAAGCTTTTATATTGCCCTTCCTTCTTCTTTTAAGCATGTCTTAGATTCTATATTTGAAGAAGGTTTCCTTGAAGGGGATGTCGTAGACACTTATGAAAAAATGAAAACTATATTTGTGCACCCCATTAATGAGAAAGTTGAATCTACATCTCTTTTGCTCTCTTACCAAAATGAATCTATTGAAGAGATAAAGGCTAGCCTAGATACAAACTTCCGTAACATGCTCAATATTTCTTCTACCATTAATAGCCATGTGCTTTATCAAAGTAGAAGGATTAATTCTATATATATCAAGTTTGCTCTTTTCTTTCCTAATACCAAAGATGGCAATACCTAGATCTATTCTTGCTTCTTATGCCTAGCTAGGGGCGTTAAACGATAGCGCTTGTTGGGAGGCAACCCAATTTTATTTTTATTCCTTGCTTTTTTCTCCTATTTATTAATAAATAGACTATTTAGCCTCTGTTTTGGTTGTGTTTTTTTGTGTTTAATTAGTGTTTGTGCCAAGTAGAACCGTTGGGAAGACTTGGGGAAAGTCTTGTTGAACTTGCTGTAAAAAACAGAAACTTTAGCTCTCATGAGAACTGCTGTCATTTTTATTTGGAGAGTGATATTTAGTTAATTCTTTTTTCAGATGATTAATAGATAAATTCCTCACGTCCAGAAATTTATTTTAGAATTTTTGGGGTTCCAGATCTTGCGCTAGCTGCATATTACTACAGACTGTTCTGTTTTTGACAGATTCTGTTTTTCGTGTGTTGTTTGCTTATTTTGATGAATCTATGACTAGTAAAATAGTTTATGAACCATATAGAAGTTGGAATATAGTAGGTATAACACCCATATAAATAAATAATGAGTTCATTATAGTACCTTGAAGTGGTCTTTTGTTTTCTTTCGCTAACGGAGCTCACGAGTTTTCTACTTTAAGTTTTGTGTTGTGAAGTTTTCAAGTTTTGGGTAAAGATTTGATGGATTATGGAACAAGGAGTGGAAAGAGCCTAAGCTTGGGGATGCCCATGGCACCCCCAAGATAATATAAGGACACCTAAAAGCCAAAGCTTGGGGATGCCCCGGAAGGCATCCCCTCTTTCGTCTACTTCTATCGGTAACTTTACTTGGAGCTATATTTTTATTCACCACATGATATGTGTTTTGCTTTGAGTGCCTTTTATAATTTTAGTCTTTGCTTGTTGGTCTACCACAATCATCCTTTCTGTACACACCTTTTGAGAGAGCCATACATAATTTGGAATTTGATAGAATACTCTATGTGCTTCACTTATATCTTTTGAGCTCTATAGTTTTACTCTAGTGCTTCACTTATATCTTTTGAGTTATATAATTTTGCTCTAGTGCTTCACTTATATCTTTTAGAGCACGGTGGTGGATTTGTTTTATAGAAACTATTGATATCTCATGCTTCACTTAGATTATTTTGAGAGTCTTAATAGCATGGTAATTTTCTTAATAATAATATGCTTGGTATTCAAGATTTGTAAAACTTTCTTTTGAGTGCGTTGAATACTAAGAAGAAATTGATGCTTGATAATTGTTTTGAGATATGAGGATGGTGATATTAGAGTCATGCTAGTTGAGTAGTTGTGAATTTGAGAAATGCTTGTGTTAAAGTTTATGATTCCCGTAGCATGCACGTATGGTGAACCGTTATGTGATGAAGTCGGAGCATGATTTATTTATTGATTGTCTTCCTTATGAGTGGCGGTCGGGGACGAGCGATGGTCTTTTCCTACCAATGTATCCCCCTAGGAGCATGCGTGTAATACTTTTCTTTGATAACTTCTAGATTTTTTCAATAAGTATATGATTTCTTTATGACTAATGTTGAGTCCATGGATTATACACACTTTTCTTCCTTCCACCATTGTTAGCCTCTCTAATACCGCGCACTTTTCACCGGTATCATACACCCACCAAATACCTTCCTCAAAACAGCTCCCATACCTACCTATCATGGAATTTCCATAGCCATTCCGAGATATATTGCCATGCAACTTTCCACCGTTCCATTCATTATGACACGCTCCATCATTGTCATATTGCTAGCATGATCACATAGTTGACGTTGTATTTGTGGAAAAGCCACCGTTCATAATTCTTTCATACATGTCACTCTTGATTCATTGCATATCCCGGAACACCGCCGGAGGCATTCATATAGAGTCATATTTCGTTCTAAGTATTGAGTTGTAATTCTTGAGTTGTAAGTAAATAAAAGTTTGATGATCATCATTTTTAGAGCATTGTCCCAAGTGAGGAAAGGATGATAGAGACTACGATTTCCCCACAAGTCGGGATGAGACTCCGGATGAAAAAAAGAGGCCATAAAAAAGGGAGAAAGGCCCAAATCAAAAAAATGAGAGAAAAAGAGAGAAGGGACAATGTTACTATCCTTTTACCACACTTGTGCTTCAAAGTAGCACCATGATCTTCATGATATAGAGTCTCTCATTATGTCACTTCATATACTAGTGGGAATTTTTCATTATAGAACTTGGCTTGTATATTCCAATGATGGGCTTCCTCAAAATGCCCTAGGTCTTCTGAGCAAGCAAGTTGGATGCACACCCACTTAGTTTCTTTTGTTGAGCTTTCATATACTTATAGCTCTAGTGCATCCGTTGCATCGCAATCCCTACTCACTCACATTGATATCTATCGATGGGAATCTCCATAGCCCATTGATACGCCTAGTTGATGTGAGACTATCTTCTCCCTTTTTGTTTTCTCCACAACCACCATTCTATTCCACCTATAGTGCTATATCCATGGCTCACGCTCATGTATTGCGTGAAGATCGAAAAAGTTTTGAAAATGTCAAAAGTATGAAACAATTGCTTGGCTTGTCATCGGGGTTGTGCATGATTTAAATACTTTGTGTGGTGAAGATAGAGCATAGCCAGACTATATGATTTTGTATGGATAGCTTTCTTTGGCCATGTTATTTTGCGAAGACATAATTGCTTTGTTAGCATGCTTGAAGTATTATTATTTTTATGTCAACATGAACTATTGTCTTGAATCTTTTGAATCTGAATATTCATACCACAATTAAGAAGATTTACATTGAAATTATGCCAAGTAGCACTCCGCATCAAAAATTCTGTTTTTATCATTTACATACTCGAGGACGAGGAGGAATTAAGCTTGGGGATGCTTGATACGTATCCAACGTATCTATAATTTTTTATTGCTCCATGCTATATTATCTACTATTTTGGACTATATTGGGCTTTATTATCCACTTTTATATTATTTTGGGACTAACCTATTAACCGGAGGCCCAGCCCAGAATTGCTGTCTTTTGCCTGTTTTAGGGTTTCGAAGAAAAGGAATATCAAACGGAGTCCAAACGGAATGAAATCTTCGGGAACATGATTTTCTCACCGAATTCAACTCAGGGGACTTGGACCCTACGTCAAGGCACGTAGTAGGAGGCCACGAGGTAGGGGGTGCGCCCTACCCCCAGGCACGCCCCCACCCTCATGGGCCCCCTGTTGCTCCACCGACGTACTTCTTCCTCCTATATATATCCACTTACCCCCAAACGATCAGATACAGAGCCAAAAACCTAATTCCACCGTCGCAACTTTCCGTATCCATGAGATCCCATCTTGGGGCCTGTTCCGGAGCTCCGCCGGAGGGGGCATCGATCATGGAGGGCTTCTACATCATCATCGAAGCCTCTCCGATGAAGTGTGAGTAGTTTACTTCAGACCTACGGGTCCATAGATAGTAGCTAGATGGCTTCTTCTCTCTTTTTGGATGTCAATACTATGTTCTCGCCCTCTCTCGTGGAGATCTATTCGATGTAATCTTCTTTTTGCGGTGTGTTTGTTGAGACCGATGAATTGTGGGTTTATGATCAAGTCTATCTATGAATAATATTTGAATCTTTTCTGAATTCTTTTATGTATGATTGGTTATCTTTGCAAGTCTCTTCGAATTATCAGTTTGGTTTGGCCTACTAGATTGGTTGTTCTTGCCATGGGAGAAGTGCTTAGCTTTGGGTTCGATCTTGCGGTGTCCTTTCCCAGTGATAGAAGGGGCAGCAAGGCACGTATTGTATCGCTGCCATCGAGGATAACAAGATGTGTTTTTTATATCCGTCTACATCATGTCATCTTGCTTAAGGCGTTACTCTGTTTTTAACTTAATACTCTAGATGCATGCTGGATAGCGGTTGATGAGTGGAGTAATAGTAGTAGATGCAGAATCGTTTCGGTCTACTTGTCTCAGACTTGATGCCTATATACATGATCATACCTAGATATTCTCATAACTATGCTCAATTCTGTCAATTGCTCAATAGTAATTTGTTCACCCACCGTAGAATACTTATGCTCTTGAGAGAAGCCACTAGTGAAAGTTATGCCCCCCGGGTCTCTTTCTCATCATATCAATCTCTATTACTTTATTATTGCTTTGCTTTTACTTTTTACTTTGCATCTCTATACCAAAAATACCAAAAATATTATTTATCAGGTCTATCATATCTCACTTTCGTAAGTGACCGTGAAGGGATTGACAACCCCTAAGCGCGTTGGTTGCGTTGAGCTATTGTTTTGTGTAGGTACGAGGGACTCGTGCGTGGCCTCCTACTGGATTGATACCTTGGTTCTCAAAAACTGAGGGAAATACTTACGCTACTTTGCTGCATCATCCTATCCTCTTCGGGGAAATCCAACGCAGTGCTCAAGAGGTAGCAATCGTCATAACTATGCGCTTTTCTATCAATTGCTCGGCAGTAATTTGTTCACCCACTGTAATATTTTCTATCTTGAGAGAAGCCTCTAGTGAAACCTATGGCCCTCGGGTCTACTTTCCATCATATAAGTTTCCGATCTACAATTTTAGTTTCCTATTTACTTCCTTTGCAATCTTTTACTTTCAGTTCCATAAACCAAAAATACCAAAAATATTACTTTACCGTTTATCCATCTCTATCATATCTCACTTTGAAAATAACCGTGAAGGGATTGACAACCTCTTTATCGCGTTGGGTGCAAGTTGGTGTTTGTTTGTGCAGGTATTCGGTGACTTGTGTGTTGTCTCCTATTGGATTGATACCTTGGTTCTCAAAACTGAGGGAAATACTTACTCTACTTTGTTGCATCGCCCTTTCCTCTTCAAGGGAAAAACCAACGCAAGCTCAAGAAGTAACACCACCTTGTTGCACCTTAGTTACTTTTGTTACTTGTTACCTGTTACGAATTATCTTATCACACAACTATCTGTCACTAATAATTTTAGTGCTTGCAGAGAATGCCTTGCTGAAAACCGCTTGTCATTTCCTTATGCTCCTCGTTGGGTTCGACACTCTTAATTATCGAAAGGACTAATATAGATCCCCTACACTTGTGGGTCATCACCTTGCGCAAGGTTTGTGGCAGGCGTTGGGCGCGAGAATGAGTGCCATGGCAGAAAAACCAGCACCGTGGATAGGCGCAGGAGGGCGGTTGTTGATTCTAGATGCCATCAGTGATGCAGATTGATTCATCTCCGTCATATCTATATTTCTTGTTTGTTTCATGCCAATATTATACAACTTTCACATATTTTTGGCAACATTTTATATGATTTATTTGGACTAACCTATTGATCCTATGCTGAGTGCTAGTTCCTGTTTGTTCCATGTTTTTGTTTCGCAGAAAATACATATCAAACGAAGTCCAAATGCAATAAAATTTTACAGAGAATTATTTTGGAATATTTGTGAATTTGGGGAGGTAGAATCAACGTAAATGGGGGCCCACAAGCCCTAAGATACACCAGGGAGCGCCCCAGGCCCCAGGCGCACCCAGGTGTCTTATGCTCACCTCGTACGTCGGTTGGATCTCTACTTCGGGCGCAAGGAAGCCTATATCCGAAAAAAACCGTGTTAAAATCTCAGCGCAATTGGAGAACAGAGAGGGAGATCCAATCTCGGAGGGGCTCCCACCCTTCTGGCACCATGGAGCCCATGCACCAGAGGGGAAACTCTCCTACCATCTAGGGGGAGGCCAAGGAAGAAGAAGGAGGAGGGGGCTCTCTCCCGGTAGCGCCGAAGTGCCGCCGGGGCGAGGATCGTGACAGCGATCTACATCAACAATCTTGCTACCGTCAACACGAACTCTCTCCCCCTCTATGGAGCGGTGTAACACCCCTTCTCCCTGCTGTAATCTCTATTTAAACATGGTGCTCAACTCCATATATTATTTCCCAATGATATTTGGTTATCCTATGATGTTTGAGTAGATCCATTTTGTCCTGTGTGTCGGTGTCCTGGGAACGGGGGTCCCCAGACTTGCCTGCCTGCGGCCTACGGCGTGGCTGGGCTAGCAGGTCTGTACGGCCCATCTTCATCAACAAGGCATTCAAGACCCTCGAGAGGGGCCAAGCCTCGCGAGGCGGACGATGCAAGAGCTCCTCAGGAGCGGCCTCGCCAGGCAGGCTCATGAGTGGCGGAGAGATCAAGGCAGGCCAAACCTCGCAAGGTCCTCCTGACATGAGCCATGATGATCGAGACCAGGCGGGTGCTAGGCGGGCGCCAGTGCATGCAGTGTCCTTGTTTCCTCTTTGGTGCCAAGGGGGAAAGTGCAAGCGCGGAGTACCGAGGCATCAAGCAAAGGTTTCCATATTGGTGCAATGAGACCAAGACCAGAAGTACGGCAGGATGGATGTCACCATGGAGTCCAAGACGGCGTCCTCACCAGAGCCTTTGGTAGGCGAAGACCACCTTTTGTCAGGATAACTTGTACTAGTTGTCCCCTTTCGAATTGGCCGTTGTTGGCTCCCTTCCCGCTCACAATTTGGGGAGAGGACCAGGGCCTATATAAGTAGAACTAGCCATCACAGAGAGGAGGGACCTCATCACAAGTGGGAAGCAGATCCAAGATCATCTCACCCACACAAGTTCACCCAGCACAAGAACACCTCAACCTCAAGAGGCTGTTCTTCCCCTTGTAACTGTTCTTCATCAGCCCAAGAGGCAATCCACCACCATCACACTGGAGTAGGGCATTACACCACAATGGTGGCCCGAACCAGTATAAATCTTGTGTCTTTCTGTGTTGTGAGTACGTCGAGTTCATCTGCAAGATCTTAGAGAGCTAGGGCGTGGATCGATAGGGAGAAAACCTTCGCACACACCATAGTGTTCGAACCTCAAGGATCTGCCGGAAACCGTGATCTGACATTTGGCGCGCCAGGTAGGGGTGCACCAAAGCTTCCATCCGTCGCTCCGCGCTCTGTTGCTTCGTCGTCTCCATGGCAGACGCGCGTCACGCTTGTGTCGAGCGTCGGGCTGCCCTCGCCGCCCATGTTGCTCAGATGGCTCCCGTCGGCAGGCCGCCTCGTCGTTCCCTGTCTCCTGACGCAAACACCGCCACCGGCCCAGCGGGGAATGAGCAGCAACCATCCTTGCTGCACTCCTCGGTGCTGCGGGACAGCCGCACCGCCACTCCATCGCTGACCCCGGCCGGTTCTTCTTCCCATGCACATCGCCCTCCCATGGATGCGCGGGCTGCGCTCCTCATGGCGCACGAGCTCCTATGCTACCATCCGATCTACGACCTCTACGAGGACTGGCTCGACCGCATCGCCGAGCTTGTCCGCACCGCAGGGGGCTCCTCCGCGCCGTCCCTCTCTCCGCCTCGCCCTCCGCCAGCTACGGGTGGTGTAGCTCACTGAGTGCCTCCACCACCTCAGCCCCAAGACGACATCCTGGCACCAAGACGCGCGGCTCCGTGATGCAACCCGCCGCGTCCCGCGCCCGCGCGTGAAGAGAGAAGCTGTCAAGAGTTCCCTCGGTCACAACAAAACGCTCGGACGCTCATCGTGCCACCGCCCCAGGACCGGCTGCCGAGGCAAGTCCACACGCCACCTGTAGCGGAAGGGCGCGGACCCCATCAAGAACAAGCTCCACCCCCATGGTGGGCCCCGGTGACCAGAGCTCGCTGTCGTGCCTTCACCCCCGAGCTGTGTAGCGTCGCCTGGCCGGGAAAGTTCAAGCCGGATCTGCCTCCTCGCTACAACGGCACCACCGACCACAAGGAGTTCTTGCCACTCTACGAGCTGAGCATCGAAGTGGCCAACGGCAACGAGAAGGTCATGGCAAACTGGCTCCCCATGGCTCTCAAGGAAGGCGCCCGCTCCTGGCTCCTGAACCTGCCTCCGGGCTCAATCTCCTCTTGGGACGAAATGCGCACCCGCTTCATCGCCAACTTCCAGGGAACTCGCGACCGCCCCCCGGTCACGGGCGACCTGCGCCGCATCAAGCAACATCCAGGAGAGACCCTGCAGAAGTACATTCAACGCTTTAACAGCGCACAGATCAAGATCCCTATCGGTGTCAAAACCGGCGGATCTCGGGTAGGGTGTCCCGAATTGTGCATCTAGGCGGATGGTAACAGGAGGCAGGGGACACAATGTTTTACCCAGGTTCGGGCCCTCTTGATGGAGGTAAAACCCTACGTCCTGCTTGATTGATATTGATGATATGGGTAGTACAAGAGTAGATCTACCACGAGATCAGAGAGTCTAAACCCTAGAAGCTAGCCTATGGTATGATTGTTGTTCGTCCTACGGACTAAGACCCTCTGGTTTATATAGACACCGGGGAGGGCTAGGGTTACACAGAGTCGGTTACAATGGAAGGAGATCTACATATCCATATCGCCAAGCTTGCCTTCCACGCCAAGGAAAGTCCCTTTTGGACACGGGACGAAGTCATCAATCTTGTATCTTCATAGTCCAGGAGTCCGGCCGAAGGTATAGCCTGGCTATCCGGACACCCCCTCATCCGGGACTCCCTCAGTAGCCCCTGAACTAGGCTTCAATGACGACGAGTCCGACGCGCAGATTGTCTTCGGCATTGCAAGGCGGGTTCCTCCTCCAAGTACTTCATAGAAGATTTTGAACACAAAGGTAGTGTCCGGCTCTGCAAAATAAGTTTCCACATATTGCCATAGAGAGAATAATATTTACACAAATCTAATCTGCTGACGTATTCTGTAGCGTGACATCACACCACGACCAGGTCTTTATTCGAATCATTTTACTGTCCCACCTCAGCGTGTTTAGCGAGGCGGTTTCCTTGGCACGTCTTGTTAAAGCAGAGATCGTGTCCCCTTATTCCAGGATTCTCATCAATACGGGCATGGGTAACCCAACCGTACCTGTTGGTATGTTTTTTCGATCAAAGGCGAGTCCCAAACGGTCACGGGGAGGGCCCTTGGTATTCAACCTCTTATAAAGAGACCAAGGCCTTACTCCTTTCTTTCAATCTCAAACGAGTTCGCCCTTCGCCTCGAGTTCCAACACCGAAGGCTCCAGATTTCAGGCACTTCGAACCTTCGACAATGTCCGGTTCCGACCTTCGAGGCCGATGGATGCCCTCCGAAGTTGAGAGAGGCCAGGTTCTTGACCGGCGAAATCTGGCATAGGCTGCCTGCTCAAGGGCAGGTCATGTCCACTCCCAAGCCTGGTGAGAGTGTGGTGTTCATGTCTCACTTCCTTCGGGGGCTAGGCTTCCCGACGGATCCCTTCATGAGGGGGCTCATGTATTATTATGGGCTGGAATTTCACGACTTAGCCCCGGAGTCCATCCTCCATATTTCCTCATTCGTCGTCGTGTGTGAAGCCTTCCTCCGTATTACTCCTCACTTCGTACTATGGCTCAAGACCTTCAAAGTAGAGCCGAAGATGATCGAGGGACGACACGCAGAGTGTGGAGGTGCTTTTATAAGCAAGAATGCTTGTGCTCCATGGCCCGAGGCCTCTCTTCAAGAGGAGTCCAGCTTATGGCAACGAGAGTGGTTTTATATCACCGCTCCCAAGAGCAGCAAGTGGGTGGCGCCACCTGCCATTCGCTCGGGTCCCCCACCACAGCTAGTGTCATGGGTCAATAAAGAACTGGACTGGGGTCCTTCCAAGGACGTGCCCTTGTTGCAGGGCTGCATTCGAGATCTCCTAGAAAGAGATATCAGTCTGGTCGTGGTGACACAGGTTATGCTGATTCGCCGAGCTCTGCCCTGCAAAGGTCGCCCCCTCCGCCTATGGGAGTTCAATCCGAAGGGACCACGAGCTCTCCAACATTTTATGGGCGCGACGCCCGTGGAGATGTACAAATTGTTCTTCGGATCACAAGCAATGTGTCCGGGCTTGACCGAGGACGCAAGTCTGAGCTGCAACCGCCCGGATACTCAAGTAAGTAGCCCTGTTCCCGAACTCGCAATCCGCATATTTATAAAATTGTCCTTAAAAGAGTTATCCTTTAAACAAGAGTGGATAGCGAAAGCAAAGCTAATCAGGTGTCCGGCCCCCCTCCCCGAGACCATGCCGGGTCCCATGCTAGTCAGGATGTTGGAGGTTGCGCCTTCGGAGGAAAGTGAGGGAGGGGACAAGGAAGCTACGGCCTCCTCGAAGGAGGCTGAAAGTGCAACTATCCCTAGGTGGTTTTGGTAATTCATAACAACATATAGCTCATTGAGCTAATGCTATTCCAAGATGACTATTTCAGGAAAGCTCAATGATTGGCATGGCATGGATGTGAAAGTGGAACCCTCAAAATGCTAAGGACAAAGGATTGGCTCAAGCTCAAAAGCTCAAGACTCTTCATTTTATATTTTAGTGATCCAAGATCACATTGAGTCTTTAGGAAAAGCCAATACTATCAAGGAGGGATGAGGTGTTGCTTAATGAGCCTCTTGCTTCATGTGCTTAGTGATATGCTCCAAAACCCTCAACTACTTTCCCATATCCACATATGACCTAAACCCTAAGCCAAACTCGGTCCTACCGATTCTTTCTATCCGGCGCCACCGAGTTTCACTTGTCATAAGCCACTGCCAAACCCTAGCAATTCGGTTCTACCGATAGGGATCTCGGTCTCACCGAGATGGGATTGCAAACTCTCTGTTTCCCTTTCGTAACTTTTCGGTCTCACCGAAAGAGCGAATCGGTCCCACCGAGATTGCAATGTAAACTCTTTGTTTCCCTTTTGTAACTTTTCGGTCTCACCGAAAGAGCAAATCGGTCCCACCGAGTTTGCCTGACCAACTCTCTGGTTAGCTTATTACCAAACTCGGTCTCACCGAGTTTGTGTAATCGGTCTCACCGAGATTACGTTATGCCCAAACCCTAACCATATCGGTCCTACCGAGTTGCATGTCAGTCCCACCGAAAATCTCTAACGGTCACTAGGTTTACCTTTTCGGTCCGACCGAGTTTGTTGATTCGGTCCCACCGAGATTGGAAAACTGTGTGTAACGGTTGGATTTTGTGTGGAGGCTATATATACCCCTCCACCTCCTCTTCATTCGTGGAGAGAGCCATCAGAACACATACACAATTGCAACTCATATGTTCTGAGAGAGAACCACCTACTCATGTGTTGAGACCAAGATATTCCATTCCTATCATATGAATCTTGATCTCTAGCCTTCCCCAAGTTGCTTTCCACTCAAATCTTCTTTCCACAAAATCCAAATCCTATGAGAGAGAGTTGAGTGTTGGGGAGACTATCATTTGAAGCACAAGAGCAAGGAGTTCATCATCTACACACCATTTGTTACTTCTTGGAGAGTGGTGTCTCCTAGATTGGCTAGGTGTCACTTGGGAGCCTCCGACAAGATTGTGGAGTTGAACCAAGGAGTTTGTAAGGGCAAGGAGATCGCCTACTTCGTGAAGATCTACCGCTAGTGAGGCAAGTCCTTCGTGGGCGATGGCCATGGTGGGATAGACAAGGTTGCTTCTTCGTGGACCCTTCGTGGGTGGTTGCTTCTTCGTGGACCCTTCGTGGGTGGAGCCCTCCGTGGACTCGCGCAACCATTACCCTTCGTGGGTGGAGCCCTCCGTGGACTCGCGCAACCGTTACCCTTCGTGGGTTGAAGTCTCCATCAACGTGGATGTAGGATAGCACCACCTATCCGAACCACGGGAAAAACATCCGTGTCTCCAATTGCGTTTGAATTCTCCAAACCCTTCCCTTTACATTCTTGCAAGTTGCATGCTTTACTTTCCGCTGCCAATATACTCTTTGCATGCTTGCTTGAATTGTGTGATGATTGCTTGACTTGTCCTACAATAGCTAAAATCTGCCAAGAACTAAAATTGGGAAAAGGTTAAGTTTTTATTTGGTCAAGTAGTCTAATCACCCCCCCCTCTAGACATACTTTCGATCCTACAAGTGGTATCAGAGCTTTGGTCTCCATTTGCTTTGATCTCCATAGCTTTTGGTGGTCATAGCCTTGGTTTCACAACCTAGGAGAGTATGGCGTCTAGCGAGGGAAATTATCACCGTAGAGGTCCTTACTTTGATGGTACTAATTTTGCTAGTTGGAAGCATAAAATGAAAATGCATATTCTTGGACATAACCCCGCCGTTTGGGCTATTGTGTGTGTTGGTTTGCAAGGTGACTTCTTTGATGGGAAAGAACCAAACCGTGAAGCTACCGCGGATGAGTTGAAGATGTTGCAATACAATGCTCAAGCTTGTGATATTCTCTTCAACGGATTGTGCCCCGAAGAATTCAACAAAATCAGCCGTCTTGAGAATGCAAAGGAAATTTGGGACACTTTGATTGATATGCACGAAGGTACCGACTCCGTCAAGGAATCCAAGTTGGATGTGCTTCAAAGTCAACTTGACAAGTTCAAAATGAAGGATGGTGAAGGTGTCGCTGAAATGTACTCTAGGCTTGCTCTCATCACAAATGAGATTGCCGGCTTAGGAAGTGAAGAGATGACCGATAGATTCATCATCAAGAAGATTCTAAGAGCCTTGGATGGAAAATATGATACCGTGTGCACATTGATCCAAATGATGCCCAATTACAAAGATCTCAAGCCAACGGAGGTGATTGGAAGAATTGTTGCTCATGAGATGTCACTTAAGGATAAAGAGGAACTTCACAACAAATCAAGTGGTGCCTACAAAGCCTCATGTGAAGCCCCTACATCATCAAGTGAGAAACAAAACTTCAATGAAGAATTGAGCTTAATGGTGAAGAACTTCAACAAGTTCTACAAGAGTAGAAGCAAAGATAGAAGCTTCAAGTCAAGGTCCTACAATGACAAAAGATCTTCTAGTCGAGAGCGAAACTGCTACAGTTGTGGAAGACCCGGACACTATTCCAATGAGTGTACGGCTCCCTACAAGAGAAGAGAAGATTCTCCAAAAAGAAGAAGCAAAGAATCACCACCAAGAGAGAGAAGGAGTAGAGATGATCGTTATGAACGAAGATACTCACGGAGAAGCAAGGATTCGGAAAGGAAGGAAAAATCATCAAGGAGCTACACAAAACGAAGACATCAAGCTCATGTTGGTGAATGGGTATCCGGCTCCGACTCCGACAGCCACTCCGAGAGAAGTTATCACTCCGACTCCGAAGATACTCAAGATGAAGGTGTTGCCGGTCTAGCACTTGTGTCAACCAACTCCTACGACATATTTGACTCACCAAATGAAGGAATTGGAAGATGCTTCATGGCCAAAGGTCCTAAGGTAACACACCCCGAGTATGTTGATTTCAATAGTGATGAAGATGACTTGTTAGGTGATGATTTGCTTGTTGACAACTCTAGTGATGAATACTATGATGAAACGTCAATTAATCATGCTAATCAAGATAAAACGAATGACAATGATAAGGAGAAGATTGAGGCTCTAACTAAAGAACTAAACACTCTTAAGTTAGCTCATGAAACTATCTTCGAAGATCATCGAGAACTTTTAAGAGCTCATGAGAAATTACGCTTTGAAAAGCTCAATCTTGAGCAAGAGCATGAGTTCTTAAAAGCAATCAATGATGATCTCCGCAAGAAAAGTTCTTCTTACATTGCCAAGCGTTTACTCTTATCCACTTACATGCCTCAAGTCAAGTCTAGTAACAAGAACAAGAAAGATTCTTCCTCTAGCAGTAACAATGATCATGCTAAATCCAATATTGTTGCTTCTAGTAGTTCTCTTGATTCCACTAATGATTCTCTTAGCCAAGTTACACTTGAGCAAGAAAATAGCTTATTGAAGGGAATTATAGAGAAAGGAGTGTACAAAAGCCTTGCCGGGAGTAAGCAATTCGAGGAAATTGTGCGCAAGCAAGGAATGCACCG
Organism: Triticum aestivum; assembly: GCF_018294505.1. NCBI lineage: Eukaryota > Viridiplantae > Streptophyta > Magnoliopsida > Poales > Poaceae > Triticum > Triticum aestivum. The sequence goes on from NC_057812.1 coordinate 534,076,383, forward strand.
GAAGAATCAAGGTGTTGGTTTTGAACGAAAGTTCAATGCCAATGGAGTTGAGTGGGAAGAAGATCAATACCCCAAGACAAAGTTTGTTCCTCAACAAGAGAAGTATGATACTTCTTTCAAGGGGACACAAGCTCAAGATGATCTTCCACCACAAGACTACAAGCAAAAAGGCAAGGACAAGCTTCAAGAGGAAATTGATGCATTTGAAGAAGCTCCTAAGACCTTAGTCAAGTGGATTCCCAAGACTACTTCAAGTTCCACTTCATCAAGTACGACTACAACTCCAAGGATTCCCATCAAGATGGTGTGGATCCAAAAGAAGAAGAACTAGAGAGTTCTTGAGGGTGACTCCGCCAACATACTTCACTCTTATCATTTTGGCAAGAACAAGTGCAATCAACTTCCACATCTTGCACTAGTTCAAGGAGTCACAAACCCTCTTGTTGGTAAGACAAGGGACAAGGTAACCTAAAAGTTTTCATGGACATCATCTTGTGTGTGCATCACTCTATGTCTATGGATATCCTTGTTTGTTCCTTGTGGGACTAACCCATGTAGGTATTGAAAGTGCAATTCACTCAAATGGATAGCTCCAAGTGATCTACATCAACATTGAGCATCCACATCTTCAACATCTACATGAAGTCATCATCGACAAAACCCGAGGTTAGTTCATCCCTCTAAGGGGGGATATCACATCTAGGGGGAGCTTTACTCTAAGACTTGAGCTAAAGCAACTCTAAAGATGTGAACACAACAATGCTTTATGTAAAAGTGGTAACCCCACTTGAGCTTAAACGATGAGTATGACCTATGATCAAGTGTTCTCACTTGACTCCTAAGTCAATATACTCATATATAGATGACCTTGTCATCGCAAATTGCTTGATAGATGCTAGAATTGGTTGTGCATGCCTTGTCACATATTTCATTTGCCATCTTATTGTGTGAGCATGCTGGTTGCATATTTTACTCATTCGAGGACATCCACTTGTTGTTTTGATTGTTTGGTTTTATTTCCTTTTGCCAAGTGGATGGACAAGAATGCCTAAGAACCTCCTCTAGCTATCTATGCTTTTCTCGTCTCAAACTCTATTCATGCTACATCACAAAATTTGATCAAGTCAGATTCGAACCACTCTGTGTGAGGAGCGCTCGGAGTCCCCGATTCGTCATAGACTTAAACTTCCAAAACCTCTTTATGATTCTCGGTCTGACCGATACCCTACTTTCGGTCCTACCGAGATCATTAAGTTGATCTAGGTTTTCGATCTCGGTGCAACCGATTTGAACCATTCGGTCACACCGAGTTGCAACAACTGTATACAGTTTTGCATCTCGGTGCCACCGAGTTGTTCCACTCGGTCACACCGACAGGGTCGGGCTATATATAGTCACGGGCAAAAATTTGGAAATTTCTCCGAACCCCTTCGCCCGCGCGATAGCCTGCTCTGCCAACTTGGTCTCCGGATCGTCTCCTCGCCGCCAGCCGCCTCCAGTCGCTGGTCTCCGTCGCCGTCAACGGAAATTCAACCCCGCCGTTGCCGCCGTAGCGAGTCTCCGCCGAACTAGGGTATGGACTCGATCTTTGTGCTATTCCCCAATCCGATTCTTAGCACATTGTGATCATCATGATTCTTGCCACGTTTGTTAAACTTCTATCCAGTCAATGAACTCGTAGATTAGGTTTAATTCGAAAATTTAGGGTTAGGTTTCCGCCGAAACCATCTCGGACCCACCGAGTTGAAAAACTCGGTCCCACCGATTTGGCTCATGCCATTGCACAAGTGAGACTCGGTCTGACCGAGAATTACTTATCGGTGTGACCGATTTTGGAACTTTGTGAAACCCTAGCAGTCTCGGTGCCACCGAACTGTGACTCGGTCTGACCGAGTTCACTAGTTTAGGTTCCAAAACTGCTTTGGTATCACTGAGTTTAAAAATCGGTAGATCCGAGATGATTTCAGTGGGAAACTAAAACTAAGTTTTTGAATCATTCTTTTGCAAAAATCTCTGCATTTTGTGATGCTCATCCACTCTACCTCATCTATAAACTGTTCACAGGGTCAGCAGTCAGCTTGTTCATCATGTCAGACCAGAGTGATAGCCAGAACATGTCAGAAGAGCAAGTGCAGATGAGTGAGGGCACTAGTCCCTCAAGTTCTTCAGATGATGGAAGCAGAAGTACTCCTAGCAATCTGCCTAAAGCTGCCACCAGACAGAGGAAGAAGAGAACCTCAGAACCAGAGGATGAGGATTATGTGGCAGAAGAGGAAACAACTTCAAAGAGAGTAGTGCTTGAGAAGGAACATGGCTCAGCTCAAGGCACAAAGCCAGGGATGAAAATCAAAAGGCCAGCAGGCAGGCAGCCTATGTCAAAGGCCAGAGCTTCAACTGAGAAACCCACTCCCATAGAGCCAGTTGCTGCTGAAGGCAAGAAAAGGAAGGAAAGGGTCAAGAAGCCCGTAGCCAAAGTGCTTGGAAAGGCTTCCATCATGGAAGATGAGGATGAAGAAGAAGAGGTTGCTGCACCAGCACCTAAGGCACCCAAGCTGATGGGTGATGCCATAAGACCAGGGTCAACTGTTTCTAAGGCCAAGCCAGCTCCAAATCCAAAGCCAAAGAGGAATACAAGGAGCATACCTGCAGCTGAGAAGAACAAGGCCCCAGTGCCTGACATTGCTGAATAAGAAGAAGGTCAAGTGCTCAGAAAGCTCAAGCCCAAGATCCCAGACCATAGTGATGATCATCCTATGGCTGAGGACATGAAGCTCAGGAGAGACTCAGGGCTCAGGAAGTGGAGAGAAGCAGATCCGTATGCTTCAAGGAGAAGGACTGTTGTTGACTACAAGTTCCACACTAAGGAACAGCAAGACTTCTATGAGATAGTTTTGTTGGACAAGAAGCCAATTGTATGTGATATGAGATGGGTCGACTGGGAATACATCAAGGAAAACAAAGAGCACTATCCTGGAGTGCAATACAGCTTCATAGCTTGTGGAGTAGCTGACTTTGTTGGGCAGAAGCTCACAAAGTGGAATGAGGAGCTTATAATGCAGTTCTACTCCACAGCACATTTTTATCCAGATGGGAGGATCACATGGATGTCTGAAGGTACGAGGTACCAATCTACAGTTGCTGAATGGGCTTAGCTGATCAATGCCCCAGAAGAGCAAGATGATGACTTGGATATCTATGCCAAGAAGAAGATGGACCACAACTCTATGTCCAATATGTACAAGGAAATTCCAAACGAGGCACTTGATACTTTCAAGTTTGGCTCAGTGCATTATCTTCTGTCAGGGCTACCAACTATCAATTGGATTTTGAGGCACACCTTGTTGCCCAAGTCAGGTGATCACAAGATGATCAGAGGCCACGCGATCAACTTGCTTCATATATTTGACGTGCCACAGAAATTCAAAGTCATGAGCCTTATGATTGAAACAATCAAGAGGACAACAGTAGACCAGAAGAGGAGCTGTGGATATGCCCCACAGATTCAGGAGCTCATCAACTCTAAGATGGGCACGGGCATATACTTATTGGACAAGGAACACCTGCCCATCCGTCCAGATTTTGAAGATAATCAAGTTGTCATGAATGAGAATGAACCATCATCTGCACAAGCACAAGCAAAGAAGGAGAAGGCAAGGAAGGAGAAAGCTGCCAAGATGCCAACTCAAGAGGAGGCATCTGAATATTTCCTGAAAACCAAACAAGAGCAGCTTGGTTACTTGATTGCATCCACCCTGCGGATTGAGCAAGGACTAGCCACCCTAACTCAGAACCAGGAAAGCTTAGAGAGGATCATGGAACAAAAGTTCTATGACTTGGATGTCAAAGTGACAGAGATTCAGACTGCAGTGGAGCAGCTTCAGGATGACATGCAGGAGAGGAGAGGCAAGACTACAACTGATGCATTTGCCAGAGTGCCAAGAGCTCAGAGATCACATGCAGTGCCAGTTGCTGACACCAGAGCCACCACTTCTGCACCAGCTACAGCCTCAGTTCCACCAGCTCCAGCGTCCACTTCAGCCTCGACTCCGACCACGTCTACAGAAGGCTTCATCCTTGGAGTGCTCCGGACTCCACCACCACCAGAAGATCAAGCCTGAGCGTCGATCTAGCACTATGCATTTTCTAGGAACTTTTTGGTAACTTGTTGCCAAAGGGGGAGAAAAATGCTTCGAGAGAGAGAGTGTTGCTTTTTTCTCTCTTGTTTTATTTGGTGGTTTTTCAAACTTTGTTTGCTTTTGTGTGAGATACTATGTCATTGCTCATGAGACATTGATGATCATGTGTTTGATCATAAGCTACACTTAATGTTTGCTTAATATTATCATCTTATCTATCTTATGTGATCATTCACTATTCTTGATGATGAGTGCATGTATTTCATTCTTATCATTTTAAGCGCTCCACCAAGATGTATGTGACATGGAAGAGTAACCCATGACTCTAACTCTTTGTGCATTTGCAGTCCAAAGCAAATTTTAAATATGCACAAATTTAGGGGGAGCTCTTACTTGTCACATACTTCTCAAAGCGACGATATATTTCATGCTTATTATCATTTGTCGAAGCTTTGATCTATATGTTGTCATCAATTACCAAAAAGGGGGAGATTGAAAGTGCAACTATCCCTAGGTGGTTTTGGTAATTCATAACAACATATAGCTCATTGAGCTAATGCTATTCCAAGATGACTATTTCAGGAAAGCTCAATGATTGGCATGGCATGGATGTGAAAGTGGAACCCTCAAAATGCTAAGGACAAAGGATTGGCTCAAGCTCAAAAGCTCAAGACTCTTCATTTTATATTTTAGTGATCCAAGATCACATTGAGTCTTTAGGAAAAGCCAATACTATCAAGGAGGGATGAGGTGTTGCTTAATGAGCCTCTTGCTTCATGTGCTTAGTGATATGCTCCAAAACCCTCAACTACTTTCCCATATCCACATATGACCTAAACCCTAAGCCAAACTCGGTCCTACCGATTCTTTCTATCCGGCGCCACCGAGTTTCACTTGTCATAAGCCACTGCCAAACCCTAGCAATTCGGTTCTACCGATAGGGATCTCGGTCTCACCGAGATGGGATTGCAAACTCTCTGTTTCCCTTTCGTAACTTTTCGGTCTCACCGAAAGAGCGAATCGGTCCCACCGAGATTGCAATGTAAACTCTTTGTTTCCCTTTTGTAACTTTTCGGTCTCACCGAAAGAGCAAATCGGTCCCACCGAGTTTGCCTGACCAACTCTCTGGTTAGCTTATTACCAAACTCGGTCTCACCGAGTTTGTGTAATCGGTCTCACCGAGATTACGTTATGCCCAAACCCTAACCATATCGGTCCTACCGAGTTGCATGTCAGTCCCACCGAAAATCTCTAACGGTCACTAGGTTTACCTTTTCGGTCCGACCGAGTTTGTTGATTCGGTCCCACCGAGATTGGAAAACTGTGTGTAACGGTTGGATTTTGTGTGGAGGCTATATATACCCCTCCACCTCCTCTTCATTCGTGGAGAGAGCCATCAGAACACATACACAATTCCAACTCATATGTTCTGAGAGAGAACCACCTACTCATGTGTTGAGACCAAGATATTCCATTCCTACCATATGAATCTTGATCTCTAGCCTTCCCCAAGTTGCTTTCCACTCAAATCTTCTTTCCACAAATCCAAATCCTATGAGAGAGAGTTGAGTGTTGGGGAGACTATCATTTGAAGCACAAGAGCAAGGAGTTCATTACCTACACACCATTTGTTACTTCTTGGAGAGTGGTGTCTCCTAGATTGGCTAGGTGTCACTTGGGAGCCTCTGACAAGATTGTGGAGTTGAACCAAGGAGTTTGTAAGGGCAAGGAGATCGCCTACTTCGTGAAGATCTACCGCTAGTGAGGCAAGTCCTTCGTGGGCGATGGACATGGTGGGATAGACAAGGTTGCTTCTTCGTGGACCCTTCGTGGGTGGTTGCTTCTTCGTGGACCCTTCGTGGGTGGAGCCCTCCGTTGACTCGCGCAACCATTACCCTTTGTGGGTGGAGCCCTCCATGGACTCGCGCAACCGTTACCCTTCATGGGTTGAAGTCTCCATCAACGTGGATGTAGGATAGCACCACCTATCCGAACCACGGGAAAAACATCCGTGTCTCCAATTGTGTTTGAATTCTCCAATCCCTTCCCTTTACATTCTTGCAAGTTGCATGCTTTACTTTCCGCTGCCAATATACACTTTGCATGCTTGCTTGAATTGTGTGATGATTGCTTGACTTGTCCTACAATAGCTAAAATCTGCCAAGAACTAAAATTGGGAAAAGGTTAAGTTTTTATTTGGTCAAGTAGTCTAATCACCCCCCTTCTAGACATACTTTTGATCCTACAGAGGCTGTTTGGAATGGAGGAATCGAAAATTCCTCTCCTCGGGGGAAGAAGAGGACCGCCTCTGAAGACCCGGAGACCATGGCCTCAAAGCGGGGGAAGAAATCTTTGCTAGAGGGTCCTGCGCTGGGGGATACTTCGGCCGAATTATGCCTTCAAGGGGATCAGCCCTCCACCGAGCCGTAAGAAGAGAGGAGTTTTCTTTTTAGGAAATGAAAGAAATCCCTGCTTTATATCTGAGAAAAGTAATCAAAAATTTACCTTGTAGCTCGGACCTTAGCCCTTCGCAGCAGAGCTCGTCTTCGGGTGATCTTCTTCCGGAGATGATGGAGAGCGGAACGCCTCCCCCTGCCGTACCGCCTTGCGAGGCGGGCGACCCTGAGGTATCGTCGCGGAGGGTTTCTCCGAATCCGGCAGGGCCAGAAGGTAGTCATATGGCCCCCCAAAGCCCACCGCGTCCGGCCTTCGAAAAGGGCCATCGGATGAGTCCAGCACCGACTGGTGCGCGGTCGGAGGAGCTGAAGGATCTGCTAGGGCGAGCATCTATCTCAGAGGAGCACCGTGCATTGATGGGTATGGTGATTGAGAGGATTTCATCCGTGGAGAGCGGATTGCACGAGGCCGTCGGGAGTTTACTGACGGGTTTTGAGGTACGTGAGATAATGTACCCTTTTTGGACAGTTGCGCATAAATAAGATGCGCCCTATGTAGATAGTAGCCCCTGAGACTCTGTGTGTTGTGAAAAGTGACGGCGCGCAGAGGATCATAATCCCAGGTATAATATGCCGCCTTCATACGTAGGTGGCAAAGTGTCGGGTGGCCAGCCGGACTGATGAATTTGCCAAGCTAAAGAGGCAACTTGACGTGCTAGATGCCAACATCGCGCTTGTCAACAAGCAGCTTGACGAGGCACAAGGTATGTAATTACTCCGGCGGCACCTGGTAAGAGGAGCTTTATGCCAGTATCTTACAATGTGTGCGCTTGATGCAGATGGTGCTGCTGCCATGGAGAATCTTCGGGTGGAACTTGCCCGAGCCAAGGAGCAAGCCAGAAAAAGTGATGCGGCTACCGGAAAGGCAATTGAAGAGCTGAGAGCCGAACAGGCTGCTCACTGCCGAAGCAAGAAGGAAATGGCCGAGATGGCTGTGAAGCTGAAGAGCGCTACTGACCGTTGCAAGCTTCTTGAAAAAGAAGATCAGGCAGAATAGACGGACCTGGAGAAGGCCGTTGCCGATGCCAAGGATGCTCGCTCTGTGATGAGAGCTATGAAGGAGGAGCTGCGTCAGGCCAAAGAGATCGCGGCTGGAAAGCCCTTTATGCTGTGGAGGAAGTTATGTGATCCTAAACATGCTCCATTAAACCGGATGTGGAGTACGGCGGATACCTATCTGGATTTGGCAGCGAGTGCCGCAGATGCGGCCGAACACTTCCAAGATCAAGAAGATCGCGAAGTGGAAAAGCTCTTTTGGTCACAGTTCCACAATCCAGAGCGTCCACTGTCATTAGCCGATCGTTTGGCCGAACGGGCCGAGCTGAATAGGTTGTCCGGACTTGCCATGAAGTATGTCATGAGTCATCTGTGGCCAGAGAGGCCAGAGCCAAAAAGTTATTTCAACTTGGTGCAGCAGTTCCTTGGTGTGGTGCCGCATATTGATGCGATGAAGAGGTCAGCGTGCATAGAGGGTGTGCGGATGGCTCTTGCCCGTGTCAAGACATACTGGGCGGAAATGGAGGCCACCGATGTTGCATCCCTAGACTCGGATGGAAGCCGAGTACCTGCCGAGCACTATTTTCAGGAAGTTCTGCAAGGCGCTCGTTTAATAGAGACGCGGTGCTCGAAGGATACTATATACGAATACCATATATTATTGTAAAACAATATTTTGATAAATTGTAGAAGCTTTTTATACTTGTGCCTGCAAGTATTATGATACCTTCTGTGCGGCCGTTTAACATATATGTATATATAATCTGAAAGATGGCAGTCGTCGGCTTCAGCCCCCATGCACATAATGCGGGGGTGTTCGTCGAAGGTGCATTTTCACACTTGATCCAACATCTTGGTCCTACAAAGGAGGTGATAGCGCAGCGAACAAGGCAATCGGACTATGATGCTTTATCACTTTCACTTAGCCATAGGAGTTTGACAGTGAGGCTACTTATATAGCCCCTGGTGGTGCCTACGCTCGCCCGAACTCGGGGCGCGTATATGCCTGGCCGGGAAACGGCCCTTCGTTAATGCGGAGGAATCCTAAAGATTCCGGTAAGTCATCGAGTGGTTGACCAGTCTCACGCTATATCATGACAGTCAGTTTTCGGCTTTCTCTACTGAGGTGCTCACCTGGCCGAATCAAGGCACAATCGCAGTAGTTCTCCTGGTGCCGCCTTAGCCGATAGAGCGGAATGTAAGGCAGCAAAACACAGGAGCCGGGCAAACCCAACATTTGACCAAAGACATGATTCGGAGCTGATGCATATAAGGCCAAAACTCGCGATGCCGAACACTCCCTAAGGTATTCGGTCTTTATGAGGGCGGGCGGGATAACGTCCTTAGTAATAAGCCCCTAGTGTCCAGGTACGCGCAAAACTCTGACGTGGCCACATGCCAAAACGCCAGCCTCCTCCTTGGTTATACCAAGAAACCAGGGGATGTGTATCAACAAGAGACAGTAAAAAAGGTTTACGCAGGGTGTTATTCTAAAAAGAATCCTTGGAATGGGTCCCTGCTGCACGTCTGCGCCTGTGTCTCCGTTGTGCCGTATCCTGGACGGGCGTAGCATGGTGTTCATCTGTAAAAGAGAAGAACTTAGTTGAAGAAAGATCGTGCCGAACATAAGTTATACTAAATAAACAAAGTATAAATCGAAATGGGTAAAATTGAGCTTTATTGTCTCTTGTTTTATATGCGCGGAGCCCCTAGTATAGGGGTAAACGGCTATTAAGGCTTTATCAATTGTATGTTTATGCCGGACTCGTCTAGCCGTGTCCGTGGTCTTGACGACCTGTTTAGGTGCTTTGGCTGGTGAAGCCGCTTTATTGTGGGGCTGTCAAGGCAGCCGCACTGTCTTCTGCGCGAGAGGAACACTCAATGTTTTCCCTTTAATGAGATGATGCCTCGTGGACTAGGCATCTTAAGTGTAAGAGATGCATAATGCGGTATTGCGTTAAAGCGGGCGAAAGCTTCGCGTCCCAGCAGTGCTTGATAGCTACTTGAGAATGGGGCAATGTGGAAAGTTAGCTGTTCGCGACGGAAGTTATTGGGGGAGCCGAACATAACTTCTAGCCGGAGAGAACCCATACAACGGGCATCCGGGCCCGGCGTTACCCCTTGAAAGGAGGTTTTTCTATGGCGAATTTTTGTTGGGTCTATCCCCATGTTGCGGATTGTGTCCTGGTATAACAGGTTTAGACCACTGCCGCCGTCCATCAGGACATTTGTAAAGTGGAGTCCGCCGATTATTGGATCTAATACCAAGGCAGTCCAGCCTGTGTTCCGGATACTTCTAGAGTAATCCTGATGGTCGAAGGTGATCGGTTTTAACAACCATTGGCGAGACTCCTTTGGGATAGGCCGTATGGCGCATATCTCTGGTGGCACCGTTCTGTTCATCACGTGAAGTAAGTTTACTGTTTTGACTTCTTATGGGAAATCCTTTTGTTTCCTGGTGCTCTGCTTGTGGGGTTCGTCGTCGTCCTCACTTGGTGTGTCGAGCCCCTTGTGTTCGGCGTTGAGTTTGCCGGCTTGCTTGAAAACCCAACAATCTCTATGGGTATGGTTCACAGGCTTCCCAGGAGTACTGTGTATTTGACATATCTTGTCCAAGATTTTGTTTAAGTTGGTTAGCTCGTCCCTGTTATCCTTGAGGGGCGGCTTTCTCTGATTCTGCCGCGAGCTTTTGAATCTGGCGTTGACCGCCATGCTCTTTGGGTTGTTTCCCTTATTCCGGCGCTGGTCCTTGCTGCGTCGGGGTTTTCCGTTTCCATCCCTAACTTCGGATGTACTTGGGTTGCTGGTGCTACATCTTGCCAACCAGCTGTCCTCTCCTACGCAAAAGCGGGTCATGCGGCTTGTTAATGCGGCCATTGTTCTTGGCTTTTCTTGGCTGAGGTGTCTGGCGAGCCATTCGTCTCGAATGTTATGCTTAAAAGCTGCTAGGGCTTCGGCGTCCAGACAGTCAACTATCTGATTCTTTTTAGTAATAAATCTGTTCTAGAATTTCCAGGCTGACTCTCCGGGCTGTTGAGTTATGTGACTGAGATGGTCTGCATCCGGAGGGCGGACATAGGTCCCTTGAAAATTTGCCTGGAAAGCATCCTCAAGCTCTTCCCAACTTCCAATGGTGTTTTCGGGAAGGCTTTTGAGCCAATGCCGGGCTGGCCCTTTAAGCTTGAGGGGTTAGTATTTTATGGCATGGAGGTCATCTCCTCTAGCCATGTGTATGTGGAGGATATAATCCTCGATCCAGACCCCAGGGTCTGTTGTTCCATCGTACGCCTCTATGTTTACGGGCTTGAATCCCACTGGAAATTCATGGTCCATCACATCATTGGTGAAATATAGGGGGTGTGCGGCACCCCTGTATTTGGGTGTGCCGTGATGTTCGGATATTTGTTGTGTTGCATTGCTTACTAGCGCATGCTTTCTTGGCCCGTAGATAGATCTGGCTGGGCCGTCTTTTTCATGCGGATCCTTTGGTGGATCGCGTGCCGGCTTGTGTGCGGCGCCGCTTGCCGCTCCATGCTGTCCATGCGGTCGTCTATCCGACCAGACGGCTTTCCTATTTTTTGACTGCGGGGGCTCTAAGGCCTCCTCGTCAAATTCAGGCAGTAGCTTTCGCTTTGGATAGCTTTTTGTGCGGCGACTGCCGCCATATTTGTCTGCGGTGTTGCGTACTTTGCTCCATCTGATTATAAGTGCATCTTCCGCAGTTTTGTGCTTCCGCTTCTGCTTTTTCAGGCTATGCGCAGTGGCGACGAGCCTTTTGTGGAGGTTCTTCTGCTCCATGAGTTTATCGGGCATAAGGTCGTCCGGACTGTTGTTTTCGTCGGGGACGGAGTGTTCGGTTTGTTTATCCAAGTTGCCCTGTTCGGACGCTTGCTCGAAGGCATGTTCATCGTTCGCCGGCTCGTCCTGCTCTATGGCTGGGTCTGTATGGCTGCTGTCTCTGTCGAGGCGGGGCTTGGAGCGGCGCTTACGTCGCCGCTTTGATTGCTTTTCGAGTGAACGATCCCTTGTTGCATCCCTGTGTTCCTCGTTGTCGCTTCCTTTGGGTGTGTCGACCACGTATACATCATGAGATAAGGTGGTTGTCCAGTGCCTTATAGGCGTTGGTTCATGTTCATCTCCTACATCATCGTCCATACCGTCGATGTCTTCGGAGTCAAAGTCGAGCACGTCATTTAAATTATCGACGGTGGCTACGAAGTGGGTGGTGGGTGGGCATCGAATTTCTTCGTCGTCCACATCCCAATCCTGCCGGTCATAGTCCGGCCAGGGCTCTCCTGACAAAGAGAGAGACCTGAGTGAATTCAGAATGTCGCCGAAGGGCGAGTGCTGAAAGATGTTTGCGGCGGTGAACTCCATGATTGGCGCCCAATCAGATTCGATCGGTAGGCGGCGCGGAGGGCTCGGAGTCCGGAGAGGAGTCTGGAACCTTGGAGTCACGGGCTTCACAGAGGACAAGGCTGGTGTTCGGCTTGATCGCCGTAGAGATTGCAGCCCCCGAGGCAGTGTCTAACCACCCATCCTCGATTGGTGTGATCGGCTCCGAGCTAGGGTTCGGAGCGGACACATATGCGGCCTCCGGGGCACTGTTCGGCGGCAGAGCTAGATCATGCCCATTGTGACAGTGCGGCGCGCTCGGCTGTGGCTCGAATCCGTCAAAGATCAAGTCTCCGCAGATGTCGGCCGTGTAGTTCAAACTTCCAAATCTGACCTGATGGCCAGGGGCGTAGCTTTCGATCTGCTCCATATAACCAAGCGAATAGGCCCGCAGTGCAAAGCCGCCGAATACGAAGATCTGTCCGGGGAGAAAAGTCTCACCCTGGATCACATCGCTGTTGATGATCGGAGAAGCCATTGGGCCTAAAAGTGACGACACAGTGGAACTCTCAATGAAAGCACCAATGTCGGTGTCAAAACCGGCGGATCTTAGGTAGGGGGTCCCGAACTGTGCTTCTAGGCGGATGGTAACAGGAGGCAGGGGACACAATGTTTTACCCAGGTTCGGGCCCTCTTGATGGAGGTAAAACCCTATGTCCTGCTTGATTGATATTGATGATATGGGTAGTACAAGAGTAGATCTACCACGAGATCAGAGAGGCTAAACCCTAGAAGCTAGCCTATGGTATGATTGTTGTTTGTCCTACGGACTAAGACCCTTCGGTTTATGTAGACACCGGAGAGGGCTAGGGTTACACAGAGTCGGTTACAATGGTAGGAGATCTACATATCCGTATCACCAAGCTTGCCTTCCACGCCAAGGAAAGTCCCTTCCGGACATGGGACGAAGTCTTCAATCTTGTATCTTCATAGTCCAGGAGTCCGGCCGAAGGTATAGTCCGGCTATCCGGACACCCCCTAATCCGGGACTCCCTCAATCCCCAAGGTGACCGATGAGGCCATTATCTCTGCGTTCTCCGATGGCATCCGCGACGTCGAGATGAAGGAGGAGCTCACCATCCATGAAGATTTGTGCACGACCCTGGAGCTGCTCAACATCGCGACCAAGTGTGCTAGAGCTGAGGAGGGGTGCCTCTCCCTCCTCAAGCTCCCTACTACGGACCTAGAGGAGAAGAAAGCCAAGGCCAAGGACATGAATCGCAAGGGACACTACAAAAAAATTACACTTCCGTGATGATACGTGTTTGTCATAGTAGGTCGCTTTTTTTGTCATGCATGTACATCCATGACAAATTTATGACAGAATCAAGATAGTCATACCTGTGCTGTCGTAGAAGTGTTCCATGACATTACCAAAATTATCATCACGGAAGTGTCCACTTCCATGACGATAAATCGCGCATCACAGAAGTGCTTTCGTCAAGGGTGACCGACATGTGGCATCCACCATAACGGAACGTCGTTAAGCTATCGGGTCGGGTTTTGGATCCGATAACCCATTAACAGCCCCGACCAATGGGGATTTTTCATGTGTAAAATCATCATTGGCTAGAGGAAACACATGTCGGCTCATCGTCGGGACAGATGTCATCCACTCACTGGACAAAAGGCGCCTATGATACGTCGACACGTGGCACGGCCCAACAAGTTTAAATGGGTCGGCCCAACTAAAGGCCCACAAGATTTTGTGGACCATAATGGGCCGGCCCAGCTAAAGGCCCACGAGATTTTGCAGACCATAATGGGCTGGCCCAGCTAAAGGCCCACAAGATTTCGCGGGCCATAATGGGCCAGCCCAGGTAAAGGCCCACAAGATTTTCGTGTGCCATAATAGGTCGGCCCAGGTAAAGGCCCACGGTGACTCTAGCCCATAATGAACAGTAATTTTCTTTATACCCATTAACGGCCCGTGATTTACATGGGCCATTTCCAGCCCGTGTTAGCTTTCGGCCTATTAACGGCCCATACGTTCTTGGGCTCCTTTTCGGCCCTCGATTACTTCCGGCCCGTTACTGGCCTGTTCCCCTAATGGGCCAAATTCGGCCCATGGCAAGAGTCGGCCCGTTACTGGCCTGTTCCACTAATGGGCCAAATTCGGCCCATGGCAAGAGTCGGCCTATTACTGGCCTGTTACCCTAATGGGCCAAATTCGGCCCATGGCAAGAGTCGGCCCGTTTCTGGCCTGTTAACCTGTTGCGCCGTTTCCAGCCCGTCCTATATTCTGGCCCATTAAAGACCTGTTATGCCTGTGACAGAATTAAGCCTTTGCTGTCTTACGACCTGTTACCGTGCTGGGCCGATACCAATTACGCCCGATTATGGCCCATGTAGACCCATTTATCCGACGGCCCGAGGCCCACCGATTACAGGCCCATTTATCAATGGCCCGTAGGAGACCCATGGATCCTACGGCCCGTATATGGCCCATGGTAGTTGCGGCGACTAGCAAACCAGGGAAAAAGAAGACTAGGAAATAAATAAGGCCGAAACTAACGCTAGGCTATTAAGGCGATTGCACAGATCGGCATCAAAGATCGCCACCAGTGCAAATATAGGGAACACCCTACACTATACAAAAATGGCTTGCTGTTTTCTTCAGGCGGTGGCTGCACGTTAAGAATAAATTTTGTATCGCACCAAAACAAATTACAACTATATAACAAAAGGAAGGTTGGCATAAAACTTAACAGTCTAGCAGATAAATGCACCACCAGAAGTTCAGAAGCTTAGTTCATTTGACCTGAGTGTTACGTTTTCATGCTGTATTGTCCGATGGAGCACCATAACCCTTGCCTTCATTTCCCCTAGGCTCCTGAACAACATAGCAATTGTCTGATAGTCTGGTTTCAAAACCATGCATATCTTGACGACATTGAGCAATGTTTCTCCTTGTTTCACAAAGGGTCTCTATTAGGGAATGGACTTGTGTCTGGAGTGCAGATACAACATTGCTTTGAGCTTGCATATCTTGATCATGAGGCCGTTTGGACGATATTGCCTTAACAACCAACCTAGTATTATGCAGGAATGTTCTTTTGGCACTGTTAGTGGACAGGTACTGACCCACTGCAGCAAGAGCTGACATTGCGGTTATAGTTGCCTCGCCACCTTCAGAAGGTGGCGGTTCCACCATTTTTTCCATAGCTCGCTGAAAAGTTGAGGTTTTACATTAGTAGTACCAGAACAGAAGATATTGAGGCAACAAAACCAAACAAAATAGCTTTGGTCTATGTATAGAACTTATACTGGTGAACCCATGTAAAATATTAGTTGTATTTTATTGCAAAGTACATAATAAAACCAGGTTCCAAACATATGACCATGTACCATCGCTAATGTATTGTCTATTTCTTCACATTGTATTGAGGGCTAAGGATAAAGAGACGAAGTTTATAATATGGTTAGCATAGTATGACATCATTCATATCACAAAACAACTAAGAACAGACAAACATGCAATTGTAACATTGTGTGGGCAAGTCCAGCACGGAACTAGATTACGGGTCAAGATCAAAGGAACATCACTCCTCTCTTTGAAACCTTGTAAGGTGCAATGATACGGTAAGACAATTGTGTATAAAATTGAAAAGAGTAATAGACATTGGCTGCAAACCATGCAGTTCAAGGCATAGGTCAAAGTAAGTAGTAGTTAAAAGGCATGAGGATTAAGGACTTACAACAACGGCTTTGACTGGTGTAGTCATGCCCTTCTTCTTGCTGGTGTGACAGTCCTTGAAGATTTCCACAGCATTTGGTTCAGGTACTTTTTGGTCCTTGCGGGCTTTCCTATGCATTTGGAACAAGTCAATATAGATCTGATAATATGGTACGGCGAAAAGAGTGAAACAGCAGCTAATTACAAGAGCCTTGCAGTGTGCAATATAGCTAAGAGATCCTGTCGTCTGTTGGAATTTCACTTTCGTACGGTTGGCCTTGTTCTTTGAATAGTTCACCTAAAAGAAGATAGATTTGTGTGGCACATGTGTAAATAGGACTTCAACATGTGATTTGATGACATATATATATATATAATGTACCTGATACTTCGGATCGGACCAGTGTTTAACGAGGCCTCTCCAGTCTTCATCAGATATATTTTCCACTGGAGATGTTTGGGCAAGTTCACTGTTAGCCTTGCCTTCAAAGTGAGTTTTCCTCAAGTTATACCGATACTGTCGCAGAGCAGACTTGAAAACATGGGTGCAAGCTTGTCTGGTTGCATCATCTTGGCTATCCAACTTGAACCTCATCTGTTGAAAATTATGGGAGTCTCATTATCAGCAACCTAGAAAGTATTGGACAGATCAAGACGATATTACTAGTTTCCATACATAACCATACTTACAGATAAATGGTCGAGGAAGATGTTGAACTGGGTTTCGTCTTTGTCATTCCTGTACTGAATCCATGTTGGGAGGATACGTACATGACACCTAACAACAACCGCTGCCTCTGATACTAACTTGGCTGACTCTGTAGCATCATGTGGCCTTTTTAAACCTGCCTCAAAATGGATCTCCATTCTTCCTCCTCTAGATTTAGTTAACCTATCGAGCATTATCCCTGATATTTGTTTCCTCTTGCGCCTAGGTGCTAGTCCAACAACAAACATAGGAAGTGTTAGTGTACATCAAACTATGAGACTACATATAAAGAAGCATGCAACTGTAACTTGACTCCAGCAACTACCTTCTTGCTGTTGAAGCACACAAGTTTCATCTGATATTGCCAACTCGTCTTGTGTCAAGAGTGCTTGGGAAGTAGTGTCAGGTGGCAAGGGAGCTTGGGAACGTGCTGCTAGCTCAGTTGACGCACGAGTACGTCGTGCAGCTGGTAGTACTGTGGTAGGTGTTGCAAGAACTAGGGCTGTCTCTGCTTGTTTGGTGGCAGCTATTTGTTTCTGTTTGTCTTTTTTTGCAACTCGTGTAGCATGGGATGCCATGTTTGTTGAATTTTCTGTTGGAATTTGACCTTCTATTGCACCATCAGTACCAGCAAAATCTGCAGGATTCATCCGCTTCTCATTCCCTGCCATTATGTTTTTTCCTCTTTCTTTGTGCCATGTTAAGTCAAGCCAACAAGAAAAACAAATAACAATTTAGTTCTTCAGAACAAATTGATGCGTGATGCAGACGAACTGAACTTTGATGTTAGACAACCACATGATAGGAGGATGTAATATGTATGAAAAACAGGACGGAAGAGATAACCAGAACTATGATGTGTAAACTAAGAAGAACACATTTCACCAAATTAGAAGCAATGCAATGGAAGGTAGACACCATATGAAAGATGCTACAAATATCGCTCTGCCAAGTTAACAGTGTCTCATCATAAATGGCGTTTAAACAAATGTGAAGCAGTACAAGAAATAAATCATATGCAAGATGCAAACAACATCACACTACCATGTTAGAGGTCTCTCGAAATTAGTGCCATTGCATATTCACAGCATTGCATATTCACAGCTTATGATGTGTAAACTAAGGAGAAGGCATTTCAGCAAATTAGAAGCAAAGAAAGCTAGACACCATATGAAAGATGCAACGAATATCACTCTACCAAGTTAAAACTGTCTCATCATAAGTGCCATTTCAACAAATTAGTAATACAAGCTAGAAAAGAATGTGAGATGTAACCTATATCACACTCCGAAGTCAAACGTGTCTTATGATAAGTGATTGTTGCAGGTTACACAACAGTATTATTTGATGTAAGAACATGGTGTGATAGAGAGATATTGTATGTTCTAGAAACAGGAACACGTGTCTTTTTCAAGTATAATGTGTAAAGTAAGCAGATGGAATTCAACAAAATTAGAAGCAATACAAGCTAGATATCACGCATAACATGCAACCACATATAACAGTGCCAAGTTAGAGGGAGCACCGGTGGTGCTGCACTAGGGGAGACGTTCTCATCATAAACACAGCTTTGTTGAGTGTCTATGCATGTGTTGTCTTGGAAATCTTCTTGGGGGTGTGGAGGAGTAGAAACTGTAGAGGCCCTCCATTCAGAAGGAGCACCTTTATACGTTGCCTTGCTAACTTCCTTCCGCTTTATTGATTTTGAATTGTAAAGTAAAACCGACAAGAAAAAGCAATAAAATTCTCTCTTCAGAACTCATTCATGCATGATACTGACAATCACTACTTTGATGTAAGGTAAACACATGATACCAGGATGGAATATGTATGAAAAACAGGACGGCATGGCATGTTCACGACTGTTTGTGTAAACTAAGCAGAAACCATTCCAGCAAATAAGAAGCAATGCAAGCTAGACACCACATGAAAGATGCAACCAATATGACTCTGCCAAGTTAAAAGTGTCCCATCATAAATGGAATTTCAACAAATTAGAAGCAGCGCATATACTAAAGGTGTCTCATCATGTTGATTGATGCGGGATACAAAAAAACAATAGTTTTATGTAAGGACATGCTTAATAGACAGATGTACTATGTACTAAATACAGGAAGGCATGTCACATTAATAGGTATAATGTATAAGCTAAGCAGACTAGCACATGCAGTTTAACCAGATTGGAAGAATTACAATCTAGACACCATATGAAACATGCAACCACATATCACACTGCCAAGTTAGAGCAAGCACCTGCGATGCTAGTGTAGGGGAAATGTTGTAATCAACTACAGAGCTACGTTCACTATCTTCATCTAGCATTTCTGTTTCTTGAGAATCATGTCGGGAGGCTGACGCTGCATTCTATAAATGAGGAGTAGTCCCCTTGCCTGCATGCCTCGTCATAAGTGATTGATGAGGGATACACAAGAACATTAGTTTGATGTAAGAACATGGTTAATACATAGATGTACTAGTATGTACCAAAAATAGAAAGGCATGTCATATTCAAAAGTATAATGTGTAAGCTAAGCAGATGCAATTTAACCAAATTGGAAGCAATACAAGCTAGACATCCGGCTGGAGTGGTGAGCATTATCATCTAGGACCTAAGAGCCTAGTGGGAGGCGGGCTGCTTCGCCAACATCGCAACTTTTTAGTTGGCTTCCAGGTGATGCCTATCTTTGTTGGGCTTGTCACTGGCTCGGCTAGTGCCCTGACTAGCTTTTTGTCTTCTGGTGCTCACGGGATGGTGGTTCATGTAAAAAATATATTTCATTATCTTACCGACTTCGGTCTTTCGAATAAGACACCATATGGAACATGCAACCACATATGACACCGTGAAGTTAAAGCAAGCACCTGGGATGGTGGTTCATTGCGAGCGAGGTCATCAACTCCAGAGCTACGTTTACCGTCTCCATCTGCTGACACTGCACCCATTATAGCGATGAAACGTGTCTTGCCTACCCGCACACCAAACTGGAGCGACTTCCCTCTTTTGTTTTTGGCTTCTCTCATGGCAGCAGAATCTGAAATACCCTTGCATAAAAACACAACAGTGAGAGTAAGGGTGAAGTGTGTGCAGAACTAGTGCACTGTAAAAGTAGCAGATAGCAGGTGGCTGAAAAATAAATGACAGGAGACATATGATAGCTCTACAACATTGCATGGCAAACAAAATTAGATTCTACTCTGTATGATTTTGTAATATATGAGCACAGGAAATGCAGGTACTCCTCTAGCACACCACCACATGTGGTCATATCTAAGATAACAGTCGACTGAAAATAAATAGGTCAGTTAATTTTTTTAATGAACCATCCGATCTATAAGGAACGGGCAGATGGCCTTCGTCTACCTCCCGCCAGTCACTGTTGACGATCTTTCTCGAACCGCCAGCGACCACCGGCCCAGACCCCTGCCTCTGCCACCCCGCCCTCCCATCGACCTCACACCACCGCCGTGCTTGGCAGCGCCCCCAGGCCATCCCTTTAATCCCGGCCGACCTCCTGATCGGGCGCCAGTAGCTCTAGGCCGCACACGCCCCTAAGATAAACACCAAGGCGCTGCTTCCCCGGCGTAATAGGCGTACTAGCGCCTGTTACGTCGAGGAATGCTTCCATTAATTGGGAATCAAGTGGCCAGAAATTGAAATTTAGGGGGGCGACAGACCTCTAGCTAAGGTGAAATAGTATATGAGGAGAAACCTTGTGCATCGCGAGTTACTAGGAACATCTAGTATCAAGAAGAAGCGGTCAACTAGTGTCTTCTGTGGGATGAATACCGTGCAAGCAGAGACGTAAGATTTGCACGAATAAGGGAAGAGGAGTACCTTTTTCGGTTACCGGTGTGGTCACCTCCACAAGTCGCGCCGATTTTCTTCTTTTTACTGGGGAAACCGATGTTCTGGAGGGTGCAGGCTTGGACGAACCCATGGCCAAATTGTTGACTGTGTTGCCATGGCCGTATGTCGGCGGAGGGGAAGCAGATCCGAGGTGGCGAAGGATGGCGTAGCAGGAACAACTCCGGTGCGGTGCAGGGTGGCGATGTTGGAGCGGCAGCGGTGAGGCATAGGACGGCGTGGTTGAACTGGCTCGGGTACGGATGGCTCGGCCTCAGCTTCAACTACTAGCCGTGGAGGGCGTTGTGGTTGAGGTTACGGTGGA
Source organism: Triticum aestivum (assembly GCF_018294505.1). Lineage (NCBI taxonomy): Eukaryota > Viridiplantae > Streptophyta > Magnoliopsida > Poales > Poaceae > Triticum > Triticum aestivum. Next base: position 534,096,920 of record NC_057812.1, read on the forward strand.
TGACAATGTCGGGGTATCGGCTCCGGCGTGATGGAGGAGGGCGGCGGTTGATGGGTGGGATGGGGTGGAGGACGGAGGATGCCGGTTTCGCGGCTGGTGGAGAGGTAATTTTGGCACCCACGGAGTAGGAATGGGGAATCGGATGGGTAGGGGGGAACCATGTTTTGGTCTGGGACGCGCTTGTTTTTTGCTTTTTTGAACAGAAATGGGACGCGCTTGTTTGAAATTTGGGGAAAGTACAAAGTTTGCCCCCCTCTTAAATTTCGGACCTATTGTGGGTCGGGGTAGGATGGTAATCCAGGTGTTCCAAATAGTGTGCGGCAGCGATTTCGGCCGCGCACATGTGTGCTTAGGCGGCCATTGTGTATGAATGTTTTTCAGATGCGGTTGCGTGGCATCTAGATGAAGCTACAAACCTACCCTGGTTTAGACCTTTGGATGTCGGGCCGGTAGGTTTCACGGGTTGGAGTTATTAGAAAAGTAATTTCCTTGTACTACCAAACATTGGTCTCACACGGTTTCGGGCGAGAAGAGGCTCTTCTGGCGCTTCGTTCGAAATTTTGAAACACAAGCATTCACGTTTAGAGTACTCTTGAACTATGAGGATTGACCTAAATATACAACGTTATATTTGACCTTGTATGTTTGAAAACCTCATTAAATTATCCGCTTCTTTGTGAAATTTTGACACTTGAAAATCCTATAACTACGATTATTTTGGAATGGAGGAGCTAAATTTGAATCTATTTTGTACACGACTACATATGCTATTATGTACAAAATCAGAGCAAAGATTGGTGCCCCCGTAATTTAGGTATGGTTTACAAATGCCATGATATCAAATTCAAATAATTGAATGGACTTCATGTTGAATTTGATTTTTTTAAACCACCTTAAGTTGAATTCAAATGTATGATAGTTCATAGGTAGTAGCTATTTATAATGTCCATTGTGTAACTTTCGTATGTATAATGTGCTTTACACACACAACATGAACTATACTCACGTTTATATTTGATTGCTAAAGCGATGCATTGTCTAGAGTTCAAAATACTAACTATGTGGATCAATTGTGTTGAATAATAACATAGACATGCTCAAATCCAATAGAATCTAGATGTGTGATGGATCAATGACTGCTCCTTACGCGAGTTGCAAATATCATGATCCCATCCTAATATTTGTATACAATTTATATCTTTAATCAATGTGTAGAGCCGTCTTTTACGTGTAGTTTCACTCTCCATCGGTGGTCTCTCACACATGCTCACACACTCTCTCCCGAGCTGTCTTTCTCGCACACATGCTCTAGATATAACCCTCCCTCCCTCCCTCTCGTAACGATTTACAACTGTTTTCACTAACCTTTATCACAAGCACTCTTCCTCTCACAAACATACACACGCACAATCCTCATCGACCCTTTCTATATACATGGACCTGCCTACGTGTCTCATGTACGCACATTATCTTTACGCCTATCTCTCACGCATTGTCTCACACCTCTCTTCCTAATCGACAAGTATGATTCTAGCAGAGCATTTTGTAGGATGCCCCTTAAAGTTAGGTTGGATGAATAGCAATATCAGAAATAAAGGGGTTACCTTAGTCCAAGAACCTAGGGTTACAAATCCGAGCCGGCTTTGTCAGTGGACACAGAGTCCTTCACAATTTTTCTATCTTTGTCTTGTACGACTAGTCATCCATGGGTCTTCCTAAATGCATCACGGGCCGACCAATGTGGCAGGACGGAACAGAACAAAGGGCCTCACCTCGACCCACCGGACCTCACGCGGTGACACACCCTCTGCCCCCACGTCTCATTATCTTCTCACACCCACACATACCAACACAAACACCACACACATAGAAAATTTCTCCTGGTGCCTCTATTCCCTCCCCCTTGCATATACACACTCAAGGGAATGGAATCTCTTGTCATGATGTCATATTCGTCTCTCTCTCTCTAGACCACTCTCATTTCTCATGCTATCTCTCCCACGCCCCCCCCCCCCCGTCGACCCCTCTATCCATGCCTCTCTCGAATACGTAATACACACACATACCTCTCTAGGCCCGCCAAATGCATCAACTACACATTCACACATGTTACATCACGTACCCCATTGATCTAAAAAGCCCTCTCTTCACGTTTATTTCGCATACAACATTCCTTTTGAATAAAGTGTGCCAAAAAATTATTTTAGAGTTTCTACATATATACAACATTACAAAGTTATATGGAGGAGTACATACGCTAATTTGCATTGCATGGTGCCCACAATGATATTTATTCCGCACTGTGAATTTGTATATTTTTATAATATATACAAAGTTAGTCATAATAAAGAGAAATTAAGAGTGCCGTGGTTTTGTCACGGCAGATGTCCTAGCGTGAGGACTTAGTCGTGAGGCCAACACATCTATGTGGGAGCTCAAGAGGGGTTGAGCGGAATCGAGAGACGCAACACAAGACAAGGATTTAGATAGCTTCGGGCCCCGGGAAACATCATCTGCTAACAACCCTACATGTTGTTTGAGGCTAGGTCTCATTATCATCACGAGGGAGTCGCCGTAAACTGGCTCTCCTCTTCGTGTCTAGCCCTAAGATTGTTTCCTCTTGCTTGTAGCTTGTCCCTCTTTGGGGAGCCCTACCCCTCCTTATATATGTTGAAGGGGCGGTTTACATGTAGAGTACAACTCGGACTAAGACTTAAACTATTTTGACTTCCCTTCCTGGGCTTCTTAACGTCTGCCGGTTTAACACTGCCGGTTTAACATTTTCTGCCGGGTTATGATTGACTTAACACCTGTCGTTGCTACCATCTGTCTTAACTCTGTCGGTTTAACACTCGCCGGTTTACCGTCTTTCTTAGCCATCTGTCTTAACTGTCTGCCGGTTTACCACCAGCCGGTTTACCGTCTGTCTTAGCCATCTGTCTTAACTGTCTTCCGGTTTACCAAGTCCCAGCCGGTTTACAACTCCAGCCAGGTCATACTGTGGGGTATATCCCTGACATTAGCACCCAGTTTAATTTGGATTTATCCATGTTAAGCTGATCTTGATTATCCTTAAGTCCTTGTCACTTGTTCTTCTATAAAATCCGAGTCAATAGACCAACTTCATAATCAATTTGCTGACCTCGGTTTGTCATAGAGAAATATTGTGAAGAATAACTCCTTTGACTTCAGCTCCCAATGCTTAACAAAAATATTGGCCTTTGAAATACTCATTTGATCTTCAGCCGGTTTAGGAATGTAGAACTTGCCGGTTTGAGAATGTAGAACTGTGCCGATTTAAGACTTGAACTTGCTGGTTTATCATTGTCGGTTTACAAATATTGATGGCACCAGGTCATAATTGTAGTTAACATGAAGCTTGAAAATATACCTCTTATATGCCTATCACTTGTAGCCCCCAAGTCTTAAGAAGGTAGCATAGCAATAGCTTAAGACTTGCTTCAATATGAATATCACAATCTTGAAGAAATCCAGGTTGTTCATCAATCACTAGTCAGAATTGAGTATTCTACATATGTAGCCCCCAAGTGCCGGGTTGTCATGCTTGCAGCAACCTGGGACTTGAAATTGCCTTATTCTCATAAAAACTTCAACCAGTGTAGCCCCCAAGGGCCGGATCATTATGCAATAATGAGCAGGGACTTTGTAAATATGATCTTGTAAACTTTGATCATCAACGTGTAGCCCCCAAGGGTCGGCTCAGTAAGATAATATTGAGCTGGGACTCTGATATATTCTTTAATGAAAATAACATCATATGATGTAACCCCCATCATGGGGCTTGAATTCACGTCCACAAGGTTAAGAGCCTTGTGCTTTACCAACTAAGGAGTGGACCCTTCAATGTAATGGATAAAAAGCTTTGTACCTTAAATTGTTGACAGAGGCAATTGGTAGCCCCCAAGGGCCGGCTCATTACCATGTGATGAGTCGGGTCTTCAATAAGGTGAGCAAAAAAATGACTTTGCATTAGCCCCCAAGTGTCATGGTGCATGCTTGCAGCAACATGAGACTTGTGTATTTAATGTAATTTCAACTGAAATAATGTATCCCCCAAGTGCCGGGTCGTAAGCCTGTAGCAACTCGGGACTATTCCTTCAATTGTAGAATAAATCATATCTATTGATAATATCGTAGCCATTTGCGCTAAAGCGACTTTGAAAACCTTAATCATAATATTGGTTATTAATAACCATAATAAAAATCCAGCCATGTTGTCTATTTGAATAATATACCCAATGATTTATAAGCGCATAATTCAAATGGCGCAATCCAAATATATACTGGCGACTTATAGTCCAAAGCCAGGGCGGGTCAATAAACACCGGTGATTTGTAATTATGCTTTATTCAACCTGTTTCAGTGACATTGATTCACATCGTTGGTTTACCAACTTTTTTTAGTAAGGGTGATAACCCAAATCTTGAGTATGATAACTCCCTTCATATTTTGTCGGTTTGTAATAAAAACGTGCCGGGTTGTAATAAACACCGGATAATCATCCTGGCAACTTATAGTCAACGCCAGACCGGGCAAAGAAAACTCCGGTTTATAATTGAGTTTGTACTAACAACTAATAGTTGAAAGCTTGTGCCGGGTTAAGAAACACCGGACTGATGAAATGACTTATAGTCTGGCCGGGTCAATGGACGCTGGTTCACTTTAAAACCTTATCAAAGGAGAAGAAAATTTGACATAAAGCAAATGAAAAAACTTGTAGTCGAGGCTTTTCAAGGGCTGCCAGGCCCAAACTCGAGGCTTTTCATGGGCTGCCAGGCCACTGAGTTAGACCATTTGACAAAGCCTTTTAAGATGGGCCTCCAATTAACCAATCGTCATTTTAACTTTGACAAGTTCAGGGTCTGTATAAGAGTAACTTGTCAAAAGTTCGGTGGGTCATGCCAGGATTACCTGGATAGGAGTGGCCTACTTGATGAAGGCAGGTTAACCCGGGGTTTTTGGTGAATACACCAGGCTTCCAAGTCGTGGGTCGATAACCAATTACAAGGGTCCTTTCAAACTCTTTGTTACTTTACACAAAGAGCCCCCAAGTAACTTTGTGAGCTGTGCTCAATGGGTGCCTATATTTGAGTTGTGCGTAGGAACAAGACTCTCTTTGGCCCCTTGGGTGTGAAGCTCCCAAGCTTTGTTGTGGCGTGATAGCCGGATTAATGGACAGGACTCTGCTTTGCAAGCAGAAGCCCCCATGTGATATATTTCTGAGCTGTGCTCGCCGGGTGCCTATGTTTGAGTTGTGGTGTGCAACAAACTCTCTTTGGCCCCTGATGATAATATTGCCTTGATAGCCGCATCAAGAGGGTAGGAATGCCATGTTCTCTTTGGTGAATACACCTATGTTTGAATAGGAAGCCCCCAAGATATCATATGAAGATGAGCCCATAAGGCAGGACACCCATGTTTAAACCGTGCGTCAGGGCAGCAGGTCCTCTTGGGCAACCTTTAACTTTTTGCAAGAGATAAATTCTTCTTGAACCGGTATTTTGAACCGGCTATCGAGAGCTTCAAAGCTTTGTGGGAGATAACTTTCCCTTAAGCCGGATAGTAAACTGGAATCCTTCTTTTTAAGCCGGAAATTTTCTGACGGCCTTTTAAATTGGCACCAATATGGTGGTTTAGGGTCCAGTAGTAGATAACTTTGCAAGCCGGAGTAATTGCCTTTTTTAAAGAAAGCGATATATAATATAAAAATATAATGGCTGGATTTCACCTGATATGCTAGGGCAGAAAATATCCACTGCGGAGTTGACCATCACCATGATGAAGCGAAAATCAATTATGAGTTAGTCCGCCATGGGAGTAGACAGATGAGTCAGCCATGATATTTATAGGCCGGCACAGGCGGGAGAGTCAGCCGCGGGCACGGTCCTAGCAAGTTGATGTAAACCAGACTGTAAAGGCGGCGTCTTTCATCAAGTAATGTGGCACGAAGGAAAACGCTGTTGTAGAACGTTGTCAGTGCATGCTTTATACCCGCAGTATAACAATGATTTTTCATGTATATAAAAACACCAATAGGAGAGTGTAATGGTGCTCAAAGGAATTTAAAATGTCCTGATAAAATATACATAAGAGGGATAACATCTAATTTTGTTTTTGTCGGATGAACGCAGATGCTGGTGCCATATAATACTGAATAGTACATGCACGTTGAGCTTCGCTGATGTGATGTAGCATAACATCCACGTGACCCTCAGTTGTAACACCTGATTTTTTTCCACTGTAGCAGCGGGAATTGCCCTTTATTAGCAGTCAAATACTCGTTTCTTTTTCCTGAACCCCCAGGACCGCCCAAGCAGCAGTCAATGCGTTAGGCAGCCAGCAAGGCCAAAGCGGGGAGCAGGCAGAAAGCTGAGCAGGAAACGAGCGGGTGCAGACAGAGCAAGGGAGAACCGGCCGGCGACTCTAGGCAAAAGTGATAGTGAGGCACAGCCGGTTCAATGATGTGGCTCCCTGCGGCGTTTTAGGAACGAAGGTCGGCGGCTCTCGGAGCGGCACGAGGTGCATGCCACGGCGACAGAGGATGGGCGGTCGATGAGTCGCCGGCGAGTTGAAGTCAAGGACACGACTGTCCCATCCCTGACACGGCGGGTCAAGCACGAGGGTACGACCGGGCATCCTTGATGCGACGGTTTAAGTGTGACAGGGCGGTTTAAACGCAAGATCACGACCGGCCCAAAGTAGCACGAAACATGGTGACTCAGAGGCAATGGCGCAGGCCAGCTGCGGCTAAGCGCCAGTTCACGGCACGACAACAAAGTGGAGTAAGGCGACTCAGTGGTCGTGGAAGCAGGTCGCCGAGGCACTGGTGGGTCAACAACGGCCATGGGCTCCGAGTCCGGGTTGTTAGCTGCATCCGAGTGGAGTTTGAAGGGGACTTGGCGCAGAAGCGGCGGCTTGACGGCAGCAGCGTGTGGCCAAAGCGAGCGGCGGGTTAAAGACTGCACGTGGCGCCGTGGTGCTACAAAACCAGCAAGCTGAACCACGGCGGTTGAGAACACAGGCTGGATGACGAAGAGCAACAATCCGGGGCGACTCAAAGCGGCAGAGTCGGCGAAGTGGAAGACCGGCCCACGCACAGCAGAGATGACTCGGCGAACGTAGCGACTCGTGGCCGAAGCGAGGTGGAGCGGCTCGCGGCCGGGTTATAATTCAGTTGTGATTCAACAGCGGTCGGATACTGCAGATGCTGCGGCGCCGCTCCAAGCAGCGCTAGGGCATCTCAACGCGCTATAGCGGAGCAAGGCAGAGACGCTCGACGGCAGGGGCACTCAGCGGTTCAGGCGGCTTGGAAGGAGGGAGTGAAGGTGGCGGCACTAGGGAAGCTAGCTCAGGGCCCGTGAGGGCAAGCACATGAGGCGAGGGGAAGACGCGGGCGTGGTAAGGCCGGCGGGTGGTTCGGCCGAGATAGAGGGGTGTCGGTGACTTGCCACACGCGGGGCGAGCTCGGCCACGGGCGGATTGGTACCGGGGCCGGATCAACGTGGCGCGTCTGTTGAGCGGTAGGTGACGACGGCTCGGTGATTGGATGATGTGGAAGCGGCCCTGAAACGCTCACGGCGGTCCATCCTCGCTCATAGCGGCGGCTGCTCTATACGCAACCGGCGGTGGCACGACGCCTTGAAAGCGGGGGCGAGGTACAGAATCAGCGGAGGCGGTTTGATGCAGCAAATCCGGGTTGACGCGGCACCGGCGGCTCATGTAGCGGTAGTCTAAATCTACGGCTCGCTGACGGCCCCTGTAGGTGGCCATGACGGAACTCACGACGAACCAGCAATGATGGCGGCATTCGTGGCAAACCGGCAGGTGACTCAACAGCAAAGGCGGCCGTCGGAGCAGCAGGGCGGTGGTTCCTTGAGGCCGCAAACGCGCCGGTTTAATTTGAAGGCAAGGCGAGGCCGATGGACCAGCATTTGTGAGTTGGAGCAGCAAAACGGGACTTCGGCGGCGAGTCACAACAGTTCAACAACGGCAACTGAAGCAAGCCGCGCTGGCGAGGACAACCCGACGGCGTGGCTGTGTGTCTCAGTTGCGGGGCACTCGAAGTGAGCTGAGACGGCCGGCGGGCACTCGAAGTGTAAGCCAACCAGAGCAGGCGCGGGTATGACTTGGGGATGGAAACAGAGCCCGAGCTCCCAGCTTGCCGGTGCTGAGCACTCTGCAATTCTGACCTTGTTCTTTTGGAAACTGGAAATTGATCCGATCTGGCATCGGTTAATTATGCAAGAGAAACACCATGTCCAATTTTCACTAGAATTCACTGTATTGAGCAATCGGACATAGGAGGCCGTATTCAGCATGTATCTGTCCTGACGTGTGGTGTGACCCAATAGCAGTAGTTGAACATGATTTTTGGTCTTTTCACCAGTCCCTAGGAAATTTGACGGCCGCACAGCGAAATTTTGATCCGATCCGATGAATCGCCTGGTCGCGCATAACAGCGTGCACAGATACAACCCTTCCATGCCAATGGCAAAAAACTGTTGGTCAATGACGTAAATCCTTCCATGCCAATGGCAAAAAACTTCACAGCGAACCACGCCGACTCGTCCAACGGCAGCGAAAAATGAAAACAACGCAGCAGCGGGCGGCTTGGGCCAGTGGTCGCTCCAAAGTGGCTTTACTCAGTCGCGGGGCCGAGCGAGGAGGAGAGCCGCTGTAATGATCCGGTGACAGTAGACTTGAAAACGCCCGGTCCGAAGTGAACGGTAGGGTGAGGCCGTGAAGGCAAGATCGATTCCCATCGTCTGACTTTGCTATCCTGGTGTTTTGTCTTTACTTGCATATTAACCCCAACATCTAACACCAGGACGGATTGTCTTCAGTCTTGGTAGTATATATACTCTCTATGAATTTGCAAAGGCAACTCCGATCTGGTCACTTCCCCATATAGCAGTTTTGGCCAATAAAAAAAATTTGGAGTTGTAGATTAACCTGACCATCACGTGGCAGAGCAATAATTTAAGTATTATGATTGCTAGTGTTGTCTTGTACGAACAAAGGTGTCTTCCCATTGTTTTGAGGACACCGCATCTAGTCCGATTCCTTTGTGCATGTGCCACTTGATTGGTCAACCGGAAGAAAACAAGGATTCCTATGATTCAACCGCTTTGGTCTCGGCGACTTGCAGCAGTAGACAAACCACAACCCAAACCCTAATTTCTCTTGAACTTTGAACGGGACTTGATCTGACCGTGCGCGTTTGAGACAATGTAAATCTTTCTGCAATGATTCTTCTTCACCCAGAAAATTGTGAATTTTTCGATCCCTGATAAAGATCCCTTCAAGAACTCAACACCACCGTGCGAGGGCCCCACGGTGAGCGCTAACTGTCGTGGTTTTGTCACGGCAGATGTCCTAGCGTGAGGACTTAGTCGTGAGGCCAACACATCTATGTGGTAGCTTGAGAGGGGTTGAGCGGAATCGAGAGACGCAACACAAGACAGGGATTTAGACAGCTTCGGGCCCCGGGAAACATCATCCGGTAACAACCCTACATATTGTTTGAGGCTAGGTCTCATTATCATCATGAGGGAGTCGCCGTAAACCGGCTCTCCTCTTTGTGTCTAGCCCTAAGATTGTTTCCTCTTGCTTGTAGCTTGTCCCTCTTTGGGGAGCCCTACCCCTCCTTATATATGTTGAAGGAGCGGGTTACATGTAGAGTCCAATTCGGACTAAGACTTAAACTATTTTGACTTCCCTTCCTGGGCTTCTTAACGTCTGTCGGTTTAACATTGTCTGTCGGTTTAACATTGTCTGCCAGGTTATGATTGACTTAACACCTGCCGGTGCTACCATCTGTCTTAACTTTGCCGGTTTAACACTCGCCGGTTTACCGTCTTTCTTAGCCATCTGTCTTAACTGCCTGCCGGTTTACCACCAGCAGGTTTACCGTCTGTCTTAGCCATCTGTCTTAACTGTCTGCCGGTTTACCAAGTCCCAGCCGGTTTACAACTCCAGCCAGGTCATACCGCGGGGTATATCCCCGACAAAGAGCATCTCTCTCTCCATCGCATACCCTCCTGTACGCCCCTTTCACGTATGCACACAAAACTATCTCCAGGTCCTCTAAAAGCAAGCCCCCATGAAAGTACATGTAGTCCCCATGTGTGGTTTTGGTAATTAAATGACAATCCTAATGGACAAATGTTTGCACTGAGATATACATTTGAAGGAAAGTTCCATTTGCAATGCATGAAGAATATTGGATGAATTGGTGGATGAAATCCATCGACATCCATATATGCATTGAGACTTGATAATGAATGACAATTCCTATGAAGAAACAATGACATCAAGTTATATAGGAAGGTTTGTTCCATGGGTGATGCAAGAAGGATATTGAATGGATTCAGAATGAATGCCATATACATGTAGTTGTGCATCAAGATTAATCATGGAGCAAAGATTAAGGTTGACCAAGATGAAGATCGAAGATTGAATTCAAAGATGGTCAACACACAAGCGCAAATCATGTGCCACGTGAGATCTTGTGGTATGGTCAGAATTTGTCAATTGCGCTTTGTGTACTAACCCATACTATGTGTTGCCCATGTTTTTGAGAGGAGATTCTCATGGGCTCGCATCGAGAGAGATATTTCAAGTGTCTATGAGAGGATGACATCAAGTGTTGATGATCATGGTTGACAAGGGCAAGTTCAAGATAACTATCCCGAAGGATTACATGCTTGAAGCTTGTGGATGATCACATGATGGACACATGAAGATAAATACAAAGCAAAGCTTCCCACATTGTGTATGGGGGAGCTACTTGAAGACTTCACCAATGTCTTGCCATTCAACTTGATCCAAGAAGAAACTTCAACTTCAAGCTCAAGTGAAAGGCTCGAGTCAAAGGTATTAGTTCCTTCGACGTTAGTGTTGTGGAGTGATGAACACCGAAAGAACACATACACTCAAGAATGGATTATTGATAGCTATGTAGTGTAGACCTTTTATGATTCTTGAGTTATAGGGATCCCGCACTATTAAGAGGGGATCAAAGGGGTTCGTGATAGATTTGCTCAAGTCAACATCTTCTCTACACAATTCCACTCATATCCTATATACCAAAGAAAATCCAAAGCCAAATAGGTTACCCAAATACATGATAAAACCTTTGCATATTTTGCATCCTCCATTTTGGTTCATCTTGGGTGGTTCTCTATGTGAGGACCTGGGTTTTTTTCATAGCTTCAAAACGAGCCCAAGATCATCAAAATCGGAGTCCGGATGTAAAAGTTGTGCCTGTTTCAGTTTCTAGGCTGCAGCAGTTTGGTTTGGCCGGATCATCCGGGTCCTCTCCCATATCATCCGGGCTTTGCCCGGATCATCCGGGTTCCTGCCCGGATCATCCGGGTTATTCGTAAAATTCATCACAGAAGCTTATTCCGCTAGCCGGATCATCCGGCTACCCACCCGGATCATCCGGGAATTGCCCGGATCATCCGGCTATGTCCCCGGACATCCGGGTATCTACTTCACCACATTGTATATTGACCTTCCCGGATCATCCGGGCATTGCCCGGATCATCCGGGTATGCGTCCAGATCATCCGGGCAGGTCAACAACTGCGGGAAACGGCTCTATTTTCTTTGGGGGTATAAATATCCCTCTCCCACTCCGGGGGAGGGTTGAGCACTTCATCCCAAATCGTCCCAAGAACACAAGTGGCTCCCTCTCACTTCTCCTACACCAAATCTTAGATCCCGGAGAGATTAGTGAGTGTTCTTGAGAGTTGTTCCAATCAAAAGATAGATCCTCTCCCTCTCCCTCTTGTGACCAAAGCAATTCGTGATTTGAGCAAGTCTTGAGCATTTCCCCCTTGATCTTGTTACTCTTGGAGGTTGGAGACTCCTAGGCGGTAGGAGTGCTCCGGTGAGGAATCAACTTGTGATTTGTCCCCCGGAAAGTTTGTGAAGGTTTGGAGGCCGCCTCAAGGTCTACCACTAGTGGTTGAGAATTGCCTTCGTGGTGATATCTCAAGGAGAATAGGGTGAGCCTTCGTGGCGTTGGTGTGCCTTCGTGGTAACATCCACCTCTCTAACGGTGACTAGCTTCCCTCCAAGGAAGTGAACATCGGGATACATCCTCGTCTCCGTGACTTTGGTTATCCCTAACCCTAACTCCTTACTTGTGGTTGACTTTGGTCATTTGACCGTGCATTCACTATATCTTGTTGTCCTCATTATATTGTGGTGGTTGATTATATTGTGTTGGCCATTTCCTTGTAGAGATTATTTAGGCCTACACTTCATATTCCGCAATTCATACTTGCTACTATTGATATACATTGTGATTAGTGTGAATTGCTAACTTGTGTTATAAACTTCCATATATTGTGATATTGCTCAAGTAAGTTTGTGTAACTTACTTGAGTTTGCTTGTATCATTAAATTCCATATATTGTGATACAATTTGTGTAAGCTTGTATTGCTTACTTGTGGTTGTGTGTATTATTCATTTCCATACCTCGTGATATACACTGAGTAAGTTTGTGTGACTTACTTGTGCTTACTCATATCCTGTTGTTCTCATCTTGTTTATGCTAAGTTGTTGGTGCACTTAGTGAGCCTAGTATATTTAGGATTTGTGCTTGAAAAGTATCCGCTTAGTTTATTTCCGCATTAGGATATAGCCAAATCCGTAAAAGATTTTAAAACGCCTATTCACCCCCCTCTAGGCGACATCGTGGTCCTTTCAATTGGTATCAGAGCTAGGTCTCTCCTTATTAGGCTTAACCGCCTAGAGAGTAACGATGTCGACTAGTGAACTAGTGCACGATGACACATTTTGTTTTAATGGCACAAATTACATTATGTGGAGATTACGCATGCTTTGTCACTTTCGGGCCATGGGTCCAAATGCTTTGCGGATTGTGGTTGTAGGGAATTCAAATCTAAAGGATGGACAATCTCCATCACTTGATGATATGCATCTTGATTGTGAAGCTTTAAGTTTCATTCACCAAGCTATAACCTTCGAGGTGTTCAAGTCAATCTCGTCTTGTTCGTTGGCTCATGATGCTTGGACCAAAATTGAAGATATATATGGTGGGTCCAATCTTCATGAAGACAATATTCTTTTTGGGGAGTTAATGGAGGAGTTCTCCACATTTTTAAATCATGAAGAGCTCTCTATTGCTTCCACCTCCGATTACTTGCATACCCCAACATCTTTCACTTCACCAACATGTGGCATACCACAAGGTAATGACATGGTGAGTGAAGAAATATCCTGTAATGATGGTGTTAAGCTCATTTGTGATGATATGCTTGATCTCCCATGTTGCCATGATAGAAATATCGTGATTCCCTCTAGTTCTATTTGTGAAACTAACCATGTAGAGGAAATCAAGAAAAATGAGGCATGCTTGGTTGATGAAGAACCCTCTTCTCCAAAAGAATCATCATCAACCCCTTGTGTTCACATGTGCCTCATGGCAAGAGGTAATGACGAGGTATCATCTTCTCTTAGTGACAATGATGATAGTTGTAATGAGGAAGATGATGAAGTCTTGACTCAAAATCTCTATGAGATTGGGAAAACTCTTCGTAGAGCTAAAAATAACACTTATAAAAGGTTCCAAGATGTTCTTGCTTGCTTTCAAAAACGTAATGACTTATTTCTTTACGAGCAAGCAAAAAGTGAACAACTTGAACATGAACTTGCTATGGCTCATCAATGTCTTAGTGACTTGAGGTCTTTAAAAGAAGAGATTGAAGTTACGCATTGTAAACTTAAAGAGGATTTTGAGCCCCTTGACCTTGACTACAAGAAGGTCAAAGGAGAGCTCATCAAACTCTCTAAGTCTCATGAGGAACTTCAAGCTACTCATGCGGAGTCTCTAGCTTCTACATGCTCCTCTCATATTGATAATGATGCTTGTGCTACTAACTCTATCTTGTGTGAAGCATCGATATTAAAAGAAAATGTTGACCTAAGGACTCAACTTGATTTGCTAACTAGCAACTATGGGAAATTGGAAGAAAGTTATGAAAAGCTCTCGGGCACTCATGAGGATCTTATAATCTCTCATGATGGGCTAAAGTTAGCTCATAAGGCTATGTGGACCAAGGTAAAATCGTGTGAGTCTCATGTGGATATTAGCACATCTTCTACTCGAAGTGCCTTATTGCCATGTGCTAGTCCTTGCAATTCCTCTCTACATGATATTGGTACATCTTGTGATGAATTGCTCACCATGCCTTGTTGCTCTAACAATGAAGTTTCTACTTCCTCTAGTTCTTTTGTTAATACTAACCTTGTAGAGGAAAATAAAGAGCTCAAGGCCCAAGTCACCAGTTTGAAGAAAGACTTGGAAAAATATTGTGATAATATCTTGAGTGTGCAAAAGGACCCTCAAGACAAAATTGGACTTGATTTCATCTCCAACAAGAAGAAGTCCAAGAACAAGAAGAAGGGACGAGATCAAGTCAAGAATTCGGCCAACATTATTTGCTTCAAGTGCAAGAATGTTGGACACCATGTGAGATCTTGTCCATTGAAGAAGAAGGCTTCAAGTGTGAAGCATCAAGGGAAGTGGCCTCAAGTTCAATATCAAGATAATGAAAGGCCTCTTCCCATGCCTAACCAAGATAATGCTCTCCAAGTTGAAAAGGTAAAGAAGAAGAGAAAGGGGAGCACATGTTGCTATATTTGCCGTAAGAAGGGACACATAGCTTCATCTTGTTCCAACGGTAACATATCTAAGCCTCCTATAGTCAATAATCATTATTTGCTAAAGAAGGATATTGTTGGCAATGTGTTTGCCAAGTTTGTGGGTTCCCAGAGAAGTTTGAAAGTGGACAAGACCATTTGGGTTGCCAAGCCTATTGTTACTAACTTCTTAGGACCCAACTTGGTTGGGGACCATCAAGCTCAAACTTGATCAATAGGTGTGTGGAGGGCATTGGAGACTTGGCTACTTCATGAAGAAAAACTATTTTCACCATATGTTATGGTTAATGCCAAGTCAAGTGGATTATCATCATATCTATCAATCCAATGCTCCTCTTTGCGGTAACTTGTACTTGCATTGTTTACATTGAAAGTTACTGTGTCCCTTGCATGTTTAGGTTTTGTACCTAGCATGTGCTTTTTTAGTTGTGCTTCCTAGTATGCTTGATTTGTGTTATCTAGCATGTGTAGGTCACAATGCACTTCATATATTTGTGCGTGTGTGGTTTCAAGCCTTTATTGCTTCATTAGTTGAATCTTCCTTGGCTGGATCATCACATTATGGGGGAGTGCTATGTTTTACGGATATCACAAACCTTAAAGGTGTATGTATGTGGGATACCACCTAGTATTGTTAGTGCTATATTATCAAGGTACTATGTGGTATGTAAAGCTCATTTGAAACTCAAATTCTCATCCATTAATTATCCTTAGTTGGGTTTCATTTGCTTCTTGTGGATAATACATGGATCATCATATTATGGGGGAGTGATATGCTTTGTGCATATCACAATCCTTGTTAATATGAACAATTGAGGGATGCCACCTAGAATTTATATTTGAGATTATCTTATATCTCCGTGGCATGCAATGTCTTGTTTACGTATGGCATTCTTGTGCGGTTTTGCCCATGGTTATCTTTAAAACCATATTTGGAAAATCATTTGATTAAAGCTATTCCAATTATTGCTTTTCATGATTATCTATCTAGTCGGAATGTTAATATTATGCTATCCAAGCATTGTGGTTATTCCTAAACTCTCATGTTATGCTTGTGTTAGTATAGATGATCATGTACTTATTTGGTTTCTACACCCAATGATAACCCGAAATACCATTTTGTTCGAATTCATCTTATTGCTCTATATGAGAGTTTGTTATCTCATTGTTTATAGTGTCCTATATCTACTTGAGTGGGATATTCCTATGAGTATGTGTGCAATGCATATCTTATATGCTCATTGTTTTTTTCCTTGGTTCATATGTTGAACTTTGTGTGCTATCATATGTTGATTTGTCACTTTGATTCATTTTGGACAACATGAATGACTAGTGTTGTTATTGGAAGTATTAACAGTTATGTGGTCATTTGTCCAATTTATATCTCCCTGGATTTTGGTAGGCTTATGCATGCATATTTACTATGTGTAAATTCACATGCCTTGTTTGCCTTATTTGATCCAATATATATATGGTAAATCCATCAAATTCTTAATAGCTATGATGTGCATGAAATTCAAATTCATATCAATAGGCACATATTTAAGTGGTTTTACCCTATGTGTTGTAGTTATGCTAACTACGTCGGACCCAATAAGTTTGGGGACCATATTGTACTTAAAATGTTTTAGGTACATTTGAGAAGCATTGGGTGCTTGGCTTATTCATGAAGGTGGTGGCACTATGAGGAAATTAGAGCCAAGCTTGGACATTTTATTTGATCTACAACTTCATACCAATGCTATCTCGGTAACAAGTATTTACTTCATGCATATATATAGAAATGGGGTTAACCTTGTGTAGGTTCCATCATGGCATGAATTTCTTGACTCGTTCCTGTGATACTTGTTTCCTTTCTCAAAGCATCCCAACAATGATCTCTTGTTGCTAGTTGTGATGTCTTTGATGGTTGTGTGTTTGGAGTTCATTAATATACAATAAGATTATATTAAGCCATGTGCCATGCTTTCAAGCAAAGATCTCATTGGTATATTTTATGACTCCCGTTTTGATATCTTATTCCTTCCTTTTGTAACTATTTTATGTGTACATCCTTCTTTGTGGATATCATCTACCTAGTATCTTATACACGTGAGAGAAGTTACATCTCTAGTTGATATCCCTATTCTTTCATGTCCACCATTTCATTCACTTTTTATATCTTTTTGGTGGCTCCATGGAAGCATTTGTTGAATGAGTGCATGTCTTACCTCTTTCCATCTTAGTGCACTCATGTTTGGTGAAGATTGTTGTTCTCATGCTTGTCTTGACAAGCCTATTATTTCCTATCTTCATCATGGGTTGTCACAAGCTTTGATTTTTAGTTTGCTATTAGTGAGCTTGTGAACCCATTTTCTTGATGTGTGTGTGACCTTCTTAACTTCATGTGTGTGGGAAGGACATGTCTTGCACCTTGTATCTCATTTACTCAAGGCTATGTTGATGCTTAATTCTCATCCTTATACTAGTCTTCTCAAGTGCTTTGACGTGTCTCACACACATCATTTTGGTTGTGCCTATTCTTAGGTTGCCTCATGTACATGTTGCTCAACCATATGTTTGTTGCAAATGCTAGGCTTCTTTTCTTATCTATGTTTGCTTGCAATTGTTGTGTGTTCCTATTGATTTTGGGGGAGTGATGATCCTATTTTGTGCACTTGTATCCAAATAAAAAAAATTCAATTGTGCACAAATCATGGGGAGCTTCTCTATTTTCCTTAGAACACTCCTTTACCCAAATCGTAATATTCTTTTATTCTTTTGGCTCATCGGATCTTTTGATTGCTTGCTTCACTTTGTGTTATGCAAATGAGATCAATTTGTGCCATGTGTTTGTGCCATGTGCCTTGCTATTATGACTAGGCTCAAGTTGTATAATAGTGGATTCACTTGTGGATATCATGTTCTTATCAATTGCAACCTTTCTTTTTGTGTATACGAGTTTCTTTGTGGATACATATCATGATTATTATAGGCCACTTAGAAATTTTTATACATGAAAAAGTTCATATCTTCGTATCTGGTTGCATTCTATAGATTTCGAGCTCCTTTAATTGTTCATCATTGAATATGTGCATTTGTTTTCACTCACATTTTGTTATATGCACACATCAAGGAGGAACTCATACTATATTGGTCTGCTAGATGTTTTGTCTTCCATTTTGGCATTTGTTGCCAATGGGGGAGAAGTTTAGAGGGTTTAAGATAAATATCTTTTCTAGTTCTTGTTGTCACTCATGCATATCTACCCTTGTTATATATTCTTATTGCATGGATGAGTCTTGTATATAGAGAAAGTTTAGAGGGTTTATGATAAATTTAGAGGGTTTAAGATAAATATCTTTTCTAGTTCTTGTTGTCACTCATGCATATCTACCCTTATTATATATTCTTATTGCATGGATGAGTCTTGTATATAGAGAAATGTTCTCCTAGTTTATGTCAACCAATATATGCAATGACATTCAAAGTTCATTCACAAATTCATATATTATGGGGGAGTTTGCTCTATATACTATGGGTGTACTATCATCAAATGCTTGTGTAGTGTATTGATGATACTACAACCATCCCAAGTATACAATTTATCCTTGGATAAATTTCATGCTTGTTTAAAAATTCATTATATAAACCCTCTTGTTGAGATTGTCATCAATTACCAAAATGGGGGAGATTGAAAGTACATGTAGTCCCCATGTGTGGTTTTGGTAATTAAATGACAATCCTAATGGACTAATGTTTGCACTGAGATATACATTTGAAGGAAAGTTCCATTTGCAATGCATGAAGAATATTGGATGAATTGGTGGATGAAATCCATCAACATCTATATATGCATTGAGACTTGATAATGAATGACAATTCCTATGAAGAAACAATGACATCAAGTTATATAGGAAGGTTTGTTCCATGGGTGATGCAAGAAGGATATTGAATGGATTCGGAATGAATGCCATATACATGTAGTTGTGCATCAAGATTAATCATGGAGCAAAGATTAAGGTTGACCAAGATGAAGATCGAAGATTGAATTCAAAGATGGTCAACACACAAGCGCAAATCATGTGCCACGTGAGATCTTGTGGTATGGTAAGAATTTGTCAATTGCGCTTTGTGTACTAACCCATACTATGTGTTGCCTATGTTTTTGAGAGGAGATTCTCATGGGCTCGCATCGAGAGAGATATTTCAAGTGTCTATGAGAGGATGACATCAAGTGTTGATGATCATGGTTGACAAGGGCAAGTTCAAGATAACTATCCCGAAGGATTACATGCTTGAAGCTTGTGGATGATCACATGATGGACACATGAAGATAAATACAAAGCAAAGCTTCCCACATTGTGTATGGGGGAGCTACTTGAAGACTTCACCAATGTCTTGCCATTCAACTTGATCCAAGAAGAAACTTCAACTTCAAGCTCAAGTGAAAGGCTCGAGTCAAAGGTATTAGTTCCTTCGACGTTAGTGTTGTGGAGTGATGAACACCGAAAGAACACATACACTCAAGAATGGATTATTGATAGCTATGTAGTGTAGACCTTTTATGATTCTTGAGTTATAGGGATCCCGCACTATTAAGAGGGGATCAAAGGGGTTCGTGATAGATTTGCTCAAGTCAACATCTTCTCTACACAATTCCACTCATATCCTATATACCAAAGAAAATCCAAAGCCAAATAGGTTACCCAAATACATGATAAAACCTTTGCATATTTTGCATCCTCCATTTTGGTTCATCTTGGGTGGTTCTCTATGTGAGGACCTGGGTTTTTTTCATAGCTTCAAAACGAGCCCAAGATCATCAAAATCGGAGTCCGGATGTAAAAGTTGTGCCTGTTTCAGTTTCTAGGCTGCAGCAGTTTGGTTTGGCCGGATCATCCGGGTCCTCTCCCATATCATCCGGGCTTTGCCCGGATCATCCGGGTTCCTGCCCGGATCATCCGGGTTATTCGTAAAATTCATCACAGAAGCTTATTCCGCTAGCCGGATCATCCGGCTACCCACCCGGATCATCCGGGAATTGCCCGGATCATCCGGCTATGTCCCCGGACATCCGGGTATCTACTTCACCACATTGTATATTGACCTTCCCGGATCATCCGGGCATTGCCCGGATCATCCGGGTATGCGTCCAGATCATCCGGGCAGGTCAACAACTGCGGGAAACGGCTCTATTTTCTTTGGGGGTATAAATATCCCTCTCCCACTCCGGGGGAGGGTTGAGCACTTCATCCCAAATCGTCCCAAGAACACAAGTGGCTCCCTCTCACTTCTCCTACACCAAATCTTAGATCCCGGAGAGATTAGTGAGTGTTCTTGAGAGTTGTTCCAATCAAAAGATAGATCCTCTCCCTCTCCCTCTTGTGACCAAAGCAATTCGTGATTTGAGCAAGTCTTGAGCATTTCCCCCTTGATCTTGTTACTCTTGGAGGTTGGAGACTCCTAGGCGGTAGGAGTGCTCCGGTGAGGAATCAACTTGTGATTTGTCCCCCGGAAAGTTTGTGAAGGTTTGGAGGCCGCCTCAAGGTCTACCACTAGTGGTTGAGAATTGCCTTCGTGGTGATATCTCAAGGAGAATAGGGTGAGCCTTCGTGGCGTTGGTGTGCCTTCGTGGTAACATCCACCTCTCTAACGGTGACTAGCTTCCCTCCAAGGAAGTGAACATCGGGATACATCCTCGTCTCCGTGACTTTGGTTATCCCTAACCCTAACTCCTTACTTGTGGTTGACTTTGGTCATTTGACCGTGCATTCACTATATCTTGTTGTCCTCATTATATTGTGGTGGTTGATTATATTGTGTTGGCCATTTCCTTGTAGAGATTATTTAGGCCTACACTTCATATTCCGCAATTCATACTTGCTACTATTGATATACATTGTGATTAGTGTGAATTGCTAACTTGTGTTATAAACTTCCATATATTGTCATATTGCTCAAGTAAGTTTGTGTAACTTACTTGAGTTTGCTTGTATCATTAAATTCCATATATTGTGATACAATTTGTGTAAGCTTGTATTGCTTACTTGTGGTTGTGTGTATTATTCATTTCCATACCTCGTGATATACACTGAGTAAGTTTGTGTGACTTACTTGTGCTTACTCATATCCTGTTGTTCTCATCTTGTTTATGCTAAGTTGTTGGTGCACTTAGTGAGCCTAGTATATTTAGGATTTGTGCTTGAAAAGTATCCGCTTAGTTTATTTCCGCATTAGGATATAGCCAAATCCATAAAAGATTTTAAAACGCCTATTCACCCCCCTCTAGGCGACATCGTGGTCCTTTCAATTGGTATCAAAGCTAGGTCTCTCCTTATTAGGCTTAACCGCCTAGAGAGTAACGATGTCGACTAGTGAACTAGTGCACGATGACACATTTTGTTTTAATGGCACAAATTACATTATGTGGAGATTACGCATGCTTTGTCACTTTCGGGCCATGGGTCCAAATGCTTTGCGGATTGTGGTTGTAGGGAATTCAAATCTAAAGGATGGACAATCTCCATCACTTGATGATATGCATCTTGATTGTGAAGCTTTAAGTTTCATTCACCAAGCTATAACTTTCGAGGTGTTCAAGTCAATCTCATCTTGTTTGTTGGCTCATGATGCTTGGACCAAAATTGAAGATATATATGGTGGGTCCAATCTTCATGAAGACAATATTCTTTTTGGGGAGTTAATGGAGGAGTTCTCCACATTTTTAAATCATGAAGAGCTCTCTATTGCTTCCACCTCCGATTACTTGCATACCCCAACATCTTTCACTTCACCAACATGTGGCATACCACAAGGTAATGACATGGTGAGTGAAGAAATATCCTGTAATGATGGTGTTAAGCTCATTTGTGATGATATGCTTGATCTCCCATGTTGCCATGATAGAAATATCGTGATTCCCTCTAGTTCTATTTGTGAAACTAACCATGTAGAGGAAATCAAGAAAAATGAGGCATGCTTGGTTGATGAAGAACCCTCTTCTCCAAAAGAATCATCATCAACCCCTTGTGTTCACATGTGCCTCATGGCAAGAGGTAATGACGAGGTATCATCTTCTCTTAGTGACAATGATGATAGTTGTAATGAGGAAGATGATGAAGTCTTGACTCAAAATCTCTATGAGATTGGGAAAACTCTTCGTAGAGCTAAAAATAACACTTATAAAAGGTTCCAAGATGTTCTTGCTTGCTTTCAAAAACGTAATGACTTATTTCTTTACGAGCAAGCAAAAAGTGAACAACTTGAACATGAACTTGCTATGGCTCATCAATGTCTTAGTGACTTGAGGTCTTTAAAAGAAGAGATTGAAGTTACGCATTGTAAACTTAAAGAGGATTTTGAGCCCCTTGACCTTGACTACAAGAAGGTCAAAGGAGAGCTCATCAAACTCTCTAAGTCTCATGAGGAACTTCAAG
Organism: Triticum aestivum; assembly: GCF_018294505.1. NCBI lineage: Eukaryota > Viridiplantae > Streptophyta > Magnoliopsida > Poales > Poaceae > Triticum > Triticum aestivum. The sequence continues at coordinate 534,119,056 of NC_057812.1, forward strand.
CTACTCATGCGGAGTCTCTAGCTTCTACATGCTCCTCTCATATTGATAATGATGCTTGTGCTACTAACTCTATCTTGTGTGAAGCATCGATATTAAAAGAAAATGTTGACCTAAGGACTCAACTTGATTTGCTAACTAGCAACTATGGGAAATTGGAAGAAAGTTATGAAAAGCTCTCGGGCACTCATGAGGATCTTATAATCTCTCATGATGGGCTAAAGTTAGCTCATAAGGCTATGTGTACCAAGGTAAAATCGTGTGAGTCTCATGTGGATATTAGCACATCTTCTACTGAAAGTGCCTTATTGCCATGTGCTAGTCCTTGCATTTCCTCTCTACATGATATTGGTACATCTTGTGATGAATTGCTCACCATGCCTTGTTGCTCTAACAATGAAGTTTCTACTTCCTCTAGTTCTTTTGTTAATACTAACCTTGTAGAGGAAAATAAAGAGCTCAAGGCCCAAGTCACCAGTTTGAAGAAAGACTTGGAAAAATATTGTGATAATATCTTGAGTGTGCAAAAGGACCCTCAAGACAAAATTGGACTTGATTTCATCTCCAACAAGAAGAAGTCCAAGAACAAGAAGAAGGGACGAGATCAAGTCAAGAATTCGGCCAACATTATTTGCTTCAAGTGCAAGAATGTTGGACACCATGTGAGATCTTGTCCATTGAAGAAGAAGGCTTCAAGTGTGAAGCATCAAGGGAAGTGGCCTCAAGTTCAATATCAAGATAATGAAAGGCCTCTTCCCATGCCTAACCAAGATAATGCTCTCCAAGTTGAAAAGGTAAAGAAGAAGAGAAAGGGGAGCACATGTTGCTATATTTGTCGTAAGAAGGGACACATAGCTTCATCTTGTTCCAACGGTAACATATCTAAGCCTCCTATAGTCAATAATCATTATTTGCTAAAGAAGGATATTGTTGGCAATGTGTTTGCCAAGTTTGTGGGTTCCCAGAGAAGTTTGAAAGTGGACAAGACCATTTGGGTTTCCAAGCCTATTGTTACTAACTTCTTAGGACCCAACTTGGTTGGGGACCATCAAGCTCAAACTTGATCAATAGGTGTGTGGAGGGCATTGGAGACTTGGCTACTTCATGAAGAAAAACTATTTTCACCATATGTTATGGTTAATGCCAAGTCAAGTGGATTATCATCATATCTATCAATCCAATGCTCCTCTTTGCGGTAACTTGTACTTGCATTGTTTACATTGAAAGTTACTGTGTCCCTTGCATGTTTAGGTTTTGTACCTAGCATGTGCTTTTTTAGTTGTGCTTCCTAGTATGCTTGATTTGTGTTATCTAGCATGTGTAGGTCACAATGCACTTCATATATTTGTGCGTGTGTGGTTTCAAGCCTTTATTGCTTCATTAGTTGAATCTTCCTTGGCTGGATCATCACATTATGGGGGAGTGCTATGTTTTACGGATATCACAAACCTTAAAGGTGTATGTATGTGGGATACCACCTAGTATTGTTAGTGCTATATTATCAAGGTACTATGTGGTATGTAAAGCTCATTTGAAACTCAAATTCTCATCCATTAATTATCCTTAGTTGGGTTTCATTTGCTTCTTGTGGATAATACATGGATCATCATATTATGGGGGAGTGATATGCTTTGTGCATATCACAATCCTTGTTAATATGAACAATTGAGGGATGCCACCTAGAATTTATATTTGAGATTATCTTATATCTCCGTGGCATGCAATGTCTTGTTTACGTATGGCATTCTTGTGCGGTTTTGCCCATGGTTATCTTTAAAACCATATTTGGAAAATCATTTGATTAAAGCTATTCCAATTATTGCTTTTCATGATTATCTATCTAGTCGGAATGTTAATATTATGCTATCCAAGCATTGTGGTTATTCCTAAACTCTCATGTTATGCTTGTGTTAGTATAGATGATCATGTACTTATTTGGTTTCTACACCCAATGATAACCCGAAATACCATTTTGTTCGAATTCATCTTATTGCTCTATATGAGAGTTTGTTATCTCATTGTTTATAGTGTCCTATATCTACTTGAGTGGGATATTCCTATGAGTATGTGTGCAATGCATATCTTATATGCTCATTGTTTTTTTTCCTTGGTTCATATGTTGAACTTTGTGTGCTATCATATGTTGATTTGTCACTTTGATTCATTTTGGACAACATGAATGACTAGTGTTGTTATTGGAAGTATTAACAGTTATGTGGTCATTTGTCCAATTTATATCTCCCTGGATTTTGGTAGGCTTATGCATGCATATTTACTATGTGTAAATTCACATGCCTTGTTTGCCTTATTTGATCCAATATATATATGGTAAATCCATCAAATTCTTAATAGCTATGATGTGCATGAAATTCAAATTCATATCAATAGGCACATATTTAAGTGGTTTTACCCTATGTGTTGTAGTTATGCTAACTACGTCGGACCCAATAAGTTTGGGGACCATATTGTACTTAAAATGTTTTAGGTACATTTGAGAAGCATTGGGTGCTTGGCTTATTCATGAAGGTGGTGGCACTATGAGGAAATTAGAGCCAAGCTTGGACATTTTATTTGATCTACAACTTCATACCAATGCTATCTCGGTAACAAGTATTTACTTCATGCATATATATAGAAATGGGGTTAACCTTGTGTAGGTTCCATCATGGCATGAATTTCTTGACTCGTTCCTGTGATACTTGTTTCCTTTCTCAAAGCATCCCAACAATGATCTCTTGTTGCTAGTTGTGATGTCTTTGATGGTTGTGTGTTTGGAGTTCATTAATATACAATAAGATTATATTAAGCCATGTGCCATGCTTTCAAGCAAAGATCTCATTGGTATATTTTATGACTCCCGTTTTGATATCTTATTCCTTCCTTTTGTAACTATTTTATGTGTACATCCTTCTTTGTGGATATCATCTACCTAGTATCTTATACACGTGAGAGAAGTTACATCTCTAGTTGATATCCCTATTCTTTCATGTCCACCATTTCATTCACTTTTTATATCTTTTTGGTGGCTCCATGGAAGCATTTGTTGAATGAGTGCATGTCTTACCTCTTTCCATCTTAGTGCACTCATGTTTGGTGAAGATTGTTGTCCTCATGCTTGTCTTGACAAGCCTATTATTTCCTATCTTCATCATGGGTTGTCACAAGTTTTGATTTTTAGTTTGCTATTAGTGAGCTTGTGAACCCATTTTCTTGATGTGTGTGCGACCTTCTTAACTTCATGTGTGTGGGAAGGACATGTCTTGCACCTTGTATCTCATTTACTCAAGGCTATGTTGATGCTTAATTCTCATCCTTATACTAGTCTTCTCAAGTGCTTTGACGTGTCTCACACACATCATTTTGGTTGTGCCTATTCTTAGGTTGCCTCATGTACATGTTGCTCAACCATATGTTTGTTGCAAATGCTAGGCTTCTTTTCTTATGTATGTTTGCTTGCAATTGTTGTGTGTTCCTATTGATTTTGGGGGAGTGATGATCCTATTTTGTGCACTTGTATCCAAATAAAAAAAATCAATTGTGCACAAATCATGGGGAGCTTCTCTATTTTCCTTAGAACACTCCTTTACCCAAATCGTAATATTCTTTTATTCTTTTGGCTCATCGGATCTTTTGATTGCTTGCTTCACTTTGTGTTATGCAAATGAGATCAATTTGTGCCATGTGCTTTGTGCCATGTGCCTTGCTATTATGACTAGGCTCAAGTTGTATAATAGTGGATTCACTTGTGGATATCATGTTCTTATCAATTGCAACCTTTCTTTTTGTGTATACGAGTTTCTTTGTGGATACATATCATGATTATTATAGGCCACTTAGAAATTTTTATACATGAAAAAGTTCATATCTTCGTATCTGGTTGCATTCTATAGATTTTGAGCTCCTTTAATTGTTCATCATTGAATATGTGCATTTGCTTTCACTCACATTTTGTTATATGCACACATCAAGGAGGAACTCATACTATATTGGTCTGCTAGATGTTTTGTCTTCCATTTTGGCATTTGTTGCCAATGGGGGAGAAGTTTAGAGGGTTTAAGATAAATATCTTTTCTAGTTCTTGTTGTCACTCATGCATATCTACCCTTGTTATATATTCTTATTGCATGGATGAGTCTTGTATATAGAGAAAGTTTAGAGGGTTTATGATAAATTTAGAGGGTTTAAGATAAATATCTTTTCTAGTTCTTGTTGTCACTCATGCATATCTACCCTTATTATATATTCTTATTGCATGGATGAGTCTTGTATATAGAGAAATGTTCTCCTAGTTTATGTCAACCAATATATGCAATGACATTCAAAGTTCATTCACAAATTCATATATTATGGGGGAGTTTGCTCTATATACTATGGGTGTACTATCATCAAATGCTTGTGTAGTGTATTGATGATACTACAACCATCCCAAGTATACAATTTATCCTTGGATAAATTTCATGCTTGTTTAAAAATTCATTATATAAACCCTCTTGTTGAGATTGTCATCAATTACCAAAATGGGGGAGATTGAAAGTACATGTAGTCCTCATGTGTGGTTTTGGTAATTAAATGACAATCCTAATGGAAAAATGTTTGCACTGAGATATACATTTGAACGAAAGTTCCATTTGCAATGCATGAAGAATATTGGATGAATTGGTGGATGAAATCCATCAACATCTATATATGCATTGAGACTTGATAATGAATGACAATTCCTATGAAGAAACAATGACATCAAGTTATATAGGAAGGTTTGTTCCTTGGGTGATGCAAGAAGGATATTGAATGGATTCGGAATGAATGCCATATACATGTAGTTGTGCATCAAGATTAATCATGGAGCAAAGATTAAGGTTGACCAAGATGAAGATCGAAGATTGAATTCAAAGATGGTCAACACACAAGCGCAAATCATGTGCCACGTGAGATCTTGTGGTATGGTAAGAATTTGTCAATTGCGCTTTGTGTACTAACCCATACTATGTGTTGCCTATGTTTTTGAGAGGAGATTCTCATGGGCTCGCATCGAGAGAGATATTTCAAGTGTCTATGAGAGGATGACATCAAGTGTTGATGATCATGGTTGACAAGGGCAAGTTCAAGATAACTATCCCGAAGGATTACATGCTTGAAGCTTGTGGATGATCACATGATGGACACATGAAGATAAATACAAAGCAAAGCTTCCCACATTGTGTATGGGGGAGCTACTTGAAGACTTCACCAATGTCTTGCCATTCAACTTGATCCAAGAAGAAACTTCAACTTCAAGCTCAAGTGAAAGGCTCGAGTCAAAGGTATTAGTTCCTTCGACGTTAGTGTTGTGGAGTGATGAACACCGAAGGAACACATACACTCAAGAATGGATTATTGATAGCTATGTAGTGTAGACCTTTTATGATTCTTGAGTTATAGGGATCCCGCACTATTAAGAGGGGATCAAAGGGGTTCGTGATAGATTTGCTCAAGTCAACATCTTCTCTACACAATTCCACTCATATCCTATATACCAAAGAAAATCCAAAGCCAAATAGGTTACCCAAATACATGATAAAACCTTTGCATATTTTGCATCCTCCATTTTGGTTCATCTTGGGTGGTTCTCTATGTGAGGACCTGGGTTTTTTTCATAGCTTCAAAACGAGCCCAAGATCATCAAAATCGGAGTCCGGATGTAAAAGTTGTGCCTGTTTCAGTTTCTAGGCTGCAGCAGTTTGGTTTGGCCGGATCATCCGGGTCCTCTCCCATATCATCCGGGTTCCTGCCCGGATCATCCGGGTTATTCGTAAAATTCATCACAGAAGCTTATTCCGCTAGCCGGATCATCCGGCTACCCACCCGGATCATCCGGGAATTGCCCGGATCATCCGGCTATGTCCCCGGACATCCGGGTATCTACTTCACCACATTGTATATTGACCTTCCCGGATCATCCGGGCATTGCCCGGATCATCCGGGTATGCGTCCAGATCATCCGGGCAGGTCAACAACTGCGGGAAACGGCTCTATTTTCTTTGGGGGTATAAATATCCCTCTCCCACTCCGGGGGAGGGTTGAGCACTTCATCCCAAATCGTCCCAAGAACACAAGTGGCTCCCTCTCACTTCTCCTACACCAAATCTTAGATCCCGGAGAGATTAGTGAGTGTTCTTGAGAGTTGTTCCAATCAAAAGATAGATCCTCTCCCTCTCCCTCTTGTGACCAAAGCAATTCGTGATTTGAGCAAGTCTTGAGCATTTCCCCCTTGATCTTGTTACTCTTGGAGGTTGGAGACTCCTAGGCGGTAGGAGTGCTCCGGTGAGGAATCAACTTGTGATTTGTCCCCCGGAAAGTTTGTGAAGGTTTGGAGGCCGCCTCAAGGTCTACCACTAGTGGTTGAGAATTGCCTTCGTGGTGATATCTCAAGGAGAATAGGGTGAGCCTTCGTGGCGTTGGTGTGCCTTCGTGGTAACATCCACCTCTCTAACGGTGACTAGCTTCCCTCCAAGGAAGTGAACATCGGGATACATCCTCGTCTCCGTGACTTTGGTTATCCCTAACCCTAACTCCTTACTTGTGGTTGACTTTGGTCATTTGACCGTGCATTCACTATATCTTGTTGTCCTCATTATATTGTGGTGGTTGATTATATTGTGTTGGCCATTTCCTTGTAGAGATTATTTAGGCCTACACTTCATATTCCGCAATTCATACTTGCTACTATTGATATACATTGTGATTAGTGTGAATTGCTAACTTGTGTTATAAACTTCCATATATTGTGATATTGCTCAAGTAAGTTTGTTTAACTTACTTGAGTTTGCTTGTATCATTAAATTCCATATATTGTGATACAATTTGTGTAAGCTTGTATTGCTTACTTGTGGTTGTGTGTATTATTCATTTCCATACCTCGTGATATACACTGAGTAAGTTTGTGTGACTTACTTGTGCTTACTCATATCCTGTTGTTCTCATCTTGTTTATGCTAAGTTGTTGGTGCACTTAGTGAGCCTAGTATATTTAGGATTTGTGCTTGAAAAGTATCCGCTTAGTTTATTTCCGCATTAGGATATAGCCAAATCCGTAAAAGATTTTAAAACGCCTATTCACCCCCCCTCTAGGCGACATCGTGGTCCTTTCACCCCAGAAAATTCACGCATGTTTCATCTTTCTCTCGTGATATATGCAATGATGATCATTGTATTTGATGCGAAAGCACGATACGCACATTGGACTTCAGAATCCACTCATTACAGCCACCATTTATGTTTAGTCGTTATTATGCAGTCACGGGCTCACCGTACAACTCTGTATTTGCTCATGACATGACTAGTTGACCAGTTAAACGCTCCACATGGCACCTCTAGTGTTGCATCACATTATCTCACTACCATCGTGCCCACCTGTCGACTTGTATCTACTCTACATCTACACTCTTATAAAATACATAAAATACACTCTTATAAAAAACAGAGTTGGTGATGATGGTGTGCCTGCCATCCTGCAATATAGGCCGTCCGATTTATATCTGACGGATAGGAAAGAAACTTATATCTGACGGATAGGAAAGAAACTATGGCAATTTTGCAAAAAGGTACCCACACACCTGTCCACATTTGCAAATAAGGCCTTCCCTCATTCATCCTTTTCTCTCACAAGATAAACAATTCATACAAATGCATCTTGATGTTACATGCAACGCACGGGGATCTTGCTAGTAAGAATTAAAACAAACGACAAAAAAAATATTTGGACGGTGGTTCGAAGTCATGACCGCGGGCACAGCGGACAAGGTGGCCTTGTATTGGTATGCTGAGCTGTCTGTTTTAACATACATGAGCTGGTGTGGTGATTATACACACACGCACGCATGCACACGAACTGCATCCATGCAACACTCACACAAACACATGCACCCATGCACGCATGCAACACTCACACGTACACACGCAGCCACGCATACATTAAAATTGCCTTTGAAATGTATGGCCAGTATCATCTACCGCGCGGGAAAAATCCTGCCCTTTCCTGTTTAATCGGGTTTGTATCGATGGATCATGCAAAACAGCAAAACTATAGTACTATACAGTACAAGTGACAGTTCACTGGGCCGTCGTGTCGTCTACTCCTCCGTCGTAAGAGTGGAGCGCTCGCTTTCATAAATCTTCTAGTCCCTTTCGCCGACATGTGGGACATCACGCTACCGGGTCCACGTGCCATACCGGAATACAGTGCGGAGCAGCCAGGGTGAAGCACCCCAGTCATGGCGCCGGCGTAGTAATGAGCAATGAGGCGTCAAATCACAAAGCTGCACCTTTCCCGCAGTTAAGTTGGAGGGACGAAGCAACCATCATTTCACTCGTTGCTGAATCCGATTCTCCCTCATCTTCTTCAACTTAACCACGTGTTGCTTCTGCCGTTGTTCTGCCTCATGTGGGACGCGGATTGGCTTGGTAAAGCACTGACACGTGGGACCGCATGTTAGCAAACCGCCAGGACAACGTCCTCCAAAAATAAGAAACCTCCCCCGCCATCCGCGCGGCAAAATCACCTCCTTTTTACTAATCTTGATTCTATAATTTTTTAGATCAATATAATTGAGATTTGTATAGATAGCACACAGGAGCAAAACCAAGTGGTACGGTTAAGGGCATCCACAATGTGTAGCCAAATGTGAAAATAGCTTTTGGCATCGTGAGAACCATTGTGGACGGTGTTGCCAAAGCCAAAAAGATGGAACTGAAGCTCCCTGATTGATTGATTGAAGGAAAAGAAACATGCAACGTCTCTCCTCTTTCTCCCATGCTTGGACGCATGTAGTACAGTATAGAGCACATAGTCTACTCCCCTGTCCCTTCTATCACAAATCACAAAGCAGTGAGGCGTCAAATCACAAAAGCACGGACGAAGCAACCATCATTTCACTCTTCGCTGACTCCGCTTATCCATCGTCTTCTTCGAGAAGCCATCTCACCGCATTAGTTATAGTAGTACTAGTAAAAGACTTCTTCGATGCAAATAAGGCGGTTGTCTCGGCTTGCAGGTGGCACTTGCGAACGACTTACCGTGGTCTCCCTCAATGGTGTTCTCCGTCGAACGCACTTCACCAAACCACCAAAAAAATATCGTCGACGTCACCGCAATGGGGAAGGAAGTCAAATATAGTTACTACCTCCATTTTTTGTACACAAGGCTAGTATATCAAAATTACAATTTGCAAAGGGCCACTAACACTAATCGAGGCAAAATTGATGGGGTTAGCAACCAAGGACATTAATATCCCCTGCATGCATGCGAAAGTGAGAATGTTGGTTTGCATGGCGCTGCATTAATCAAGCGATGAGGAGTGAGATGGTTAGCCCTTTGGTCTTTGGAGAAAAAAATACGCATTAATTGACACGTGAAACGAGGATTTGTATTGATTTATCCTATGAAGGAAAACCCAGCCTTTCTTTTTTAACACTAGTACTCCTAGTACGTACGTACTTATCCTGTTTGGGTCCAGGCCTTGCATTGCCAAACTTCGCCACACATTTTTTCCAAGCTTGCCTAAAGTTTTCAAAATGAGAAGGAGGTACACTTGCGCACGGCTATCGCGGTCACACCGCACCCTCACACGGTCGCTCCTGCATGCCGCGGTCGCACTGCACCCTCACACAGTCGCTCCTGCACGTCACAAACCCAACCAAGGGAATGCACCCTTATTGACACGTGCTGTCGCATGGGAACACACCAAACTCAGCCATCCTATCGCTGACACATAATTTTCGTTCATAGAGTATGTTTATCCAACCGCATGTTGGGGAGTATGCGTACGGCCCGTGCGGTGGTCTATTGGGGAAGAAGAAGAGGTGAAGAAGAAGGAAAGAAGGGTTAGGAGACGTAGGATATTCATCCAACTGCCTGAAATGGTAGACTGACCCAAGTCAGGCGACTTGCATAACAAATATATGTTTTTACACAGCAAAAGATCCATAAAAACAACAACATAAAGAAAAACAATCACTGCTCGCGGAAAGAGACGACCTCGTCGTCTTTGGCTGCCGGCGCGAACCAGCCATCGCTGCTGACGTGTGTCTCCGCACCGTGGTTGTCCTCTGCCTCCAGCTACTCATTCAAGCGGAGCGTGAGGACGCTCTGCACGGACGAGAGAACAACCCGGTTCAAGTCGAGGATGTCGGGTTCCGCCCGCAGGAGGGCCTCGATGGCAGCGGCATCCGTGCGCTCCACGTTGAGTCGAGCCTCCGCCGCCCGGTTCAACTCCAGGACATCTGGTTCTGCCTGCAGGAGGGCGTCGATGAGAGCAGCATCCGCGCGCTCTGTGTCGAGTCGAGCCTCTGCCGCCCGGTTCAAGTCCAGGACGTCCGATTCCGCCTGCATGAGGGCCTCGATGGCAGCGGCATCCGCGCGCTCCGCCTCAAGTTGAGCCTCCGCCACCTGGTTCACATCCACGACATCTGGTTCCCCCTGCAGGAGAGCCTCGATGGCAGCGGCATGCGCGCACTCTGCGTCGAGTTGAGCCTCTGCCTCCCGGTCCTCCTTTAGTATTGCCATGTTGAACCGCTGGTCCGCCTGCACCATGGGGGACTCGGACGCCGGCACGAAGTCGACGTCCATCGTCTCATACCCATCGGGGGCCTTCTACGCCGCGACCTCCGCCATGAACATTGGATCGGCTTCTTCCTCCTTGTAGCTTGGCTCCAAAGAACTCGGGGATTGGCCCGCCGCAAAACGAGCTTGGGAACGGAGGTCTGTGGCACCGACCACCGCCACTATTTTTGCGTGGCGCTCGGCATCAGCATCTTGTAGTAAGTGATCTTGCGGCGCGCCATGGCTTTCCGGTGAACTACGGGACGCTTGATGCGGGCTAGGGGATTGAAAGGTGGGGGAATGGGCTGAAGATTTGGTGTGGTTTTAGGGTAGTGGCTGGCCAGGGAAGGTTCTGGTGTGAATAGTCGTTTCGGTGACGACCGGTCAATCGGTTTTGATTGTACATCGCTCTTGTTGTGTTCGCGTTGCAGCCCGACACGCTGGACCCTCCACGTCGCTCACCGAATGGAACGCGCTTCGTCTTGTGTTTTCGCTCGCTTGTGGGACCGCAGTTGAGAGCGAACCGACGTCCCTCCCCCTCCCTCGCCTGCGTCATTTATTATACCACCACTCCCTCTGTTCTGTGCGGAGTAAATAAAAACAGAGGGAGTATACTATGGATGAGGATCCCCTGACGTGACCGAACCCATTGAGTAACTGACATGCGGGGCCTAGCAAGCATGGGGTCCGCCAGTAAGTGACCGAAAGGGAGGGTAAGGCAGGGATACCTACGTCAGAGGATCCACTTCCACTATACTACTTTGACCAAATGTTAGAGTAATAATATATGACATGCAACTTACACAAATGTTAGAGTAATAATACTCCTATATGACATGCAACTTACACAAAGTATACAGGGTCCAATGCATTTTTCGAGGCTAACTTTGACCAAATGTTAGAGTAATAATATATGACATGCAACTTACACAAAGCATACGGTCAAATTCGTATGTGAAAGGAGTTTCCAATGATATAATTTTCACATAATACATCCATGTACTATTAATCTTGTCAATAGTCAAATTGGCAATCATCTCGAGTACAAATCAAGGAGTACGTACGAATCTAACAATATTGATTGGCGTTGTTGAATGTTAATACCTTTTTGATCAAAGTAGATATACTTTGAGTACACATAAAACTTATATGTAAACTAGAAAGGATAGGAGAGAGTGTATTGTACGTTCAAAAACGAAACGAACATTGAATACCCTTTATATATGATTTGCGGATGCTATGATCACCGGTTCAAAATTTTGAATCTGCCTTAGGTATCACGTGCCCCCACTCGTTCCCTCTCGATTTTATCTCGGGGTCCGGAGATCTACTGAAAGAGGACTAGGGTGGGTACATGCGAATGATACTCGGCGGAATGTTCAAATGAGGCATGCGGGAGGATGGACTCGACTGGAGGGCGACATGATCGATGGAGAAGAGGGTTGGAGAGGAATGAGAAATAAGCAAATTCCACATGATTATACTTGAAGGGCTCAAATAAACAATAAGTTGTCTCGCTTGGCCTACATAGTGAAAGGCCTAATGCACAACGCGGAGCATTGATGCTCGAATATGGCCGGGAAAACAGGGAAACAGACATGTGGGGCACACCCGTCGGGACGACGTAGCGCAGACTAGTCCAATGGAGGAGCTGGCCCACGACCTCCTCGCCACCGACAACCGTTCATGTGGGTCGTTGGGGCCAACAACGGGGCACAGCTCCAGCACCGCCTCTGGACACGGCGATCGCGGTGAGCGACACGCTCATATCGACGCTAGACACGGTCAGTTTCAGTTTGCCGAGGGTGGCGTTAGTGCTGTGGCACGACCAACGGTATGTTTGGTTTGTGCCCAAGGTTGCCCCATCAAAGCATTGGGTAGCCAAAATTTTGGTTGAGGTATTGGTTGCCCATGATTTGGCCGACATTGGAAAGAATAATGAACTTGAGTTGGCTAGAGTTCATTGGCATGCCAAAGAAATGGCAACCGTCCAAACAAAGACCAATCTTTTGGTCATGACCAAAATTTTGGTTGAGGTATTGGTTGCCCATGATTTGGCCGACATTGGCAAGAAAAATGAACTAGAGTTGGCTAGAGTTCATTGGCATGCCAAAAAAATGGCAACCATCCAAACAAAGACCAATCTTTTGGTCATGACCAAAATTTTGGCAAGGTGCACTTTGGCCACAATCCAAACACACCCCAACACCCGGCTCGTCAAGGATGCATGGGGCGCCGTGACGCGTCCGCAGAGCGGTGTAGCGCGGCCAACTGCATCCTCTGGACCTGAGACCATGCCGGGTCGTCTTGCTTTTCCAATGACATGCGGGGATCGCATGTGAGCAAAGGGCATCTCCAACATTGCCACGACCGCAGCTGACTACCTTGGCACACCCAAACCCTCATCCCTCGCGCGGTCGCGTGGTGCGTTCCCAGCCGGCGCCAACTGCCCGCATTCATGCCGTCCTTTCGTATGTCGTCATTAAGAGGCTCGGTGCCCGCTGAACCAACTCCGACGACTTAATGACGCACCCGGACGCTTGGCCTCACTGCAATGCTCTACTTAAAGTGGCAATGCCAAGCTAACTGTCAGGACCCCGACTCAATGCCACATCGATCTAGCATGTAACACCTCATATCACTTTGCGGCCTCACGCACGGTATTCCCACGGGTGTCGCCTTACCTTTGCCCGGAACCGTTTGCGCCTTTTGGCACACGTATATGATAGTGTCGCTAGCATCCATATGATAAGGAGACCGGGCTGACATGGCTAGTCGTAAACCCAAAGTGGCACAAACTTACAGGGACAGGCATCCATGACCCAGCATCGAACGTGTCGGTCATCAGCGAGTGAATCCAGGCTGTAGCACTGGGCTAGCAGGACTCCGGTGAACCGGGCTGTAGCGGGCTAACAGGACTCCGGTATTCATCGCGTGACATTTCCCCGAAGGGACAGACACAGGAACGAAGAAGGACACATGCCGGCCAGCCTAAGTGTTCCAGAGCAGTAGCAAGCTACCATGGCTCAGTGGAAACACCAGGAGACATTTCCCGGTAAGAGAGGCTACTAAGGATAAACAACCAGATAGTCAGATCCCACACATACCAAGCATTTCAATAACATACACACAATATGCTCGATATGTGCAAACACAACATGGCATCACAACATGACTCCACGACTCAAGTATTTATTCATTAGGCTCCGAGGAGCGAGATATTACAAACATAGGTCTCATGACCCAACATTCAGAGCATACAAGTCAAAGCACAAGCGGAAGCTATCATGTCTGGGTACAGACATCTATAAATGAAAAAGGCTGAGAAGCCTGACTATCTACCAGATCCTGCCGAGGGCACAAGATCGTAGCTGAGGTAACAAGCTAAACGTCAAAGTCCACGCGGTACTACTAGCGAGACTGAAGTCTCTCTGCAAAAACATAAAATAGGCAAACGTGAGTACAAATGTACCCAGCAAGACTTACATCAGATCTATCTACATATGCATCATTATCAACAAGGGGATGGTGGAGTTTAACTGCAGCAAGCCAGCTTTGACTCGGTGGCTAACCTGAACTACGACTGCAAGTAACTCTTTTGAGGTGGCGCACATGAGTCCACATATTCACCATATCAATACATCACTATGGATCCGCTCCCGTCTCCCTACGAGAACGCCATCCATAGCACTCACACTTATCTTGCCTATTTTAGAGTATCCACTTTCACTTGTCTATGAACTATGCAAGGGGTCCAAGTTTCCATATCCGAGGAATCCGGCTATTCGAATAGATAATGATAACCCTGCAGAGGTGTACTTCTTCACACATGCTCTCGCCACTTACCGCCCTGTACACGTCATGTACCTCGGCAACCTTCAAGCGGAAGCCGAGCGAGGGAGTCGGCCACGACCTGACTAACCGAACAAGTCTCTAGTCCAGGTTTATCGCCTATTCGGGTTCCATCCGCAAGGAGATCCGGCCGGGGTGTCGCTCACGGCCCCAAACGATGTGTGCAGGGTTCCCAAGCCCACCTCGACGGGTGGATGTACGCTTGATACACCGTGCCACTGTGCCTAGTCTGTCCCAAGCCCACCTGTACCGGGTGCCACTTGGTAGACTACTAACACTACCTACAAACACCAGAAACTAGTTGCAACTCCTGGACAAAGATCATGTTGATTAATAAGCCGAGAGAGCTTGGAGCGCCCGGAGCCCAATGTGTGGTAGTAACTGATCATGGATCACAAAACACAGAACTCAGTTCCTGAGGACGGCTGAAATGAGACAACCCACCATGTACTCCTACATGGCCTCTCACCGCTACCTTTACCAAATCGTGTTCACACACTTAGCTCACACACAGTAGGACATGTTCACACGCCTCTGATTCATCCCCAATGAATCAGACCTGACTCAACTCTAAGCAGTAGCAGGCATGACAAACAAGCATGAATGAGTAGGCACAACAGGGCTCAAACAACTCCTACTCATGCTAGTGGGTTTCATCTATTTACTGTGGCAATGACAGGTCATGCAAAGGATAAAGGGGTTCAGCTACCGCAGCAAGTAACAGATGAATCGATGTTGTCCTAATGCAGTAAAAGAGAGCAGGAGCGAGAGAGTAGGATTGTATCGGAATGAACAAGGGGGTTTTGCTTGCCTGGCACTTCTGAAGATAATATAGCTCTTCATCGGTGTCATCGATCACATCGCCGGTACACGTCTATCGAGAGGGGACAATTACCGGCAAACAAGGAAGAACACAATCAATGCAATGCGACAATATGATGCATGAATGTGACATGGCAATATGATGTGATTTGAGCTAATGCAACTAGCTATGATTTAAATGAAGTTGGTTTGAATACAAGATTCAAATTCAAACTCCATATATGATTATTTAAATGCCCTTAATTTGTTTTGTCCAAAACAGAGGACAAACATTGTTCAAACATGCATGAAAATGGTACAAATGGATTCCTTGAATTTTTCTGATAATTTTTCATATATAAATTATTTAATTTGGAGTTACGGTTGAATTTCTATGAATTTTAGAAGTTTTGGACATTTTCTGAAAATAATAAATCATTTAAGATTTATTTAAATTCCAGAAAGGAATTATTGCGTCAGCATGACCTCATGCTGACCTCAGCAGGTCAACGGGCGCCGTCCAGGTCAAACTGACCTGTGGGCCCTGCGTGTCAGTGTCTGGACTAACTAACCTAATTAAAATTAACCCTAACTAACTTGGTTAGCCGGGCGGGGCCCGCATGTCAGTGAGTCAGTGTCTTAATTAAAATTAGTTATTAACTTAACCAAAAGTTAGCAGGGGACGGGCCCACACGTCAGTGACCCAGGGGGGTCAAATCCCTGGTCAACCGGGGCTAATCCACCGGCGTCTAGCCGCCGGCAATGACCAGACGCGGCGGTGGCTCGCCGGAGTTGCGCCAGAGGCGACGGATCGACGCGCCAAGGGCACCAGGAGGTAGCCCGTGCCCGTGCGCATCTAGGGGGACCAACGGGAGGTGCGGGGGTGGCCGGGGTTCGCCGGAGTGGAGCCCGAGGCGGCGGCCGGAGCTCGGGGGTTCGCGGGAGTGGCGCTGCGGTGCACGGGAGGACTAGTGGTTAGGTGCTTTGGGTTCCTAAGGTTGCGGTGAGCACGCTGGTGGGCTCGAGAGCGAGCTGCGGTGGTTGTGGCCATGGCCACGCCATGGCCGGCGGCGAGATGCTTCGGTCATGGTTGGGGATCGGGGCTAGAGCTCGCGAAGGACGACGAGGAAAGGGGGAATCGGGTCAAAGGCTCACCGCGGAGTTGCAGGGATGGTTAGTGGGCTCGGGGGCGCGCCGGAGTGGCCGAATTCGACGAAGAAGGGAGCCGGGGCCGAAGCTTGAAGACGATGATGATGGCGGCTGCTCGGGGCCCTTCTGGTCGCGTGAGACGACGAGGAGGACGAGGGCGGAACAGCGGAGCTCGGGAGCGCGTCGGAGAGGAGAGGGGGTGGCGGTGGCCGCGAGGGAGCTCGTCGGCGGCGACGGCTGTGTTCGGGCGAGTGAGAGAGAGGAAGCAGGGGAGAGGGATGAGCTCGAGGGAGTGAGCGAGAGGGACTAGGGGGCTGCGTGGCGATGCTAGAAGGCTCGGGGAGGAAGCAGGAGGTGGCCAGGGGAAGCAGGAGGTGGCCGAGGCAGCATCGGCGCCCGTCGGCCACCCGCGCTGCCTACTGGCGCGGGGAAGACGACAGGAGGAGGACGCCTGGTGGGCTGGGCCGCACAGCTGGGCCGGCTATAGTAGCGGGCCGCGCAGGTGGCTAGAATGCCAGGTAAGTGGCTGGGCTTCTCTCTTTTATTTTTCTGTTCTGTTTTATTTTTATTTAATCTTTTGCCACTGTTTTGAATTTAAAATAATTCAAACAATGCCAAAAGCTCCTCTAAATATTTTTATTTTGCTAGATGGACTTTTCCAAAAGCTCATAAAATATTTCAGGGGTATTTGAAATTATATTCTAGTTATATGAATATAATTCAAATTCAAATAGCTAATGATTTAAATTCAAAGTCCCAAAAATAAATCCTTTTAAAATGTTCATTATTTTTGGTTTGGATCAAAACCCTTGCCAAAAATATTAAACATCTAAGAAGAGCATTTTGGAACAATGGATGAGATTTTAGGGTTTTTGCCCTTCTTTTATTTAGGGTTTTGAGGCTTCTGAATTCCTCAGTTCAAGTTTCAAAAATTTAAACATGATGCACAGATGGAAGCAAGCATAGGACAGGCTAGAACTAGGGATGTGACAACTCACCCCCACTAAACAAGAATCTCGTCTCGAGATTCAAGCGTAGGGTAAGATGAAGGGGAAACGCAAACTAGTATAATCTTCACGATCCAGGTTGCACTTCGAATGAAGGTTGATTCGATCACCATCATTGTCTCGAAGCCTTGCTCTGAGAAATCCTGCCAACATGACATGGAGAGAAGAAGGAGACTCTAGAAGGGTCGATCTTCTCGAAGATCGAACAACTCAGGATTAACTCACGGAATGAGACATAGCAACCTCTCTCGAGCTGAGACACTAAACATACATACATGGGAATGGAGTGAAGCAGATGACGAAGGTTCACTAGGTAGACAATAATTCCACACTTAAGAAGGTGGTAAATGATTGTTAACGTAGCGAGGAGTTGAGTTGCCATGATACCTCAGCGAGACATCCTGGAGGGGGGGGGGGTGATTCGTAGATATATCCCCTTAAGTGGCAAAAAGAATTACCTTTGATTCAGAGATCATTGAAACTCTTTATACCAGCCTAAGGAAAATCTCGAGCGATCGTTTGGAGGGGTTCGATAGAATGGCACACTTGGACTTGGATGATGTGGATTACCTTGTTGAAGACAACGTAATGGATGAATTTGCTTACCACCGGAAATGGAAGAGACCCATGGTAGAATGGCACATTGGCGGTGCAAGCTGGGAACAAAATGCAAATGCTGGGAATGATTCTGGTAACTGGGGAAGAGCCCAACAATAGAGAGTGGATTCACTGTTTGAAAGGTCATAGCATTGCCGAGGAAACTGAGAGCACTATACAGTTAATGCCAACGATCAAACCTAGCACTTGCGCGTGCTCTCAAGAACTTGAGCATTTCCATAATCATCAAGATTTTACCAATATCTGTGTCAAGGATCCTGGCAACACAACTTGCTACCATGATGAATGATGATGGAGAAT
Source organism: Triticum aestivum (assembly GCF_018294505.1). NCBI lineage: Eukaryota > Viridiplantae > Streptophyta > Magnoliopsida > Poales > Poaceae > Triticum > Triticum aestivum. The sequence goes on from NC_057812.1 coordinate 534,137,355, forward strand.
GCAGATGCAAATTAAGATAACACTTCTCAGATTTCACCTTAGCGAGGCCAAGGAAACAAAATCTGGATAATCGACCGAGAGACATTTAGCACTCCGCTTCTAATGTTCTCCTTGATGTGCTAGTGTATCCCATTCATAGAAATGGTCTGGTATCTAGAACATCAAGTAAAGGTCGGACTTCGGAAACCCAAAAATCCATAAGGAACAACTAGGGAGGTAAATCCTACGAAATCCTTATGGGGAGGTGGTCAACTTCTTCAATCAAGACACTACAATAATAGGTCTTTCGGCTGGGTGTGTTGGCCACGACATCCACCTTACCGGTTATCGAGGGACCAATATTATAGTTCTTGGGAAATGTTCCAACCATCATATCTGCCTGAGATTCAGATCTGGTTGGTGTCAGGATATTCCAGACTTATCGAGTCTAGGAAGAAAAATGAAAGTTTGCAACACAATTCGACGAGATGACGTTGCGAGATTCTCAGGAAATGAACTATGATAGCAAGCTCCAAAACATGAGCTGGTTCTGCTACACACATGTGAACATGTTGTCCCAGACAAGCATGACCACATGGTAGTCTTATAATAAAACACTACCGAGTTCAGGGGGGAAACCATCATCGAGGATATCGAAGTCTTGTGCACTTAGATTAGACTTCTTTACCTGGAACAAGTCAATCAGTGGCTTGGTGTGCTAGGATATACATATGGAATGAAGATGATCAGTCTAACAGACCACAAAATTCTTCGCACGTGCATGACTGACTTGCGATGATTCCAGAGGAAGCAAAACTAACTTTCTCAATTCATGGCGGCAACTTTCACCAAATGCACGTGTATAAGAGGAAGTCACTCCTTTCATCCGAACATATGCTTCATGAGCTAGCATGAACAAATGCTTTCAAAAGTTTCCAACACTAGGTTGATGTTCAACATGAATCATGGGGAAGACAAAATGCTGCTGATGGGCTCAACAGCAACTCATCGGAATTTCCATATCACTGGACTTCCACCATCATGTGAACACGGTGATAGTATTGGTCAGGCCAAAGGATGTAATGGTATATGCTCGAGGGATCAACCACGAGTAAGACAACATTACGAGCATCGTTGGTACTGATTTGATTTGACGATAGCCCACACTCAAATCAAAGTTTTAACAAGATAATAGGTCCAACAACTGATCATAGGGACCAATCGATGAAGACATCATCTTTCTTCAACATCCACTACACAAGATATCCCTTAAAATGAACTAAATCGGACAAGCTTTTATCTTCCAACTCTCCAAGTTGTTGTTTAGCTTATCCAACTAGCTCAGGGGTATCCAACACGAATTCTTGGAGAGAGGGTGGTTCACAAGAAACCAACTTGATCACGAGCTCAACATAGCGGTCAGGTGACAACCTGGTGATACTTTCGAGAAGATATTCGGAAAATCACGAACCACCGGTATGTTACTAAGCTCGAGAACAATCTCGCTTTTGAGGGCAAGACGATATGATCAAATGAGTGAGGACTTGACAAGATCCTAACTCATTGATCGAAGGGTGCACCGAAATAAGGACTAGGTAGCACGATCAGTCTTAGAAGGATGATTCAAAAACCAACACGTTAAGAATGGGGTTATTGTCCATTTAACTACCAAGCAACGGAGTTGCTAGGAGTATTGATTTCACACATCACAATTCATTTGTCGGTATTCCGGTTGCATCAACACGAAGACCGAGGAATGTCTAATGATGGTGAGAAGTATCACTACGTCAAAATTCATGAGAGTTGGTGTAGTTATCATGACAATTCTGACATAAAGGGGGTAATACTCCAAGGTAGAACAAAACCAAAAGCTGGATTGGCATTTGGTCTGCGGAATACAACTGCTTTGACCCAATCCTAGATATGGATGAGGTACTGGAGTTTGTTTCTCCTAGTCATTCAGGACAGAATGCTTGACGGACCACAAGAGTAATAGGCATCGATAAACGAATGCACGCATACTCTTGACTATCAATTGACAGATGAGGGTCAGAATACAGCTAAGGAGGAACAACTCGAAAGAACATATGATTTTCTGAGTTGTGGATGCATAGATTAGTATGTCGAGCGAAGATCAACATTTCTTCCGGATAACCCATGCGGAAAAAGGTAGAACTGGCAGATTCACAATATAGAATGGAGAACTCATCAAGAGCACTCTGGTTGTGATCGTTCAGTTCAACGAGGAACTTCTGCCATAAGTAGTTCATGGTATTTGGAAGAAGAAGATACCACGGACTTCAAGGACTATCACAAAGGTTACTAATATCCTAAAGGAACTAGCAACACTATCAACACGAGGTAAGTAGGGTGAATCTCGGGTTCAAAACCCAGAAGTGAAATGCCTACTAACTAAGTGGCATCACGGGATGCTTACGAGAATGATGGCCAGAATCATCACACTGGGACACAAACATGGCTAGACTACTAGATGATCCCCTGAGACACCTAGGGTCATAATAATAACTCCAACATAAAGGTCGAGGCAGTAGAGTACCTCAACTCAACAATTTGTGTGACTAACCTGGCCTAAAAGACATTGAAACCAGAGGAAAAAGATTTTGCAAATGCATCAGACTCTTTGGAAACCTGGGATGACTCGGACAGCATAACGGCTGTAAATGCTCAGAAAAGATTTGAGACATTCACAAAAATGGTGGCATAACCACTCAGAAGCACAATATCAAGGTTTCGAGATCAACAGTTAACATACGGAAGTAGTAGGAACTGACTGAGATTAGAACCATCAATCCTACAAGTCTACGGATAAGTAACACGTGATCCTGATAGAAAGAAGAGAAAACCTAGTTCCTTAACCCCGTAGGCAGGATAAGATGACTTGGATCAGAAGGCATAAGGTATAAGGAGTAAAAAGAGCCTTACGTTCCAACTCACAATCAATTCCCTTATATAACTAAAGAATTTCTAGACTCAACTTTGACCAGTTTGGCTTGGTAAACCTACAGGCAGTCAAGCTCTGATACCAGCGCTGTCAGGACCCCGACTCAATGCCACATCGATCTAGCATGTAACACGTCATATCACTTTGTGGCCTCACGCACGGTATTCCCACGGGTGTCGCCTTACCTTTGCCCGGAACCGTTTGCGCCTTTGGGCACACGTATATGATAGTGTTGCTAGCATCCATATGATAAGGAGCCCGGGCTGACATGGCTAGTCGTAAACCCAAAGTGGCACAAACTTACAGGGACAGGCATCCATGACCCAGCATCGAACGTGTCGGTCATCAGCGAGTGAATCCAGGCTGTAGCACTGGGCTAGCAGGACTCCGGTGAACCGGGCTGTAGCGGGCTAACAGGACTCCGGTATTCATCGCGTGACATTTCCCCGAAGGGACAGACACAGGAACGAAGAAGGACACATGCCGGCCAGCCTAAGTGTTACGGAGCAGTAGCAAGCTACCATGGCTCAGTGGAAACACCAGGAGACATTTCCCGGTAAGAGAGGCTACTAAGGATAAACAACTAGATAGTCAGATCCCACACATACCAAGCATTTCAATAACATACACACAATATGCTCGATATGTGCAAACACAACATGGCATCACAACATGACTCTACGACTCAAGTATTTATTCATTAGGCTCCGAGGAGCGAGATATTACAAACATAGGTCTCATGACCCAACATTCAGAGCATACAAGTCAAAGCACAAGCGGAAGCTATCATGTCTGGGTACAGACATCTATAAATGAAAAAGGCTGAGAAGCCTGACTATCTACCAGATCCTGCCGAGGGCACAAGATCGTAGCTGAGGTAACAAGCTAAACGTCGAAGTCCACGCGGTACTACTAGCGAGACTGAAGTCTCTCTGCAAAAACATAAATAGGCAAACGTGAGTACAAATGTACCCAGCAAGACTTACATCAGATCTATCTACATATGCATCATTATCAACAAGGGGATGGTGGAGTTTAACTGCAGCAAGCCAGCTTTGACTCGGCTAACCTGAACTACGACTGCAAGTAACTCTTTTGAGGTGGCGCACACGAGTCCACATATTCACCATATCAATACACCACTATGGATCCGCTCCCGTCTCCCTACGAGAACGCCATCCATAGCACTCACGCTTATCTTGCGTATTTTAGAGTATCCACTTTCACTTGTCTATGAACTATGCAAGGGGTCCAAGTTTCCATATCCGAGGAATCCGGCTATTCGAATAGATAATGATAACCCTACAGGGGTGTACTTCTTCACACACGCTCTTGCCACTTACCGCCCTGTACACGTCATGTACCTCGGCAACCTTCAAGCGGAAGCCGGCGAGGGAGTCGGCCACGACCTGACTAACCGAACAAGTCTCTAGTCCAGGTTTATCGCCTATTCGGGTTCCATCCGCAAGGAGATCCGGCCGGGGTGTCGCTCACGGCCCCAAACGATGTGTGCAGGGTTCCCAAGCCCACCTCGACGGGTGGATGTACGCTTGGTACACCGTGCCACTATGCCTAGTCTGTCCCAAGCCCACCTGTACCGGGTGCCACTTGGTAGACTACTAACACTACCTACAAACACCAGAAACTAGTTGCAACTCCTGGACAGAGATCATGTTGATTAATAAGCCGAGAGAGCTTGGAGCGCCCGGAGCCCAATGTGTGGTAGTAACTGATCATGGATCACAAAACACAGAACTCAGTTCCTGAGGACGGCTGCAATGAGACAACCCACCATGTACTCCTACATGGCCTCTCACCGCTACCTTTACCAAATCGTGTTCACACACTTAGCTCACACACAGTAGGACATGTTCACACGCCTCTGATTCATCCCCAATGAATCAGACCTGACTCAACTCTAAGCAGTAGCAGGCATGACAAACAAGCATGAATGAGTAGGCACAATAGGGCTCAAACAACTCCTACTCATGCTAGTGGGTTTCATCTATTTACTGTGGCAATGACAGGTCATGCAAAGGATAAAGGGGTTCAGCTACCGCAGCAAGTAACAGATGAATCGATGTTGTCCTAATGCAGTAAAAGAGAGCAGGAGCGAGAGAGTAGGATTGTATCGGAATGAACAAGGGGGTTTTGCTTGCCTGGCACTTCTGAAGATAATATAGCTCTTCATCGGTGTCATCGATCACATCGCCGGTACACGTCTATCGAGAGGGGACAATTACCGGCAAACAAGGAAGAACACAATCAATGCAATGCGACAATATGATGCATGAATGTGACATGGCAATATGATGTGATTTGAGCTAATGCAACTAGCTACGATTTAAATGAAGTTGGTTTGAATACAAGATTCAAATTCAAACTCCATATATGATTATTTAAATGCCCTTAATTTGTTTTGTCCAAAACAGAGGACAAACATTGTTCAAACATGCATGAAAATGGTACAGATGGATTCCTTGAATTTTTCTAATAATTTTTCATATATAAATTATTTAATTTGGAGTTACGGTTGAATTTCTATGAATTTTAGAAGTTTTGGACATTTTCTGAAAATAATAAATCATTTAAAATTTATTTAAATTCCAGAAAGGAATTATTGCGTAGGCATGACCTCATGCTGACCTCAGCAGGTCAATGGGCGCCGTCCAGGTCAAACTGACCTGTGGGCCCTGCGTGTCAGTGTATGGACTAACTAACCTAATTAAAATTAACCCTAACTAACTTGGTTAGCCGGGCGGGGCCCGCATGTCAGTGAGTCAGTGTCTTAATTAAAATTAGTTATTAACTTAACCAAAAGTTAGCAGGGGACGGGCCCACACGTCAGTGACCCAGGGGGGTCAAATCCCTGGTCAACCGGGGCTAATCCACCGGCGTCTAGCCGCCGGCAACGACCAGACGCGGCGGTGGCTCGCCGGAGTTGCACCAGAGGCGACGGATCGACGCGCCAAGGGCACCAGGAGGTAGCCCGTGCCCGTGCGCATCTAGGGGGACCAACGGGAGGTGCGGGGGTGGCCGGGGTTCGCCGGAGTGGAGCCCGAGGCGGCGGCCGGAGCTCGGGGGTTCGCGGGAGTGGCGCTGCGGTGCACGGGAGGACTAGTGGTTAGGTGCTTTGGGTTCCTAAGGTTGCGGTGAGCACGCTGGTGGGCTCGGGAGCGAGCTGCGGTGACTGTGGCCACGGCCACGCCATGGCCGGCGGCGAGATGCTTCGGTCATGGTTGGGGATCGGGGCTAGAGCTCGCGAAGGACGACGAGGAAAGGGGGAATCGGGTCAAAGGCTCACCGCGGAGCTGCAGGGATGGTTAGTGGGCTCGGGGGCGCGCCGGAGTGGCCGAATTCGACGGAGAAGGGCGTCGGTGCCGAAGCTTGAAGACGATGACGATGGCGGCTGCTCGGGGCCCTTCTGGTCGCGTGAGACGACGAGGAGGACGAGGGCGGAACAGCGGAGCTCGGGAGCGCGTCGGAGAGGAGAGGGGGTGGCGGTGGCCGCGAGGGAGCTCGTCGGCGGCGACGGCTGCATTCGGGCGAGTGAGAGAGAGGAAGCAGGGGAGAGGGATGAGCTCGAGGGAGTGAGCGAGAGGGACCAGGGGGCTGCGTGGCGATGCTAGAAGGCTCGGGGAGGAAGCAGGAGGTGGCCAGGGGAAGCAGGAGGTGGCCGAGGCAGCGTCGGCGCCCGTCGGCCACGCGCGCTGCCTACTGGCGCGGGGAAGACGACAGGAGGAGGACGCCTGGTGGGCTGGGCCGTACAGCTGGGCCGGCAATAGTAGCGGGCCGCGCAGGTGGCTAGAATGCCAGGTAAGTGGCTGGGCTTCTCTCTTTTATTTTTCTGTTCTGTTTTATTTTTATTTAATCTTTTGCCACTATTTTGAATTTAAAATAATTCAAACAATGCCAAAAGCTCCTCTGAATATTTTTATTTTGCTAGATGGACTTTTCCAAAAGCTCATAAAATATTTCAGGGGTATTTGAAATTATATTCTAGTTATATGAATATAATTCAAATTCAAATAGCTAATGATTTAAATTCAAAGTCCCAAAAATAAATCCTTTTAAAATGTTCATTATTTTTGATTTGGATCAAAACCCTTGCCAAAAATATTAAACATCTAAGAAGAGCATTTTGGAACAATGAATGAGATTTTAGGGTTTTTGCCCTTCTTTTATTTAGGGTTTTGAGGCTTCTGAATTCCTCAGTTCAAGTTTCAAAAATTTAAACATGATGCACAGATGGAAGCAAGCATAGGACAGGCCAGAACTAGGGATGTGACACTAACCTCCACACCATAGCGCATCGTCCTCCTACCTGGAACCACATCCGCCATGACCGCAAGCGCGAACGCTCTGCGGGAGAGCTTGTGTTCGGGGATTGAGCTCGAGGTCGCCGCCCTCGCTCAAGTCGCCCCACAAGCGGTGGCCACGCTCGCGGCCGATGACGGGAGCACCGTCAGCCACGCGTCCTACTTGCCGCCATCCAATGTTCGGCACCGCCGAGGTCGGGGACTCCTTCGAGGATGAGTAGGGCATGGGAGGCGGCAGGGCATGGTGTGCCAACTGGCCGGTCCATCACCCGTGTTCTACTTTTCCTCGCCGGAGACCGCACCTTCACTTCACGGGTTTCGAACCCCGCCCCCGTACATGGAGATCACAGATGGAGGACGTCGGTCGCCGCCGTAGAATAGGTTTAGGGTCGGGTTTCTTTTATTTTTTTGTCCTATAAAAGTTCGAAATGTAATGAAAATCTGCCGTGTTTGCATTAATCTCGGCCGGTGTATATGAACTTTCACAATAATATACATATTGTAGGAGTATTAGCAAGATGCCCGTGCGTTGCATGGAAGATCAAGATCTTGTGGGAGAAAAGGATGAACGGGGGAAAGCCTTATCTGCAAATGTGGAGAGGAGTGCGGGTACATTGTCATAGTTTCCTTCCTATCCGTTAGATATAGATCGGACGACCTATATTGCAGGATCAGACACATATTTCTACATCTACGGGAACCTACGAAAGGGTTAACGTAAATTGCCTCTCTCTCTCCTCTCCTGATTTTCATGGTGGTGGGCCCCTCCCTCCCCCCAATCTACAATCAACAGCTCACACGTTTCACACTGCGTTAATTACATAACTGGGATTACGTAGGTGTAGCATTACTCGTCCTAAAAAACCCAACTAAGCCAACCTCCCAGCATATCGCGTGGGAAAAGACCCGGCCGCGCCGTTTTAGTCGGGATTACCGGATTACAAGTAGTAGTATCGATGGATCGCGCGAAGCAACAGATTTTTTCAGGGGGCGAAGCACCTAGTTTAAAAGGAAAAAATGCGGTACACTCACAACACTCCTGTCGCGGTCGCATTGCACCCCACACACGTTCGGTCCTGCACACGGCTCACGCAAACAGAACGCACTTTGGCTTGCCTCTTCACTGACACGTGGGACTGCACTTGGAGAAACCGACCATGCGCCAAACTCCCCCCGCCCACCGCGCGAAAATCTCCCCCCCCCACACCCAAAAATTCCCCCCTTCGGACAACTAGCCAATAATATTCCCCAACCCCCCCTCCCCCCCCGTCCCCCTCCACTTCATTCATTCCGCGAAAGACGCCCTCCTCACCGCGCCGATACGTCGGCGCCGCGGTTCGGCGATCCTCTCACTCCCACAGTATGCTCTCGTAGACTGTCGTCCTCTAGCCGCGCCGCCACCTCTGGCTACGTTCTTGTGGAGGCGCACGGCGGTCAGCACCGCCACCGCTGGCGATGTTCATGTGGAGACACACGGTGGTCAGCTTCTCCCACGGTACACGCATTCTAGACTGAGGCCCCATTCATGTCGGTGTAGCGCTGAATGTTAGCTGATAGACGCTATTAACCTCACTGTTTGCCGAAGTAGTTTACTGTCAATATGCTCTGCTTAAGAAGCTTCCTTGCCCTGTTCTCCACTCAATCTGCTTAGCTGAGATAGCATGCCAAGGCCGATTAGTTGCTAAAATATCCTGCCATATATTTATGGTGACGTAGATTGCCATGGTCTAGTAGCCAATCTGTTAGCTGAAATAGCTCTACACCGTTTTATACTCGATCTTTGTTGTTGCGATGGCCTTCGATAGTTCGATGGCTGTGTGCTCGGCCTCATTGACTGCTGAAACAGCCTGCCATAATTTGGCACTCAAATCTGTTTGCTGAATTAGCTTTACATATATTTCGTTACTTAGATCTGCTCGTCCAAATATCTTGCCATAGCTTTAGACATCGACCTAGGTATTTTTTTCTGGACTTCATAAAGAAGCATATATGTTTTTCCTGTAATATCTAGTAGAAGAACTAATTTGTATGTCTAACAGATGGGCATGACTTGGATAACTTCTGCTCGAAGATGCTCCGCTGCATATGTCGAGGAGGTTGAAAACTTCATGAACTTTATCAGAGCTGAGTACGGTGGTCTGAAATCAGATGTGCTCTGCCCGTGTAGCAGTTTTATGAATTCAGTTACAAGACCCCAGTCAACTGTGCAAAATCATCTACACTTGTATGGGATGTCGGTCACATATACTAGGTGGGTTCATCATGGTGAAGCTGTGAACGTCAATGTTATTGACTACGTGGAAGCAGCAGATCACCATCTTGATCTGCCTGATGCTCAGGTGGAAGAGGAGGAGGAGGTGGTGGTGGCGGAGCCAGTGAGTTTGACCAACATGGAAACAATGCTACGAAAGGGTCGTGCATTCCGTGAACTTTCACCTGGAGAAGAAAAATGGTGGGCCTGCATGTTGGAACAATGCAACGTTGTTGTCACCCTAGGAAATAAGCTGTCAGTATTCTCAGCTATGGTCACCTTTCTTCAGGTGAAGACATCTGAGCGGATGACCAACAAATCATTCCATGCGATGTTGGCTGCTTTCCGCGAATCTTTCCCAGATGCATCTAAGCTGCCACACACCTACAGTAAAATGAAGAATTTCCTTCATGCAGTTGGAATTGGATACGATATGATCCATGTTTGTAAGAATAATTGTGTTCTGTTCCGGAAGGATTATGCCAACTTAAGTGAATGCCCGAAATGCAAATCATCAAGATGGAAAGATGGCGATGCTGTGAAGAGGATTCCTCATAATGTTCTGAGACATTTTCCAATTACACCAAGATTGCAAAAGTTGTTTCATGATGCTGAAACAAGAGAGGATGTACTATGGCATTCTAGAAACCAGGAGTACAGCGATAAGAATGTAATGAACCATCCATCTCATGGTAGTGAGTGGAAAAGCTTCAATGATAAACACAAAGAGTTTCCTGCTGACCCGAGAAACATTAGACTTGGCTTAGCTTCAGATGGATTTAACCCATTTGGCCACCAGAGCGCCACATATAGCATGTGGCCAGTGCTTGTTATCCCTTACAACATGACTCCAAATGTTTGCACCGAAGAATCAAACTACATGATGGCCTTGCTCATCCCAGGTCCAAAAAGTCCTGGAAAGGATTTTGATTTGTTCATGGAGCCTCTTGCGGAGGAACTTCAATAGGTATGGAAGGGTGTTCTCACTCGAGACCTATATAGCAACCCACCAGCTGATTTCTTTCTGCGTGCTGTTATAATTTGGTGCATCCATGATTATCCGGCTTTGGGCACTATGTTAGGGCGAACGACACAAGGTTACAATGCATGTGTTTGCTGTGACAGGAATCCGATGTCATACACAATACTTAGCAAGATCTGTTACATTGGACACCGTCGTTTCCTTGCCAAGGACAAGCCGCATCCTAGAAAATACTGAAGACATGTATTCAATGCAAAGCATGAAAACCATGATGCGCTAAAGAGGCTCACCGCCGATGAGTTGCATGTGGAATTAGAGAAGGTCAGGCATATTACACCAGGAAACCATCCTGGTAATGGTAGCGGGAAAAGGAAGCATGGCAGGGTAGAAGAGATATTATTGTTTACCCGTAGGTCCACTTTGTGGGACTTGGAGTATTGGAAAGATCTGGATCTAAGGCATAATCTTGATGTGATGCACATCGAGAAAAATATATGTGACAGCATTATCGGCACACTTCTTAATATTGAAGGCAAGACAAAAGATACCTTAAAATCTAGGATTGATTTGACACACCTGGGTATCAGAAAGGATTTGCAGGTGCAAGATGAAGGTAAACCACGGGATATGGCACCAGCTGTGTACGTCTTGGACAAGGTAAAAATAAAATAATTCTGCGAGGTCTTGTCACGTGTGAGATTCCGACATGGATTTGCTTCCAACCCTGAAAGGAGAGTCAGTGCAGATGGAAACAAGGTACAAGGGTTGAAAACTCATGACTGCCACGTCTCACTTCAAAGGGTTTTACCTGTTATCCTTAGAGGATTGGGCCGCCCTGACTTATACAGAGCAGTTGCAGAGTTGGGACAATTCTTCAGGGAACTCTGCAGTAGGAATAACAGGATAGATGCTTTGGAGTGTCTTAGAGACAAGATACCAACTATCGTATGCGACCTTGAGAAGATATATCCTCCAGCCTTCTTTGATGTGATGGTGCATTTGGCTGTTCATCTACCTGATGAGGCACTACTTAGAGGTCCAGTACAGTATGGCTGGATGTACCCTATTGAAAGGCGGCTAGGCACTTTCAAGGGCTATGTTAGGAACAGAACTAGACCCGAGGGTTCCATTACAGAGGCCTACATTGCTACAAAAGCGTTGACATTCTGCTCAAAATACATTGAAACAGCTGATCAGCTTAGCAAAGAGGCGGGTGAAGACAATCCCGTGCTCAATGTTTTCGATTATTTTGTTCGAGTTACAGGGAAGAGTCGACAAGAGGACAAACCTAAAGATTTGGACAAAATGGTTTGGTATGTGTTGAATTACTGTCCTGAGATACTACCTTATATCAAGTAAGTGCAGTACTGCAACTTATACATCGTAATCTACTAAACTTGCAGCACATTCTTATATATTAGATGTTTGACGCGATCACTATGTTGTGCAGCATCCACAAAGAGGAGTTACTGCCGCAAAATCCAAGAAACATTGACAAACTAGTTATGGTAGGATTTGCGAAATGGTTCAAGAACCATTTAAGCTTTTGAAGTGCACTGTCGGCTTTTTTAATATATTGAGTACATAAGATGATCAGCTTGTCTATTTTCTAACCATAGGTTAAGAAGATGCGGGAGGATGGGCAGGCAGTTGATGATGAGCTTTACTCACTAGCAATGGGTCCTGATACTCGGGTAAGACATTATGAATCTTGCGTTGTTGGAGATGTGCGCTACAACACCCTTGCGCGAGACGAAGGCAGGAAGACGCAAAACAGTGCCATCATGAGCACAATACGTATGACAAAGAGACAACTAAAGTGTATGCTAACATAACAGACATTATTCAGTTGCAGTATATCTCCAGTTTTGAGGATCATCGGTGTGTGGTTTTGTTGTGTTGTCGTTGGTATAACCTGTTTTCTAGGATCGCAAAACCCAGAGCTGATGATTATTTCAAATCCATCAATGTCAAGGTGGCGTACCAGACCAACGAGCCTTTTATTTTGGCAAATCAAGCAACACATATATTTTTCTTGGAAGACACATTTGCACGTAGCGATGACTGGAGAGTATTACAAAGGTTTGAGCAGAGGAATTCGTTTATTGAAGTTGCACAACAAGATGATGCTTACACTGCTCCTGATGTACAGGATAACGCAGATGTTCCTAATATCTTTGAGAACCATCACGTCAATGACGCCGGTGAAAAGATTGTTGTCGTGCTGTGGACATACAAGAGTTGATCAAGAATAAGCCGACGTTCGAGGACGTTGAGGACGAAGAAGAAGATGACACCGTGGGGAATTATGATTCAGACTGATACACATGGCGAAGATGTTGACGCTGCTTCTGCGGATGATGATTACATTGCTTTTGTCGTATTTGCCTGTCAGAAGACGCCTTTTTATCTACTATGTGAAATTGTGTTTGCTATGACAACTGAAACCTGATGAACATGTTGTTTAGTATTTTGCTGTGAGAACATCACTTGTTATGTATGCTGATTTGTGTTTGGTGATTGTATGACAACTAAAACATGATGACATTGTTGTTTAGTTGTACTCATATTTGGCTGTGAAACTTGAATTTGATGACATAGTTTGCTGTTGGACTGCAATTTGCTCGACGTCTTCGAATGAGAAGAAAGCTGACCCGACAGGGCCTCTGCTATTTATTTATTTATATGAGCAAAAGGGGATACCCCCTGATTTCCGTTAATAGAAATCATTAGATGTTCACAACACTACGCCCAGCCTGCTCATGTCGTAGCCACTGAACACATCACGAGTGCTACATACACTGCAAATAAAGAGACAATCATCCTACAGAGCACATCGATTTTGCCCATTATCTTCACAAGATCTTTCATCTCCTCATTGCTCTTAAGGTCGTCCAGCTGCTGTTGCTTGGCCATGATCAGAGGAACTGCATCTTTAAGCTTCTACTCTGCATCTTCCTCTTTTGCCGTTCCTTCAGTTACTTGTCCAACACCCCAACCTGCTGGTATTGGGATTCCTCGGCTAACCAAATAATCAGCGTAGTTGCATTCTCCACATCAGCAACTTCCCAGAAATACAAATCACACGAATATTCCCTTTTCTGCACAAATCAAATTGGTAGATCATCAACCAAACTATTAAAAAATCAGCAACTGAAAGCAGTAGAACAACACTTAAACATATTATTACCCCATGATTCGGGCATTTGTAGAAGACTCGGCCAGGGTTGCGGATTGTGGTTGAGACGCGACGGATGACTCTATGTGATATGCAGCAGTGGCACCACACCAACGGCAGCGGGTTGCGATGAGCAATCGGCTGCGGTGCGCGTGCCGGTGAGGGTGTGATGAGACCCATAGGTGATGGTATGGGTTGTGACTTGGCGCATATCTGGTTGTTGCCTACTGAAGAGCAGGTGGACGAGCAGCCAGCAGACATGGTTGCTGCGGCCAGAGCTTCTGATGCTAGGCAGAGTAAGTAGAGAAGAGGAGAAGCGAACGTTGGATATGTCAGTTTCATTACTTGTAGAGTAGCATAGCACCATATATAGTCATAGTCTAGGTTTGGATTCGAACCAGCTATAGGAGCACGTCTTTCTTTTTTCTAAAACTCGGCAATGTCTCATTACTGGTACACTAGCTTGTTCTGTACGCCTTCCCAAGTCTTTGATTTTCTTTCCCTTTTTTTGCGAGGAAGGAAGGAGGACAAAATTGAGAGTTCCTGGGACTCGAACCCAAGACCTCTCGGTGGAAAACCAATGGTGCTAGTCACTTATGTGGCGAACGTTCCCTGTGAGGAGGACGGCAGACGAACGCATTTTCCTCGCAGTTTTCTTCCTATATATAAAAAAGTATGCTACTTGGTGTCCGCTTAGTCAACAAAACGATTGTGCCAACCTTGACCGTTGGATTGACATTCAACGTCTATCGTGTTTCTTCAGTCTCTTCTTCCTCGAGCCGCCAAAGCCAAACCAGCGCCGGTGGGACCGCCTGCTCCCGCCTCCCACGACTGGCTGTGATCTTCCCCGGCTCCTGTTCGTTCCCGTCCGAGGCCTCACCATCGTCCTCCGCCTTGGTTCACTTGCGTTAAGTTAGAGCCCAATGCCTCGCTCGAGTTAAGTTAGAGCCAACTTCTCGCACACACACGTGTACGTGTATGAGAGAAATGCGCATCGCTCGGCCCCCGACCTCCCACCGTAACCGGGAACTCCCTGAAATTTTCCTCGGCCTCGCTTGTACCATGGTTTTTTCCGTCATGGACGGCCCAAAGAATGTCATGCAGCTGCGTCTCCGGCCCGCCCAGGACGAAAAGCCCATTTTCTGTCATGATTTTTTGTCATAGAACTAGGAGCCCACCACATCTATGATGATACCGGGTTTTGTCACAATTATCGTCATAGAAGTGTCATATGTATGCCACAAAAAAAAGCTCGTTTGGCCCAAAATGTCATGGATGTGTCTTTTTTTGTAGTAGGAGCAGCCGTGCTCGCAGCAGAACCAGACACCAAGCATGGTAGAGACCTACCAGAGTCATCCAAGGGCAGCCGTCTGTTCTGCGCCTTCCACAAACTGAACACCCACAACACCAGCGACTGTCAAGAGCTCAGGGCCATTCGCGATGGGCGCTTCGGTCGACGCCCCGAGCACGGCGACCGGGGCTATGGACGAGGAGGAGGACATGGTGGCGGACGCTGGGACGACCGTGGCCCGCGCCAGGAGTGGCGCGATCGGCCTCATGAGGACCGCTGACAGGATCAGCCTCGCGAGGGCGCATGGAGGGATCAGCCTCGTGAGGATCGTCCTCAAGGCAACACCGGGCTCCCTCCGCTGCCACCACTGCCAAGAAGGAACGGCGAACACCATCAGGACGAGGGGGCTAGGGGCTTCCAGGAACAATGTGCTATCGCATGCATCTTGGGCGGAGCCAAGGCCCCAGCCTCGCAGCATATCTTCAAGCAGTTTGCTCGCAAAGTGAATGCAGTCCTCCCCAAGCTCGAAGCCACGCGCCCTCTCAGATGGTCCAAGTGCCCATTACATTCAATTCGACAGACCAGCTCAAGTGCGCGGCTACCGCTGGCACCCTCCCTATGCTCTGCTCCCCAGTCATTAGCAACGTGCAAGTTACCAAGACCCTCATCGACGGCGGCGCAGGGCTCAACGTCCTGTCCGTCGACACGTTCGACAGCCTCCAAGTGCCGTATGACCAGCTTCAGCCCACCAAGCCTTTCTCAGGAGTGACTGATGGTTCTACCACACTGATAGGGCAGGTCCGCCTCCCTGTCACCTTCGGGGAACACAAGAACTACTGCACTGAGCTCATCGACTTTGATGTCGCGCACATCCGTCTGCCATACAACACCATCCTTGGGTATCCAGCCCTGGACAAGTTCATGGCAGTGACCCATCACGGCTACAATGTCCTCAAGATGTCGGGAAGCAGCCGGATTATCACGGTCCCATGTGAAGAAAGAGATGCGGTGTGTTCCCTCGAGCGTGCCTTCCAAGCTGCAGTAATCGACGACCCCGACAACAAGGGAGAGGGTCCTCCTGAGGCCATCCCCAAGAAGAAGAAATAGCTGCGCCGCGCAGGACCTCAGGAGGGTGGCACCGCAGCCGGAGCATCCTCAGGATCAGCGCCCGCTCCAGGGGGCCTCCCTCCATCACATAGGAAGGTGCGCCCGGCGCCCTTCCCGGGATGGGCTCGGGGGGCTTTCTTCCCGAAGGCCTCAGACTTTGTCCACATCGCGAGGGAGGTGCTCGAACACCACTTGGAGGCGTGCTTCACGCCACGTTTCCCTCAGGAGGGCACAGGGCAAGGATCGCCCACCGTTCAGGAGTTCATTACCAAGACCACCCAGGAGTTGCAAGCCGCAAGGGCCATGCGTGGCGATCGCCGCTCACGAGATGCAACTTCCCATCCAGGCGAGGATGACGAGCTGTGTGTTTGTGTCGACATTCCAGGGCTCAACAGGGCCGCTTCGCAGGAGCTTTTCTGGCCTTCGCGCGTAGGATGCTGCGAGGGTCCACCGCACAGCTACGTTTGCATGCCCTTTGGCCTGCCAAGTGTATCGTCCGCCTACCAGCACAACTTGCGGCGCATCCTTGCGGCTCAGGAGGCTAGGCACCACGCCGACCTGATGGAGATGGAGACGGTCCTCAAGGAACCACCTGAGCCCCCAGAGCCACCCGAGGCTCAGAGCTCCGGAGGCTCGTGAGGATCAACCCTTTCACCGTGCACCTTCAGCTGCCTCAACTCTCCTTCGTCAACATGACCAGGTGACATCTTTCCAAGTTTATTCAGCTAGGAGCGCCCCTCGGGCTGGATCATTCCCAGGCCGCGTGGGTCCGTCCCTGTGGCATGTATCCCTTTTCTTATGTCTTTAGCTTACCTTGTTGGGGGCGCCCCTCGGGCTGCATCATCCCCAAGTCGCTCGGGCCTGACCCAGTGGCACGTATCTCTCATGCATTTGCTTAAGCATGCTACTCTCATGTTCGATATACGTATGATTACTACTTGCTCGATCACCACCCATCATGGGGACCGCACGCCGGCCATCTTTCTTCAAGACCCTTTGCGTGAGTAAATTGAGCACGGCGTCTGTGCTCAAGTCCGTCCCTGCAGCGTCGATAAATCCAACGGCTAAGCTCTGCCTGGCGGGCCGGCCCCGTTTACGTCACCTCCTAGGGCCATTGGTTCTTGGCCTTCTCATGCGATAACCTCAGGAGATTCGTTCGACGCAGGTTGTCTGATCACCTCGCAGGTCCGGCACCGCAAATAAGAACAAAGACCAGGCGTAACCCGCCTTGAGGTAGGGCCTCGTGAGTCCTGCGCTGGCTCATGATTGCCCAGATACACCTCGTCAAGCCCTGTCGTGCAAGCCACGTGTCAGGGCGGGGATGTACACGCACCAGGGGCTCTCCTCAGAGAGAGCCCCCCTCCCACACACAAGTGGAAGCACCAAGCTCTGCGCTGGCCGTCGACACTACCGAGGAGCGGCTATGCCTATGCACAAGCAGAAGCACTATGCTCCGTGCTGGTGATAAACAACTGAGGGCGGCTTCGCAGTCGTACCAACCTCAGGGAGCCCTAGAGCTCAGCGTCCGGCCTCACCGCAACGCCTCCCATAGGGAGAGCCGCGCGAGTTGGCTGGGCACGGGGGCTACGCTCGGGTCACGCCCAAGCATACGCCACCCAGCCAGGTCTCCCGGACCTGGTCGTCGCACGTCCCTCTCGAGCCGAGCCTCGGCGAGGGAAAACGTATAGAGATTGTTTGCACGTCAAGGGGGACTCCTGATCATCGCGACTCAGGAGCCTAACGGGTCACGTAGCCCCTCACTCCTTGGCCCGTCCCGGTCTTTGGTCGGCCCAACGGCGGTTGAGGTATGCGCGGGGCCGGGCTCTGCCAACGTAGAACATCAACCTATCCTCGCGTACTCTCCCTGTAAGTTGTTTGCACGTCAAGAGGGACTCCTGAGCATCGCGACTCAGGAGCCTAACTGGTCACGTAGCCCCTCACTCCTTGGTCCGTCCTGGTCTCCGATCGGCCCAACGGCGGTTGAGGTATGCGCGGGGTCGGGATCTGCCGACGCGGAACACAAAGCAAATAGGAAAAAATCGCAAAATCTCGAAGAAAATATTACAAGACATATTGTCCTCACAATATCAAATGAAAGTTTTAACGCCTCCACGGGGCCTGACACGTATCGCATGGATGAAACAGGAAAGCAATCGCAGCTCACTCCTAGACATCGTCATCTGCAGGATCGGCGGCATCGCCGGTCAAGGGAGCAAGGACGAAGCCGCGGAACTTCTTCAGCAGGGCCTCCACCTGACCTTTCACGGCTATGGCAGCGGCCACACAATGCTTGTTAGCTACAGCCTCCAGCAGCTCACCAAGACAAGCATTGGGGTCGCGAAGGTACAGATGGCTGAAGACACGCGTCAGCGCAGCCGAAGAAAAGACGTGAGCCTCCGCCTCAGCCATAGGACCGATGCCCTCGACGACTTCCTCAAGCGCCTTCACCAAGTGGGGAAGCAGCTAAGCAAGGCCATCCTCATCGGTGGTCAGTGGCTTCTCCAGGCCCTTCTCGTATAGTGACTTCAGCGCCACGCAGGACCTCTTCTCAAGAAGCGAGAAGGCCTCGCGGTCTTCGGCCAGGACCTTCTCCTTGGCATTGAGCTCGGCCTCCCTCGTCTTCGCCTCCTCCTCTAGTTCCTCCAGCCGGCTGCGCTCCGCGGCCTGCGCCTTCGTCAGCTCCCCCAGTTCGCCGTCGCGACCCTTGATGGCGTCCTCCCGAGCCTTCATCTCCTCCTCCTTCGCTTCGCGGCCGAGTCCTTCTTTTGCGCACTCGTCGCGCAGCCTCTTCAGCTTGCCCTCTAGCTGTCGGTAGCGGTTGCGGGCGGCCTCGGCGTCCTTCAACGCCGCCTCATGATCGACCGCAGCTCTGGCGGCGGCCTGCTTCTTCTTCTTGGAGGCCGCCGCGGCCTGGCTCAGCGACGCTCGAACGGCCGAGTCGGAGTGACGCCAGCCTGAGGCCAGCTCCAGGCGCCCGGCCACTAGGTGCGGGTCTGCGCCCAGGAGGTCTTCCCGCAGCTTGGCCATCCCCGAGAAGACACGCTCAAAGGCTGCAGAGGGGGCAGAAGAATTTGGGGCCAGAGGAGCAGCAGGAGTAGGAGGCGATGTAGTTACCAGAGCCTAGAAGATCGAGAGCTCCGGAGCCCTTGGGACCTCATCAGCAGAGCCGGGTGCCGGCACTTCCGGAGCCAACGGGGCCACAGGGCTGGTTCATCCTGCCGATGCTCCTCTCGGCCTCGCGAGGGCGACCGGGCTAGGGAGGTGCGGGTGCTGTCACCCCTCTTCTCCGCAGAGGGAGGCACGGCCGCGACACCCCCTTTCTCTTTGCCGAAGACTCTATCCTGATCGACCAGACGAATGTCAGAAAACAACAAGTATAAGCAGGAGCAAGACGAAGCTCGAAGCACTTACTGATCCACTGTGACATAGTCCACCCTCCGCTTGGTGAGCCAAAAACCCGAAAGCGTCGGGGCCTGAGGAGTGGGCACACGGGCTCCGGGAGCAGAAGACGGCGCAGCGGTAGGACTGGAGACGGTCCCAAGCGGCTCCACGTCGGAGGCAGCATCTCGAGAGACCGGTGACGATCTACCCCTTGTCGGGATGACGGGCAGCTCCCTCACCTCCTGGCGGGCGACGACCTCGGCATCGTCTGGTAGGGCGCGAAGGATGTCGGCCTTGCTCAAGGGGGAGTTCTCCCACATTCCCTCGGGGATCTCCTCCGAGCCCTCCTCCTCCTCTTCCTCCTCGCGGGACTCGTCAGAAGACACCTCCACCGGCTTCGGCATCGCGGAGGCCCCAGCGAGCGCCGGTAGCACCAGCACGCACGCGTCAAAGGTCGGCCTGAAAGCAACGAATTGCTCCCAGTCCTTGCGATGGAACAAAGGAAGAAAGGCGCTCGGCGGGTACTGTTGGTTGTCCCCAACCAAGAGACGCAGAATTGCAGTCAGCTCGTCATCAGGCAGGGCCACCGGGCTCAGACGAACCTTGTCTCCTTCACCTCCAAGCTTCCACAAGGGGCGCATGCACGCCTGGAGTGGAGCAATGCGCAACATCAAGAATTCCATCAGGAGCATGACCCTAGTCACCTTGGCCGCCTTCGCGTTGCCCGGCTTCAAATCAGTCTTCATCTGCTCCAAGACCGACGATGCTCGCTCGTCGGTGAGCTCAACACGAGACCACCCCTTGTCAGACTAGGGCGCCTCCGTCGGCAGTTCCAAGCGTGGATGGGCTCACTTGGCACTCGTCATGACCCATTTGGCCCTGATGTTGTCAACCCTCTTCCCGGTGTTCGAGATCGAGTTGGCCTGGCAGGCCGCGATGAAGTTGGCGCACCTGGAGATATGACCACCGGTGACACGGAGGAAGAAGAAGTGGCGCAGCAATGCCACGGACGGCATCACGCCCAGGTACACCTCGCAATAGTAGGTGAAGATAGACAAGAGAAGAATGGACTTGGGATGGAGATGCAGCGCCTGCAACCCAAAGTGGTCGAGGACCTCGAAAAAGAAATCAGAAAAGGGGGGAGCCAACCCGGCAGCGATGCTGCTCGTGAAGAAAGGGAAGAAGGTGCTTCCCTCAGGCTCCGGCTCGTCGTGGGCAAGCCGGAGCTCCGTCTTCCCCCTCTCATTGCTCACCCCCACCGTCAGCAAGCGCGTGGCGGGAAGGTTCTTTTCCGTGACGTTGGGCGCATCGAGGGCTGGCTCGAACCAGGCCGGCGCTGAGGAAGACTTGACCTTGCGCGGCGCCATTGGACGCCAATGCGGAGTGAAGTTGAAGAGGATCTGGAAGTTCCGGTAGGAAGAAGCGAGAAAGGGGGTCTGAAGCAAGGCGAGAAAGAAGCAATGAAGGCAAGCGCTATCCGCGCCAGCCTTTTTGTCAAGTTGGGCAGTTGCCGAGGTAGTGTGGGGAAGCGAAGACGCCCACGTCCAATCAACCGCCACGCGTCTACTGAGGCCGCATGCTTTGGGGACACGCGGTGCTCCGCGCTTGACCGTTTGGCTTTGCCTCAAAGCCAAGCCTGAGCGCGCCTTGGGCCATGGGGCTACTGTCGGCTTCCTGGGAATGGGGGTCCCCAGACTTGCCTGCCTGCAGCCTACGGCGTGGCTGGGCTGGCAGGTCTGTACGACCCATCTTCATCAACAAGGCATTCAAGACCCTCGTGAGGGGCCAAGCCTCGCGAGGCGGACCACGCAAGACCTCCTCAGGAGCGTCCTCGCCAGGCAGGCTCACGAGGGGCGTAGAGATCAAGGCAGGGCAAACCTCGTGAGGTCCTCGTGACGTGAGCCATGACGATCGAGGCCAGGCGGGCGCCAGCGCGGGCAGTGTCCTTGTTTCCTCTTTGGTGCCAAGGGGGCAAGCGCAGGTGCGGAGTCCCAAGGCATCAAGCAAAGGTTTCCATATTGGTGCAACGAGACCAAGACCAGAAGGACGGCAGGACGGATGTCACCATGGAGCCCAAGACGGCGTCATCACCAGAGCCTTTGGCAGGCGAAGACCACCTTTTGTCAGGATAACTTGTACTAGCTATCCCCTTTCAAATTGGCCGTTATTGGCTCCCTTCCCGCTCAAAATTTGGGGAGAGGACCAGGGCCTATATAAGTAGAACTAGCCATCATAGAGAGGAGGGACCTCATCACAACTGGGAAGCAGATCCAAGATCATCTCACCCACACAAGTTCACTAAGCACAAGAACACCTCAACCTTAGGAGGCTATTCTTCCCCTTATAACTGTTCTTCATCAACCCAAGAGGCAATCCACCACCACCACATTGGAGTAGGGCATTACACCACAACGGTGGCCGTAACCAGTATAAATCTTGTGTCTTTCTGTGTTGTGAGTTCGTTGAGTTCATCTGCGAGATCTTAGAGAGCTAGGGCATGGATCGATAGGGAGAAAACCTTCACGCACACCCCAGTATTCGAACCTCAAGGGTCTGCAGGAACCCGTGATCCGACACTGTGGGTTAATCGTGATCTTGGTTGGTATGATTGTATATTTTATTTATGGTGCTTTCTATAGTGCCCTCTATCTCGTGCAAATGTGGGGGATCCTCGCTGTAGGGTGTTGCAATATTCCATGATTCTCTTATGGTGGGTTGCGAGAGTGACAGAAGCTTAAACCCGAGTAAGCGGGTTGTTGCGTATGGGATAAATAGGAATTGATACTTAATGCTATGGTTGGGTTTCACGACCTTAATGATCTTTAGTAGTTGCGGATTCTTGCTAGGGGTCCAATCATAAGTGCATATGATCCAAGGAGAGAAAGTATGTTAGCTCATGCCTCTCCCTCATGTAAAATTGAAAGAATGATTCACTACAAAAAAATACACTTTCCTGATGATATGTGTTTGTCACAGTAGGTCATGTTTTCTGTCATGCATGTACATCCATGATGATTTTAAGACAGAATCAAGATAGTCATACTTGTGCTGTCGTAGAAGTGTTCCATGACAATACCGAAATTATCATCACGGAAGTGTTCACTTCTATGACGATAAATGACATGTGATCTTGCAGCGCACCATGGCTTTCCAGCGAAACAGGGGACACTTAATGCAGGCTAGGGATAGAAAGGTGGGGGAATGGGCTGGAGAGGAGGTGCGATTTTGGGGCAGTGGCTCGTGTAGGCCGAGCAGCGAAGGTTCTAGTGTGAATAGTGGTGCCAGTGACGACCGGTCTATCGGCTTTGACTCTACATCACTCTTATCGCGTTCGTGTTGCACCCCGGCACACTGGACCCTCCTCGTCGCTCACGGAATGGAACGCGTTTCGTCTTGCATTTTCGCTCACTTGTGGGACCACAGTTGAGAGCAAACCGACGTCCCTCCCCTCCCCCGCCTGCGTCATTTATACTACTACTCCCTCTGTTTTATGCGGAGTAAATAATAACAGAGGGGGTATACTACGAATGAGGATCCCCTGACATGGCCGAACCCATTGAGTAACTGACATGCGGGGCCTAGCAAGCATGGGGTCCGCCAGTCAGTGACCGTAAGAGAGGGTCAGGCAGGGATACCTACATCAGAGGATCCACTTCCACTACTACTCCCTCCTTCCATCTATACAGAGCCTAATGTGTTTTTCGAGGCTAACTTTGACCAAATGTTAGAGTAATATATATGACATGCAACTTACACAAAGCATACAGTCAAATTCGTAGGTGAAAGGAGCTTCCACTGCTATAATTTTCACATTATACATCTCATGTACTATTAATCTTGTCAATAGTCAAAGGCGGTTTTGAAAAACGCATTAGAGCATGGTTAATAATGTACCCGACTGTTGGCTATAAATAGATGCCACCTCACTTAGATCCATCATAAAAAATACTCATATACAAATAGGTTGGCTCTTAGAATTGCTATTAGGTTGGCTCTAAGCATTTAATATTTGCATGAGCAAGGTATATGATTGGAAGAGAGTTGCATGCATACTATTTTTTCTTGATCTATGTGTTATAATCGGGCTGTAGAATAAGAGCCTGCTTCACTCTCTCTCCTCTCTTCTCACTCCTCCAAGTAGGATTTTAATGACATGGCAAGTCTTATAGCCTGCTGACTAGGCCTTATTAGACTTGCTCTTAGACCCTATATAAATCGAAAGAGATAGTACTATGAGCACTGCATACTCTACTATAGATGTTGTCAGTACTCCACTACTACTATTGGACAGGGAGCTTAAAAAGTTACTATTGGACTGGCTATACGTGGCGAAATTTAGTAGGAAGAGCATGTGCGAGAACAAGCACATTCACGTGTTTGAAAACAAATGGGAAACCATCTCTGTTTGAATACAAATCTAGGAGTACATACGAATCTAACAATATTGATTGGGCGTTGTTGAATGTTGATACTTTTTCCTGTAAGTTCGATCAAAGTAGATATACTTTGACTAAACATAAAACTTATATGTAAACTAGAAAGGATTAGTGGGAGTATATTGTATGTTCAAAAGCAAAACGAACATTGAATACCCTTTACATATGATTTGCGGATGCTATGATCACCGGTTCATAATTTTGAATCCTCCTTAGGTATCACACATGCACCCAGTCGTTCTCTCTCGGTTTCATCTCGGGCTCTGGAGATTGATTGAAAGAGGACCGGGTGGGTACAATACGTTTGTTTCGCTAATTAACATTAAATATACTCCCTCTGATCCCCACAGACCCCCACCCCCCGCGGGTCATTTCTATTATAGAAACAGACCAAACCTTTATCTCCTTGCATGACACGCAATTGATATCTCAACATCAATCGGTCTTGTCAAGATGTGTCGGGGCATGAACCGAATGGCATGTCAAAACTAAGACGGGAAGCGAAATGTAGTGGAGGTAAAGTGAAACTTTAAATGAACCATTTGTGTGTATGCATGCCGGACAAATTACAACATTGGAAATACAAGCATGGTCAAGGCCCACATGCGAATGATACTCGGCAAAATGTTCAAATGAGGAATGCGGGAGGATGGACTCGACCGGAGGGCGGCATGATCGATGGAGAAGAGGGTTGGAGAGGAATGAGAAATAAACAACGCCACATGTTTATACTTGAACGACTCAAATAAACAATAAGTTGTCTCGTTTTCCCTTCCGTCTTGGTCACGAAGTAAGATACTTCCTCCGTTTTTATTTACTCTGCATATTAAGTTTGACTGAAGTCAAACTTCATAAAATTTGACCAACTTTATAGAAAAAATATGAACATTTACAATAGAAAATCAATATGATGTGAAAGTGTATCCAATAATGAATCTAATGGCATTGATTTGTTATTGTATATGTTATTATTTTTGTCTATAAACTTTTTCAAAGTTTACAAAGTTCGAGTTTGAGCAAAGCAAAAATGCGGAGTAAATAAAAACAGAGGGAGTACGCAGGGACTAGTATAGTTACTACTGCCGGAACATGGTAAGTTGGACCCCTAAATGAGGGCACGGACCGGGCACACCTCAATTATTCCTTCAAATAGTCGGATGCCTACATTAGCACACCATATGACTACTTAATCAAGTATTACGCTTCACTAGTTGAAAATGAAAAGGGTGGTACCGTACCCAAAACCACCACACTTGGGGCTAGGGTAACAACTTGGTATTGTACCACATTTGAACCAGCGCACAAAAACCACCTGTTCTGCGCCTAATGTGCAACACAGAGCACTGACGCTCGAATTTGGCCGAGAAAATAGGGAAACCGACATGTGGGGCACATCTGTCAGGATGACGTGGCATAGACTAGTCTAATGGAGGAGCTGGCCCACGATCTCCTTGCCACCGGCAACCGTTCATGTGGCTCATGGGGGCCAGCAACATGGCCTAACTCCTGCACTGCCTCTGGACACAGTGACCACGGTGAGCGACAGGCTCATCATCGCTGGACACGGTCGGCTTTAGTGTGCCAAGGGTGGCGTTAGTGGTGTGGCACGAGCAGCAGATCAACACCCGGCTCGTCGAGAATGCACGGGGTGCCGAAGTGCACGCACATCGTGACGCGTCCGCGGAGTGTTGTAGTGCGGCCAACTGCATCCCCAGGACCTGAGACCATGCCGGGTCGTCTTGCTTTTTCAATGATATGTGGGGATCACATGTAAGCAAAGGGCGTCTCCAACGTTGCCATGACCGTAGCTGACTACCCTAGCACACCAAAAACCCTCGTCCCTTGCGCCATTGCGTCGTGTGTTCCCAGCTGGCACCAACTTCCCGCATTCATGTCGTCCGTCCGTATGCCGTCATTAAGAGGCTCAGTTCCCGAGGAACCAACTCCGGTGACTTATTGATGCACTCGGATGCTTGGCATCATCGGAATGCGGTACTTAAAGTGGCAACACCCAGCTAAACTCCACACCGTACTGCATCATCCTGCTACCTGGCACCCGAACGCTTGTCTTCGGGGATGAAGCTCGAGGTCGCCGCCCTCGCTCAAGTCGCCTCCTGCAACAGAATACCACGGTAGCCAGACGCGGACGTGACCGCACAAGCAGTGGCCACGTTGGCGGCCGACGACGGGAGCACCGTCAGCCACTTGTCCTACTTGCCGACGTCAAACGTCCGGCACCGCCGAGTTCGGGGACTCCTTCGAGGATGAGTAGAGCATGAGAGGCGGTAGGGCATGGTGTGCCAACTGGTCGGTCTGTCTCCTGTGTTCTACTCTTCCTCACCAGAGACTGCACCTTCACTTCACGGGTCTTCAACCCCGCCCCCATACATGGAAATCGTAGATGGAGGACGTCGGTCGCTGCCATAGAATAGGTTTAGGGTCGGGTTTCTTTTATTTTTCTATCCTATAAAAGTTTGAAATGTAATGAAAATCTGCCGTGTTTGCATTAATCTCGACTGGTGTATATGAACATTCACAATAATAGAAAGATATATTGTAGGAGTATATGGAATGATGATTTGTTTTTGTGTGTATAAACTTAGAAGGTTTGACCCGAGACAAAGCTAACAAGCAAAGTAAATAAACACATAGTGTCTACATACACAATTTATCTTAGGCACTCCAATATTACGTCCACTACACATTCACGCATTTCACATCTTTATACATCTACAGGAACCTACAAAAGGGTTAACGTAAATTGCCTCTCTCCCCCCTAATTTTCATGGTGGTGGGCCCCTCCCTCCCCCAATCTACAATCAACAGCTCACACATTTTCTATTACGTTAATTACGTAACTGGGATTACGTAGGTGTAGCATTACTCATCCTAAAAAAACCAACTAAGCCAACCTCCCAGCATATCGCGCTGGAAAAGACCCGGCTGCACCGTTTTAGTCGGGATTACAGGATTAATAATAGTAGTATCGATGGATCGCGCGAAGCACCAAGTTTAAAAGGAAAAAAGGCCACACACTCACAGCACCCCTGTCGCGGTTGCATTGCACCCCACACACTGTCGGATTTCGGGTTCCGGCAGAGCCTTAAGGTTCGAACTCTCGGGTGCACACGGAGATCATTCCCCTACCGACTCGCGCTTCTATGGCTCGCAAGAAATCTAGGTTGGAAAGAAGAACACACAAAGGACACAAGGTTTATACTGGTTCGGGCCACCGATGTGGTGTAATACCCTACTCCAGTGTGTGGTGTGCTGGATTGCCTCAGGGGCTGATGATGAACAATACAGGGGGAAGAACGACCTCACGAGAGGTGTTCTTGAGCAGGTGCGGTGTGTTCTACTCGGTCTGAATCCCCCTCCCTCTATGGTGGCTAGTCCTACTTATAGAGGCCCTGGTCCTCTTCCCCAAATGTGAGCGGGAAGGGCGCCAACAATTGGCCATTTTGAAGGGGAACATCTAGCACAAGTTATACTGACCAAAGCTGGTCTTTAGCTGCCAAAAGCACTGGTGATGACGCGTCTTGGGCTCCATGATGACCTCCGTTCTGCCGCTCTGCTGGTCTTGGTCTCGTTGCACCGGAATGGTAACCTTTGCCTGATGCCTTGGACTGTGCTTGTTCCCCTTGCACCGAAGGGGAAACACGGACACTGCACAGGCCGGTGCCCGCTTGGCGCCCGGCTGATCTTGATCGTCATGGCTTGCGTCATGGGCTACTCGCGAGGTGCCCCTGCCTTGATCTCTCCGCCTCCTCGCGAGCCTGCCTGATGAGGCTGCTCTTGAGGAAGCTTCCTATCGTCCGTCCCGCAAGGCTTGGCCCCTCGCGAGGGTCTTGAGTTTGAGCTGATGAAGCTGGGCCGCACTGGGCCCCCACTTGAGCCACGCCGCAGGCCGCAGGCAGGCAAGTCTGGGGACCCCCATTCCCAGAACACCGACGGTAGCCCCTGGGCCCGAGGTGCGCCTGGGCTGGGCCTAGCAGAGAAGTGAAGGAGCAAGCGTGAAGCGCCGCAGGCCCCAATAGCCTGCAGCCTTGGGCGCCGCGTGGCGACAGATTGGACGTGGGCGTATGCGCTTCCCCATGACGCCTTGGCAACTGCAAGACTTGACAAGTCCCTGCATGCAGAGAAATGGGTCATGATTACCTGCGATCATGGTGGTTGGTGGTTGGCCTTCTCCAGCTATAAGTACGGGACTGTGCGAGCCTCGTTAGCGTATCCCTTCCTGCTACTCCTTTCCTTCTTCTTGGCTACTCGCCATTCCCATGGCTCCGCCGAAGAGATTCTCGGCCGCGAAGAAAGGAAAAGCTCGTCCGCCAGGGCCAGACTCCCCACCGACCAAGCGCGGCTGGGGCTGCCCTTGCAAGCACCCCACAGTCCCCGTAGTGGCTTCCCGTGGCCATGGAGGCAGTTCCCTGTGCGGTGGTGAGCGCCCGGTTGCCGATGGAAGGCACGATGTGGCCGCGAGGCCCCCCAGGCCGCGCTTCCGCTCGGCGGAGGTGCTGCCGGAGTTTGTCGTGTGGTCGGTGGACCCGACCAGCACCTGGCTCTAGCTCCCCCGTTTCTTCGTAAGTGAACTGCCGGCCGACGCTTGGGGGCGCCTCTGGATTCAGGCAGATGGTTGCTGCAGCAGGGCCTCCTGGGCGTCGCTAGAGGTCTCTGCTTCTGGGAATGCGGTCCTGACCCGCGACTGGCAAACGTTTGCCCGTGCACACGGCCTGAGCCGGTGGTGTACCCTGCACTTCAAATTTGATGGTGACGCCACCCTCTACGTCAGGGTGTTCGGGGAAGACGGTCGCCGCGCTGGGTGCTGCCTCGAAGACGATGACCGCGGCCGCCTGCCCAGCCCCGGTGCTGACCAACATGAAGACGGCGGCAGGCGTGTAGGCGGCGGCGCTCGGGGCTCGCCAAGCTTCAGCGACTCTTTCTCAGGAAGTAGCTCCTCCAGCGGTGGCCGCGACCAGCCCCCGCACCGTCGCGCCTGCCTGGGTGAAGGTAGCGGGTCAACCAGCCGTCGCGCCCCGGTGAAGCGAGAGGAGGGATCTGCCTGAGCCCCCCAAAGGCAGCTCGAGCTTTCGCCTCAAGTTGGTGCTGAGCAAGTCGTGCCCATTTTGTTTTTCTTCTTTCCCTACACAAAAAAAGAAGGTAGTGTAGGGCCCTATGGGGGCGTGTTAGAACTATTGCTGTTAATCATTGTGCTGCTTCCGCTATTTCTGTGTTATGTTTCCACGCCGCGTGCCCATGTGCGGGAATTATTTAGCTCAGTGGGGCTTGATGTGGTCCTCCCCTCCCGAGGCTGAGGCCTCACCGCGTGCTTCATGTCCTGCAAGGATTAGCAGGAGGAGTAGCCTTCGGTCTGGTTGTGGGGGCAATCAGCCCAGGTCCCGCGCTCGTGTCGCGATGCCCGTGGGGCACGGACTGGTAGGGGTGCTCCCACAGCGGACCCGGACAGGAAAGCTTCAAACGATCGGGGCATAAAACACTCGCAAGGGCGCCCGCGAACCTCCCTTGTGAGATTTGCGAGAGAAAACGAGGCAAGTGAGTGAAAAAGATAAAGAGTCACAAGCCTGGGACGACAACAGCTCCAGTAAAACTTCAAACAGGAACGAACAAGCCAACTGCAGAAAGCAAATGAAAAAGCCGCGTCCGGCACCTATTCTAGTCTTCGACGTCTTCTCACCAGCGCGGAGCTAAGTGCTGCCATTGTGCGTGGGCGGGAGCCCCCGAGGCCCGAGGGTGGCACTGCGGAGACTCCGGGGGGTGTACAGCCCCACTCATTATTACGTGAGAGTGTCACGGGCGGCGAGCTTCACAGGCATTAGCCTTCTTAATAGGCACCGAGCCTTGCGCAAAACGCGGCAGCTTCACAGGCATTGGCCTTCTTCACAGGCACCGGGCCTTTCCCAAAACGCGACAGCTTCA
Source organism: Triticum aestivum (assembly GCF_018294505.1). Taxonomy (NCBI): domain Eukaryota; kingdom Viridiplantae; phylum Streptophyta; class Magnoliopsida; order Poales; family Poaceae; genus Triticum; species Triticum aestivum. The sequence continues at coordinate 534,167,175 of NC_057812.1, forward strand.
CAGGCATTGGCCTTCTTCACAGGCACCGGGCCTTTCCCAAAACGCGGCAGCTTCACAGGCATTGGCCATCTTCACAGGCACCGGGCCTTTCCCAAAATGCGGCAGCTTCACAGGCATTGGCCTTCTTCACAGGCACCAGGCCTTTCCCAAAATGCGGCAGCTTCATAGGCATTGGTCTTCTTCACAGGCACCGGGCCTTTCCATAGGCGCTAGGCCTCGCTCAGGGATAGAACCTCCGGAGATGTTGAATGTTCCACGCGTTCTGGATGGGTACCCCCTCCGGGGTCTCCAAGCGCGCGGAGCCAGGCCTGGAAACATGAACAACCTTGAATGGGCCCTCCCATATGGGAGAGAGCTTGTGCAGCCCCTCCCTAGAGAGAACCTGTCTGAGCACGAGGTCCCCTACCTCAAGAGTTCTAGGACGGATGTTGCGGCAGTGGTATCGCCGCAGTGCCTGTTGATACCTTGCCGCTCGCAGCGCGGCTTCTCGTTGATGTTCCTCCCCCAGCACGAGATCCGTCCCCCGCATGGCGTCCTGCTACGTCTCGTCGAACGCCAGGACCCATGCAGAGTGAGGCCTGACCTCATGAGGGAGGACAGCCCCTGCTCCATAGACGAGGAAGAACGGGGTCTCGCCAGTTGGCTTGGCTGTGGTTGTGCGGATAGACCACAGCATGGACTGGAGCTCGTCGTACCAGCCCCTGCCGCAAGCCTCCAGCTTCTTCTTGAAGGTCCTGGCTTTGAGGCCCCTAGGACCTCCGCGTTGGCTCGCTCGGCCTGGCCGTTGCTCCGGGGTGTGCCACCGAGGCGTAGCATATCTGCGTTCCAAGTTTAGCACAGTACGTTTTGAAGAGATTACTGGTGAATTGCGAACCGTTGTCGGTGATGATGCAGTTAGGCACCCCAAACTGGCTCACGAGACCCTTGATGAACTTGACTGCGGAGCCTGCTGGGATGGTGCGGACAGCTTCAACCTCAGCCCACTTGGTGAACTTGTCCACAGCGACGTAGAGGTAGCCATAGCCCCCTGGCGCCCGAGGGAACGGGCCCATAATGTCTAGCCCCCAAACTGCGAACGGCCACGAGAGGGGTATAGTCTGTAGACCCTCCGTCAGCTGATGGGTCTGCCTAGCGTGGAACTGGCAGGCCTCGCAAGCCTTCACCAGCTCAACGGCGTCGCTGAGTACTGTGGGCCAATAGAATCCACTTCGGAACGCCTTGCCGACGAGGGTTCACGACGATGAGTGGTGCCCACAGTCTCCGCCGTGTATGTCCGCCAGCAGCTCCTTCCCTTGCTCTCTGGAGATGCAATGTAGGGACACATCTTTTGGTCGCTTCCGGTAGAGCTCCCCATCCTTGATGCAGTAAGCTGTGGCCTGCCGCGCTACACGCTCCGCCTCCTCCTCACTCTCCGGCAGGGTCCCTTGCATCAAGTAGTTCTTGAGATCTGCGATCCAACACCCTTCCTGAGGCTCTAACGCCAGGAGTAGGCGTGCCCCTGAAGCCAGGCCGCAGGCCGGAGCTCCCGAGGTAGGCGGCTGAGGGAGCTCCTCCCTTGGTTGCGCCGTGCTCTATAGTGATGGTGCCGCCGAGGGTTTGAAGAGCCGCTCCTCAAAGACGACAGGCTCCTAAGGCAGCCACCTGGCTGCCCTCTTGGCAATGTCATCAGCCTCTTGATTGGTGCCGTGAGGCACATGCTGCAACTCCAGCCCCCAGAACTGCTTCTCCATCTTGCGAACCTTAGCGAGGTAGGCTTCCATGTGCTCATCCTTTGGTTTGTATATCTTGTTGGAGAAGTTGACGAGGAGCTGCGAATCGCCCTTGATGATGAGGCGCTTTACCCCTAAGGCGATTGCGGCTTTCAAGCCTTCTATCAGGCCTTCGTACTCTGCTATGTTGTTGGAGACCTTTTCTCCGTGCTAGAAACAGAGTTGCACGGCGTAGTAGAGTTTGTCCTCAGTAGGGGATACGAGCACTGCGCCAACTCCCGCGCCGTGTCGGGAGAATGTCCCATCGAAGTACATGACCCAACCGTCTGGTGCCTCACTTCCAGGGGAAAGTGATCGGTCCTCGCCTGCCTCGAGACCCGGTGCTTCTGCCCATTCTGCCACGAAATCCGCAAGTGCGGCTCCCTTGATGACTCTGGTCGTACTGAATTCTAGCTGAAATGCCTGTAGTTCGATGTTCCATTCAGCAACTCTTCCAGGTGAGTTGGGGCTCCTGAGTACCCTTTCCAAGGGGTATGCTGAGACGACTTTGATGGGATGGCCCTGGAAATAGTGCCGTAGCTTGCGTGAGGCCACTAATAGCGCGAGGAGGAGTTTTTGAGGCATGGGGTACCACGCCCTTGCATCCCGTAGCTCCATGCGGACGAAGTACATGGGATGCTCGACGAGGTTGAGGGTGCTGGCGCAGCTTGCATCCTCCAGAGTTCGAGGCATCTCCTGAGATGGTGGAGCCCCCAGTGCTTGGTCGCTTGGAGAGGCCTCTCCTGCTCGGGCTCGATGTTGGCTCCTATGGTGAAGGTAGCGTCAGTGGACCTGTCCTCATCGACCGGTACCTGCTTGGTTTCTGCCTTGTCTTGGGTGAAAAACTGCTTCTTTTTAGCCAGCGCAGCCCCCTTGGGCTCAAGGGCGTCAGTGCTGGTGGGCTGCGCCACCGCGGCCGCCCTGGAAGCAAGCTTGAGCGCCTGTAGCGCATCCCTTGTGTCTGCTGACACGGTAAGGACGCCGCTGCTTCCGGGCATATTCATGAGGTTGTACGTCGGGTGAGTTGCTGCCATGAACCGGGCCAAGGCCGGATAGTCGAGGATGGCATTGTAGGGGAGACCGATGGGGGCGATGTCGAAGTCGATCAGCTCTGTGCGGAAGTTGTCGTGGGTGCCGAAGGTCACCGGGAGGCGGATCTGTCCCAAGGAGGTGGTGGAACCGACTCTGACACCCGAGAAAGGCCTGCTAGGCAGAAGCCAGTCTAGTGGCACGTGGAGGAGGCTGAAGGCCTCCACCGAAAGCACGTTCAGGCCGGCACTGCCGTCGATGAGGGTCCTGGTGACGGCCACCTGGCATATGGTGGGGGTGCATAGCATCGGGAGCGCGCCCAAACCGATGGGGTTGAAGGGGTGATCATCCGAATCAAAGGTTAGATCGGCCTCGGGCGCCACCCAGCCCAGGGGGGGCTTCTCGGCGCTTGGAGGCGGTGCTGATCCGGTGGGTGAACGGCTTGACGTGGTGGCTCGAGGGTGGTGCATGTGAGCCACCCAGGAGAGCTGCGATGATGGGCGGCATTGGTGCGGCATAATGGGCGAGGAAGAGGTCGCGCAGCTCCTCCCAGGAGGTCCCAGAAGCCGTCGGCAGGTGGAGGAGCCACGCGCGCGGGTCACCGGCGAGGGCCATGGGAAACCAATTGTCCATCACCTGGTCGTCGCCCCCGGCTTTGAGGATGGCCTCCTCATACGCCAGCAGGAAAACCAGCGGATTCGTCGCGCCGTTGTATTGTGGCGGCATCTCAGGCTTGAACTTGTGTGGCCACTGGACCTGTCGCAAGGTGGGGGCCAAGGCTCGGAGCCCCCCGGCCACAGTGCTGGCATCGGTTGCCAGAGCAGGCGGCGTGTTGTCCGCCATGAGGGCGAAACGTGATGTTGGTGGAGAGCGGGTTGTCGAGAGGGAGAACTCTGGCGCACCCCTACCTGGCGCGCCAAATGTCGGATTTCGTGTTCTGGCAGACCCTTAAAGTTCGAACTCTGGGGTGCGCACGGAGATCTTTCCCCTACCGACTCGCGCTTCTATGGCTCGCAAGAAATATAGGCTGGAAAGAAGAACACACAAAGGACACAAGGTTTATACTGGTTCGGGCCACCGATGTCGTGTAATATCCTACTCCAGTGTGTGGTGTGGTGGATTGCCTCAGGGGCTGATGATGAACAATATAGGGGAAGAACGGCCTCGCGAGAGGTGTTCTGGAGCTGGTGCGGTGTGTTCTACTCGGTCTGAATCCCCCTCCCTCTATGGTGGCTAGTCCTACTTATAGAGGCCCTGGTCCTCTTCCCAAAATGTGAGTAGGAAGGGCACCAACAATTGGCCATTTTGAAGGGGAACATCTAGTACAAGTTATCCTCACCCAAGGTGGTCTTCGATTGCCAAAAGCACTGGTGATGACGCCGTCTTGGGCTCCATGATGACCTCCATCCTGCCGCTCTGCTGGTCTTGGTCTCATTGTACCAGAATGGTAACCTTTGCGCGATGCCTTGATCTCTCCGCCTCCTCGCGAGCCTGCCTGATGAGGCTGCTCCTGAGGAAGCATCCTGTCGTCCGCCCCATAGGGCTTGGCCCCTCGCGAGGGTCTTGAGTTTGAGCTGATGAAGCTGGGCCGCACTGGGCCCCCACTCGAGCCACGCCGTAGGCCGCAGGCAGGCAAGTCTGGGGACCCCCGTTCCCAGAACACCGACAAACACGGTCAGTCCTGCACACGCAAACGGAACGCTCTTCGGCTTGCCTCTTCATTGACACGTGGGACACCACTTGGAGAAACCGACCATGCGCCAAACTCTCCCTGCCCATCGCGCAAAAATTCCCACCCAAAAATTCCCCCCAAATCCCAAATTCAACCGCCCTTCGGCCAACTAGCCAATAATATTCCCCAACCCCCCCCCCCCCCAGCCCCCTGCACTCATTCGCTCCGCCAAAGTCGCCCTCCCCGTCGCACCGATACGTCAGCGCCGCAGTTCGTCGAGTGGACACACGACGCTCGTCTCGCTCCCACAGTACGCTCTCATAGACTGTCGTCCTCTAGCCGCGCCACCACCGCTGGCGACGTTCTTGTGGAGACGCACGGCGGTCAGCGCCGCCACCGCTGGCGACGTTCATGTGGATATGCACGGGGTCAACTTCTCCCACGGTACGTGCATTCTATACTGAGGCCCCGTGCATGTCAGTGTAGAGCTGCATGTTAGCTAATAGACGCTGTTAATCTCACTGTTTGCCGAAGTAGTTTACAGTCAATATGCTATGCGTAAGAAGCTTCCTTGCCCTGTTCTACACTCAATCTGTTTGCTGGGATGGCATGCCAAGCCCGATTAGTTGCTAAAATATCCTGCCATATATTTATTGTGACGTAGTTTGCCATGGTCTAGTAGCCAATCTATTAGGTGAAATTGCTCTACACCGTTTGATACTCGATCTTTGTTGCTGAGATAGCCTTCAATATTTCGATGGTTGTGTGCTTGGCCTCATTGACTGCTGAAACAGCTTGCCATAATTTAGCACTCAAATCTGATTGCTGAATTTGCTTTACATATATTTTGTTACTTAGATCTGCTTGTCCAAATATCTTGCCATAGCTTTAGACAATGACATAGGTATTCTTTTTATGGACTTCATAAAAAAACATGTATGTTTTTCCTGTAATATCTAGCAGAAGAACTAATATGTATGTCTAATAGATGGACAGGACATGGATAACTTCTGCTCGAAGATTCTCCATTGCATATGTCGAGGGGGTTTCAAACTTCATGAACTTTATCAAAGCTGGGTACGGTGGTCCGAAATCAGATGTGCTCTGCCCGTGTAGCAGTTGTATGAATTCAGTTACTAGACCCCAGTCAATTGTGAAAAATCATCCACACTTGTACCAGATGTCGGTCACATATACTAGGTGGCTTCATCATGGTGAAGTTGGGAACGTCAATGTTACTGACTATGTGGAAGCAGCAGATCACCATCTTGATCTGCCCGATGCTCAGGTGGAAGAGGAGGAGGAGGTGGTGGTGGCGGAGCCAGTGAGATTGACCAACATTGAAACATTGCTATGAAATGCTCGTGCATTTTGTGAACTTTCACCTGCAGAAGAAAAACGGTGGGCCCGCATGTTGGCACAATGCAATGTGGCTGTCACCCCAGGAAATAAGTTGTCAGTATTCTCAGCTATGGTCACCTTTCTTCAGGTGAAGACATTTGAGCGGATGACTAACAAATCGTTCGATGCGATGTTTGCTGCTTTCTACAAATCTTTCCCAGATGCATGTGAGCTGCCTCACACCTGCAGTATAATGAAGAATTTCCTCCGTGCAGTTGGAATTGGTTATGATATGATCCATGTTTGTAAGAATAATTGTGTTCTGTTCCGGAAGGATTGTGCCAACTTAAGTGAATGCCCAAAATGCAAATCATCAAGATGGAAAGATGGCGATGTTGTGAAGAGGATTGCTCATAATGTTCTGAGACATTTTCTAATTATACCAAGATTGCAGAGGTTGTTTCATGACGCTAAAACAAGAGAAGATGTACTGTGGCATTCTAGGAACCAGGAGTACAGAGATCAGAATGTAATGAGCCATCCATCTCATGGTAATGACTGGAAAAGCTTCAATCGGAAACACAAAATTTTGGCTGCTGACCCGAAAAACATTAGACTTGGCTTAGCTTCAGATGGATTTAACCCATTTGGTCACCAGAGCGCCACATATAACATGCGGCCAGTGCTTGTTATCCCTTACAACATGTTTCCAAATGTCTGCACCAAAGAATCAAACTACATGATGGCCTTGCTCATCCCAGGTCCAAAAAGTCCTAGAAAGGATTTTGATTTATTCATGGAGCCTCTTGTGGAGGAACTTCAACAGCTATGGAGGGGTGTTCTCACTCAAGACTTATATAACAGCCCACCAGCTGATTTCTTTCTACGTGTTATTATAATTTGGTGCATCCATGATTATCCGGCTTTAGGCACTATGTCAGGGCGAACGACACGTGGTTACAATGCATGTGTTTTCTGTTACATTGGACATTGTCGTTTCCATGCTAAGGACAAGACGCGTCCTATAAAATACTGAAGATATGTGTTCAATGCAAAGCATGAAAACCGTGATGCGTCAAAGAGGCTCACCGCCAATGAGTTGCAAGTGGAATTAGAGAAGGTCGGGCATATTACAGCAGGAAACCATCCTGATAATGGTAGCGGGAAAAGGAAGCGTGGCAGGGCAAAGGAGAGATTATTGTTTACCAGCAGGTCCACTTTGTGGGACTTGAAGTATTGGAAAGATTTTGATCTACGGCATAATCTTGATGTGATGCACATCGAGAAAAATATATATGACAACATTACTGGCACACTTCTTAATATTGAAGGCAAGACGAAAGATAACTTAAAATCTAGGATTGATTTGACACACCTGGGTATCAGACAGGATTTGCAGGTGCAAGATGAAGGTAAACCACGGGATATGGCACCAACTGTGTACGTGTTGGACAAGGTAAAAAGAAAAGAATTCTGTGAGGTCTTGTCACATCTGAGATTCCCACATGGATTTTCTTCCAACCCTGAAAGGAGAATCAGTGCAGATGGAAACACGGTACAAGGGTTGAAAACCCATGACTGCCGCGTCCTACTTCAAAGTGTTTTACCTACTATCCTTAGAGGATTGGGCCGCCCTGACTTATACAGAGCAGTTGCAAAGTTGGGACAATTCTTCAAGGAACTCTGTAGTTGAAATATCAGGATAGATGCTTTGGAGCGTCTTCGAGACAAGATTCCAACTATCCTATGTGACCTTGAGAAGATATATTCTCCAGCCTTCTTTGATGTGATGGTGCATTTGGTTGTTCATCTACCTGATGAGGCACTACTTAGAGGTCCAGTACAGTATGGCTGGATGTACCCTATTGAAAGGCGGCTAGGCACTTTCAAGGGCTATGTTAGGAACAAAGCTAGACCCGGGGGTTCCATTGTAGAGCCCTACATTGCTATAGAAGCATTGACATGCTGCTCAAAATACATTGAAACAGCTGATCAGCTTAACAAAGAGGTGAGTGAAGACAATCCTGGGCTCAATGTTTTTTATAGTTCTGTTCGTGTTACAAGGAAGTGTCGACAAGATGAAAAACCTAAAGATTGGGACAAAATGGTTTGGTATGTGTTGAATAACTGTCGTGAGATGCTAACTTATATCAAGTAATTAAGTGCTAAGTACTGCATCTTATACATTGTAATCTACTAAACTTGCAGCACATTCTTATATATTTAGATGTTTGACGTGATCACTATGTTGTGCATCATCTACAAAACGGAGTTACTACCGCAAAACCCAAGAAACATTGACAAACTGGTTATGGCAGGATTTGCGAAATGATCCATGAGCCATGTAAGCTTTTGAATTGCACTATTAGTTTTTTAATATATTGGGTACATAAGATGACCAGCTTGTCTATTTTCTAACCATAGGTTAAGAATATGCGGGAGGATGGGCAGGGAGTTAATGATGCCTTTTATGCACAAGCAATGGGCCCTGATACTCGGGTAAGACATTATGAATCTTGCGTTGTTGGAGATGTGTGCTACAAAACCCTTGCACGCGATGAAGGCAGGATGACACAAAATAGTGCCATCATGAGCACGGATACGTACGATAGAGAGACAACTGAAAGGTATGCTAACATAACAGACATTGTTTAGTTGCATTATATCTCTAGTTTCAAGGTTCATTGGTGTGTGGTTCTGTTGTGCTGACGTTGGTATAACCTGTTTTGCAGGATCGCAAAACCCAGAGCTGATAATTATTTCAAATCCATCAATATCAAGGCGGCATACTAGACCAACGAGCCTTTTATTTTGGCAAATCAAGCAACACAGATATTTTTCTTAGAAGACACATTTGCACGTAGCGATGACTAGAGAGTATTGCAAAGGTTTGAGCAGAGGAATTCGCTTAATAAAGTTGCACAACAAGATGATGCTTACACTGTTGTTGTTGAACAACATTCCACATATGTTCCTGATATCTTTGAGAACCATCACGTCAATGACGTTGGCGAAAAGATTGCATATCGGGCTGTGGACATACACGAGATGATCAAGAAGAAGCCAACGTTTGAGGACATTGAGGATGAAGAAGAAGATGACATTGTGGGGAATTACGATTCAGGCTGATACACACGGAAAAGATGTTGACGCTGCTCCTACGGATCATGATTAGAATGCTTTTGTCATATTTTCCTGTGAGAAGACGTTTTCATCTACTATGTGAACTTGTGTTTGCTATGACAACTGAAACCTCATGAACTTGTTGTTTAGTATTTTGCTGTGAGAACATCACTTATTATGTATGTTGATTTGTGTCTGGTGATTGTATGACGACTAAAAGATGATGACATTATTGTTTAGTTGTACTCATATTTGGCTGTGAAACTTGAATTTGATGACATAGTTTGCTATTGGACTGCAATTTGCTCGACGTCTTCGAATGGGAACAAAGCTGGCCCAACAGGGCCTCTGCTAATTTATTTATTTATTAGCAAATGGGCCTCTCCTATTTATTTATTTATGAGAAAAATGTGATACCCCCCAATTTCCGTTAATAGGAATCATTAGATGTTCACAACACTACGCCCAGCCTGCTAAACAGGTTTCGTTCATTAGTAGTTTCAACAAAGTGCTCATGCCATAGCCACTGAATACATCACGAGTGCTACATACCCTGCAAATGAAGAGACAATCATCCTACAGAGCACATCAATTTTGCCCATTATCTTCACAAGCTCTTTCATCTCCTCATTGTTGTCAAGGCCATTCAGCAGCTGTTGCTTGGCCATGATTAGAGGAACTACATCTTTAACCTTCTGCTCTGCATCTTCCTCTTCTGCCATTCCTTCAGTTACTTGTCCAACACCCCAACCCGCTGGTATTAGGATTCCTCGGCTAACCAAATAATTAGCGTAATTGCAGTCCCCCACATCAGCAACTTCCCAAAAATACAAATCACATCAATCTTCCCTTTTCTGTATGAATCAAATTGGAAGATCATCAACCAAACTATTAAAAATTTAGCAACTGAAAGCAGCAGAACAACACTTAAACATATTATTACCCCATTATTCGGGTATTTGTAGAAGACTCAGCCATGGTTGAGGATTGTGGTTGAGACGCAATGGATGACTCTCCATGATTCGTAGCAGTGGCATCACACCAACGACAGTGGGTTGCAATGAGAAACCGGTTGTGGTGCGTGTGCTGGCGGGGGTGTGATGAGACCCACAAGCGATGGTACGGGTGGCGACTTGGCATATATCTGGTTGTTTCCTGCTGAAGAGAAGGTGGACGAGGAGCCAGCGGACATGGTTGTTGCGGCCAGAGCTTCTGATGCTAGGCAGAGTAAGTAGAGAAGAGGAGAAGCGAATGTTGGATATGTTAGTTTCACTACTTGCAGAGTAGCATAACACCATATATAGTCATAGTCTAGGTTTCGATTCGAACCAGCTAGAAGAGCACGTCTTTCTTTTTTCTAAAACTCAGCAACGTCTCTTTACTAGTACACTAGCTTGAAGGAAGGAGGACAAAATTGAGAGTACCCGGGACTCGAACCCAAGACCTCTCGGTTGAAAACCAAGGGTGCTAGTCACTTATGTGGTGAACATTCCATGGGAGGAGGACGGCAGACAAACGCATTTTCCTCATAGTTTTAGTTGCCACGCAAGATCGAACGGTCGCAATTTCCGGAATGTTATCGGGCGATCGAGCCTAGTTTTTCTTTTCTTCCTATATATAAAAAAGTATGCTACCTGGTGTCGGCTTAGTCAACAAATGATTGTGCCAACCTTGACCATTGGATTGACATTCAACGCATGTTGTGTTTCTTCAGTCTTTTCTTCCTCCAGCCACCAAAGCCAAACCAGAACCGGCAGGACCGCCTGCTCCCGCCTCCCACGGCTGGCTATGCTGTCGCGCACGCATCATGCTTGTTGTGAGAAGCTCTGGATTGTGAGAAGCATATACCCAAACCTGCCCCAAATGGGACCAAAAAAATTACCACGGCATGTTGGTGCCGCTCCATGATAGCATGCCAAGTTTCATGAATTTCAGACAAGATTTGGATTTACTAGAATTTAAAAACCAGGCATCTCAATGTTTGCGGCCGAGTGATGGTGCCAGGGTGTTTGACATTCATTCCCATTTCTTGCATGGGACCTAAGCATGCACCCAAGGACAAAAGATTTGATTTTTCAACCAATTTATATGCATCGGAGCATGTGCATGTAGTTCAAATTTGAATTATGCACATAAATGCATTGAAAACTCACTTAATGCATAAAACTATCCAAACGAACCCCGAAAAATCACAAAAAATAACACAACACTCATGTTGTTCTATGTTCACACGAGAAATATTTGAAATCAATAAGAGGCAATGGATATCGTTTCACCCCCAAAGTTGGGGCGTTCCCTACTAAAACCATCATGCTTGTTATGAGAAGCTCTGGTTTGTGAGAAGCATATACCGAAACCTGCCCCAAATGGGACAAAAAAATTACCATCACATATTGATGCCACTCCATGATAGCATGCCAAGTTTCATGAATTTTAGACGGGTTTTGGATTTACTAGAATTTAAAAACTAGGCATCTCAATGTTTTGCCAGCAATCAACAGTGCCCTTGTGTTTGAAATTCATTCCCATTTCTTGCTTGGGACCTAAGCATGCACCCAAGGACAAAGATTTGATTTTTCAACCAATTTATATGCACTGGAGCATGTGCATGTAGTTCAAATTTGAATTATGCACATACATGCATTGAAAACTCAGTTAATGCATAAAAATGTCCAAACGAACCCCGACAAATCACAAAAAATAACACAACACTCCTGTTGTTCTATGTTGACACGAGAAAATTTTTGAAAGCAATAAAAGGCAATGTATATCATTTCGTCCCCTAAGGTGGGGCGTTCCCTACCAAAACCATCATGCTTGTTGTGAGAAGCTATGGTTTGCAAGAATTATAGACCCAAACCTGCCCCAAATGGGACAGAAAATTTACCACGACATGTTGATGTCGCTCCATGAAAGCATGCCAAGTTTCATGAATTTCAGACGAGTTTTGGATTTAATAGAATTTAAAAACCAGGAATCTCAATGTTTTGCCGACAATCAACGGTGCCCTGGTGTTTGAAATTCATTCCTGTTTCTTGCATGGGACCTAAGCATGCACCCAAGGACAAAGATTTAATTTTTCAACCAATTTAGATGCACCGGTGCATGTGCATGTAGTTCAAATTTGAATTATGCACATAAATGCATTGAAAACTCACTTAATGCATAAAAATGTCCAATCAAACCCTGAAAAGTCACAAAAAATAACACAACACTCCTGTTGTTCTATGTTGACATGAGAAATTTTTTGAAAGCAATAAGAGGCAATGGATATCGTTTCGTCCCCAAAGGTGGGCGTTCCCTACCGAAACCATCATTCTTGTTGTGAGAAGCTTTGGTTTGTGAGAAGCGTATACTCAAACTTGCCCCAAATGGGACAAAAAATTTACCACGGCATGTTGATGCCGCTCCATGATAGCATGCCAAGTTTCATGAATTTTAGATGAGTTTTGGCTTTACTAGAATTTTAAAACAAGGCATCTCAATGTTTTGCCAGCAATCAACGGTGCCCTGGTGTTTGAAATTCGTCCCATTTCTTGCATGGGACCTAAGCATGCACCTAAGGACAAATATTTGATTTTTTTAAACCAATTTATATGCACCGGAGCATGTGCATGTAGTTCAAATTTGAATAATGCACATAAATGCATTGAAAACTTAGTTAATGCATAAAAATGTCCAAACGAACCCCGAAAAATCAAAAAATATAACACAACACTCCTGTTGTTCTAGGTTGACATGAGAAATTTTTTGAAAGCAATAACAGGCAATGGATATCGTTTCGTCCCCAAAGGTGGGGCATTCCCTACCGAAACCATCATGCTTGTTGTGAGAAGCTCCGGTTTGTGAGAAGCATATACCCAAACGTGCCCCAAATGGGACAAAAAATTTACCATGGCATGTTGATGCCACTCCATGATAGCATGCCAAGTTTTATGAATTTCACACGAGTTTTGGATTTATTAAAATTTAAAAACCAGGCATCTCAATGTTTTGCCAGCAATCAATGGTGCCCTGGTGTTTGAAATTCATTCCCATTTCTTGCATGGGACATAAGCATGCACCCAAGGACAAAGATTTGATTTTTCAACCAATTTATAAGCACTGGAGCATGTGCATGTAGTTCAAATTTGAATTATGCACATAAATGCATTGAAATCTCACTTAATGCATAAAATTGTCCAAACGAACCTTGAATAATTCCAATTCTTTTATGACACATATATAGTTGCATGATCACTTCAGATAAAAGGTCTAGCAATTCAAACACCGTCCATGGCCGATGTGACCCCATTATGTAATTCAAATCAAGATAAAAAATCAAGTAGGTCCCACACAGTTTATTGTAACCAATCTTGTGAGATGCAACACAAAATGTCTTTGGACCGTGTCTGAATAAGGGACCGTGTCTGATGACACTTTGCGCGCCAGTTTTTTGGCTGAAGCGATTCCAAATTTTCAGCTTCCGCGGAAATATCTACCTCCCCTCCCCTCCCCCTTACAAAAGGCCACATTTCCCCTGTTTCCGCCTTCCTTTCCAAGTTGAGACCTTCACTCCTTGCTTGCAGCGCCGCCACCTCCTCTTCGGCGACCCTCATTCACGCTACTCGGCCTCACCTATCCAGGCAGGTAATCCACACCCGAGCCCCATCCTCCTCCTCCTTCCACATCCCACATGCCCCGACCATCGGCGCATGCGCGACATGTTCCACCCAAATCCCCGACCCCTCCACCAAATAAGCGCCAGCCTAAGCCATGGTGCTCAAAGTATAGCCAGGACCTCAAGGAGCATTTGGCAGTGGAGAAGCAAATCGCGGCCGCACGCGTGGATGAGGTCGCGATGGATGCCATTCATGCTAACCCCTAGATCTTGGAGGAGCACCTCGCCGTCGAGGCCACCATTGACGCCTCGCGCACCGACACCGCGACGCGGTTGGCTGCTTTAAACGACAGTTTGTGGCATTTTCTCGAGGCCACCGTCGGTGCCTTCGACGAAGACTACGAGGTATTTTCTCAGTGTGCACGTGCTTACCTCATCTCGAGAGCCAGCGGGTTGGTGCCCGGGGTGGCTTAGGCAACTCACCACTACAACGAGGGCACCCATGATCCAGAGGCCTCGCCCTCTTCCATGTCCAAGGAGCCAATCATCATTGATATCTCCGACACTGAGGAGTAGCTTGTCTTATTAGCTCACTATAAGGACCCATGTGCAATTTTCTAGCTATTGCCTTTCCTTAACAAATTCTAGTGAATTGTGCTATCTAGTTTTACCATGCAATCTTCTGTTATAGTGTATATGTTCTATACATTGTGCAATGTGGTGTTCAATTAACTACTTGGTTCAATTCTACAAATGTGATGTTCGATTCTTTAGGGTGCAATATTTCCATGTTGTTAAGCATGCTTGGTTTGGTTAACTGTCTGATCCTCTATTAGGAGTATGTTATATTGTGCAATGTGGTGCTCAGTTAACATTTGGTTCATTTGTTGTGGTGTTTAGTTAACTGCTTGGTTCAATTCTGCAATGCGATATTCAATTGATGTGGCTACATTCTGTTATTGTGTACCATGTGTGGAATAAATCGAATTTTGCTGCACTTAATACATGAGAAACATATACAAGTGCTATATTTCCTAGTTCTTAATCATGCTTGGTTTGGATAAATGGGTTTTCCATGTGGCTTGAATTAATCTGATGAATCTGCAATGTGCTTATTTTTCATTAACATATTTTACTGATAGCATGCGAACCCTTACTTAACCTGATGACTAACTACCTTATATGTGTTGCAGGGAAACAATGGGAAGCACTGAGTTGGAACGGAGAAAATGCGTCGTCGTGTTCATCAGGGGGCAACATAATGCGTCATGTTCATCGAGAGCCAACTGGCTTGGACGAAACAGCCGAAACGAGGCCTGACGTTCCGCAGAACGGAGGAAACGGCCTTGTGTTCAACCACCTACGGTCGAAACAGGATCATGTTCACCGGGCGGGGTGTGGCGTACCGCAAAATGGAGGAAACAGACTTCTCTTCGACCTCCTACGGTCAAAACAGGGTTCTGTTGATCAGGAGGGGTGTGGCGTACCGCGAAATGGAGGAAACGGACTTGTGTTGGAGCGCTACGGTCGAAACGGGGGTCATGTTCATTGGGAGGGGTGTGGTGTACCGCAAAACGTGACTCCACGGGCTGCTGTTCATCCCCACTGTCGACATCCTCCAGCCTCCACGGCTACTGTTCATCCACCATCGACCTCCTCCAGCCTCCACATGTGAGTGTTCATCCAGGGGCTCATGTTCATCCATCCTCCACCGCTCCTCCACCGGCTAGTGTTCAACCAGCCCTCTCCACGGGGTCCTGTTCAACCACCCTTCCATGGGCTATTGTTCATCCAGCCCTCCACCGGCTACTGTTCAACCAGCCCTCCACGGGGTTTTGTTCATCCAGCCCTCCATGGGGTCCTGTTCATCCACCCCAACCGGCTCGATCGGGATCCTGTTCTAGCGGCAACGACCTCTACTACCACGGGGTCCTGTTCATCCAACCCCCACCGGGAACTGTTCATCCACCGCCACCCCAATAACTCTCACTATTCATCAAGAGGCAGCAGGTTCGATTGGCTTCAGTTAGCAGTAGTAGCGAAGGAATCGCTCGATCGGGTTCAGTTAACAGCCAGATCAATCGATCACTCGGGTTCAGTAACGCGTAGCCTGCGGTGCAATCTCTCGGGTTCACTAGGCGAACGCCTCGCTTAGGTTCAGTTAGAGCGCAACGCCTCACACCCACGTGCGTACGTGTATGATAGAAATGCACATTGCTCGGCCCCCGACCACCCATCTTAACCGGGAACTCCCTGGTATTTTCCTTGCCCTCACTTCTACGATGGTTTTTTTCATTATGGACGGCCCAAAGAATGTCATGCAGCTGCGTCTCCGGCCCGCCCAGGAAGAAACGCCCATTTTCTGTCATGATTTTTTGTCATAGAAGTAGGAGCCCACCACATCTATGATGATACCGGGTTTTGTCACAATTATCATCATAGAAGTGTCATAAGCATGACAGAAAAAAAAATTCGTTCGGCCCAAAATGTCAAGGATGTGTCTTTTTTTGTAGTGATTACCAGTACTTGTTATCAATTACCTAGGGACAAATGACTTTCTTGTTGAAAAAAGCTATCCACTTTTATTACCTTGCAATTTATTCATAGTTTTATTCTTGCAAAATAGTTTCATACTTGTTCTAGGTAAAGCAAACGTCAAGTGTGTGTAGAGTTGTATCGGTGGTTGATAGAACTTGAGGGAATATTTGTTCTACCTTTAGATCCTCGTTGGGTTCGACACTCTTATTTATCGAATAAGGCTACAAACGATCCCGTACACTTGTGGGTTATCAAGACCTTTTTCTGGCGCAGTTGCCGGGGAGCAATAACGTGGGGTGAATATTCTCATGTGTGCTTGTTTTATTTATCACTAAGTAGTTTTTTTCCTGTTCTAAGTTGTTCTCTATCTTTAGTTAAGGATATGGAACACAAAACACAAAAAAATTAGTGGTACTTGCTACTCATGGAGATAGGGAAACTTCTAAAAGTCTTGATGCTCGTTATGTGAAAAATATTATGCACTACTTTGATAATCCTGAGAAAACCCCATTCAGCTTGATAATGGGAGTAACGTTGGACCAACGTGAATACTTTAGGGATTATCGCTTGACACAAAAATGGAAACTATTATGGGATCAAATTGATATGTTGCACTCGTATGCTTGGAATTTATGCCATATATGTGATTATACTTATTGCTCTAGGATGAATGCTCCACACCTTCCCCTTTTATGCAAATTTAATGATAATGAAACCTTATCTTCTTATGCTAATGGTAGATATGATTACTATGATGTGGAAGAATAGAAGAATTTGTTGCTTTTAAGGGTGCTTATCAAATTGTATCTTTGTTTGAAAAGTTTGAAGATTTTGATGATTCGGTTTATAGACCTGAAAATTTTGCTTTCCTTAAATAATGCTATGATAATTAAAAATACAATTCTGATAATGATGAATTTATTGAGAAAGTCTCCGCTGTCCAAGAAGAGACTAATATTTTGTAGGAGTCTATGGAAGAAGAAATTGATGAAACTGTGAGCTCATTGGATGAAAGAGATGATATGGAGAGCGGAGAACAAAAGGAGGAAGAGTAGATTAGCTACCCATGCCCACCTTCTAATGAGAGTAACACTCCAACACATACATTGTTTAATGTCCCTTCGTTCTTACCGAAGGAAGAATGCTATGATAATTGCTATGATCATGTTGATTCCTTTGAAATATCCCTTTTTGATGAACTTGATGCTTGCTATGATTATGGCCAAGATACCAATATGAATTATGCTTATGGAGATGAAATTGCTATAGTTCCTTATGTTAAGAATGAAATTTTTGCTATTGCACCCACATGATAGTCCTATTCTCCTTTTGAATTCTCCAAAATACACTATATTAGAGAAATTTGCACTTATTAAGGATTACGTTGATGTTTTTGATAAAGAAATTTTCCTTTTACTATTGCACATGATGTTTTTGATGAATATAATATGCATGTGATTGCTGCTCCAAATTGCAATTATATTGAGAGAGGAACTACATCTCTGCATCTCTATATTTCAAACACGATAGAATTGCAAGAAACTACTTGTGCTATGTATTGGCCTTTACTTGATGTGCATGAATTGTTCTTGTATGACATGCCGATGCGTAGGAAGAGGGTTAGACTTCGTCATTGCATGATATATGTTGCTTTGTGCTCACTACTAAATGTTAAATCATTGTTACTCAAAATTGGCTTTGATATACCTTGGGATCCGGGTGGATCCATTACTTGAGCACTTTATGCCTAGCTTAATGGCTTTAAAAAAAGTGCTGCCAGGGAGACAACCCTGAAGTATTAGAGAGTCATTTATTTTTTTGAGTGCTTTTATAAAGTTTAAAAACAAAAAATATTGAGGGGAAGCTAAAAACTTTTTCAAAAAGGGAAGCGATTGAAAGGTGGTGCACTGGAGAAGTGAGGGTCGACCTTGAACACTTGTGTTCATGCTCATTGAAAAAATGTAGAATTTTTAATGAAAGTTCTCGCAAAAATAATTATCCCCTTATGCAAATCATTTGTATTGTAAAATTAGTGTGCCAAGATTTTCCTTTAGGATGGGTAGATTGCTTGTTGGTATGTGCGGGCAAAAACAGAAACTTTGGCTGTAGTGCGTGATTTATCATTTTTTTACTCGAATGTCAAAAGCTTATGAAAACTTTTGCACAGTCTTACTATACAACTTTTTTATTTTGTCCTAGTTTTTCAGAATTTTTGGAGTACCAGAAGAATGGTAGATGTTCATATTGCTACAGACTGTCATGTTTAAGACAAATTCTGTTTTTGATGCATTGTTTGCCTGTTTTGATGAAACTATCGATTTTTATCGGTGGTATAAGCCATGAAAAAGTTATAATACAGTAGTTGCAATGCCAAAACAAAATATGAATGGGTTTGCAACAATACTTAGGGTAGTGATTTGCTTTATTATACTAATGGATCTTACCGAGATTTCTGTTGAGTTTTGTGCAGATGAAGTGATCAAAGATCGAGGAGGTCTCGATATGAGGAGGAGGAGAGTCAAGAGCTCAAGCTTGGGGATGACCAAGGCACCCTAAGTAAATATTCAAGGATATTCAAGCGTCTAAGCTTGGGGATGACCCAGAAGGTATCTCATCTTTCTTCAAGAAGTAACGGTATGTTTTCGTTCTCGTTTCATTCATGTGATATGTGTGAATCTTGGAGTGTCTTTTGTGTTTATTTTTCATTTTTCTTTTATGCACCATGCTGGTATGAGATAGTCCATGGTTGATTTCTAGAATGCTCGTTGCACTTCACTTATATGTTTTAAGTGTGGCTTTATATAATGCTTCATGTGCTTCACTTATATAATTTGAAGTTTGGATTGCATGTTTCCCTTCACATAGAAAACCGTTATTTGTAGACTGTTCTTTTTCTTCACTTATACTTATTAGAGCATGGTCTTTTGTACAAAGAGTTAAACTCTCTTGCTTCACTTATACCTATTTAGAGAGTCAACGGGAATTGGACAATTGCATGGTTAGTCATAAAATCCTACATAAAACTTGTGGACCACTGAATATGATACGTTTGATTCCTTACAATAGTTCACTAGTACAGCGAGGTGATATACAAACAGTTTTTAACCCCTTTCCGTGATGGCATTTGGAACCATCGCCAAGTGAGTGTGGGCGATAGGGGGGTCCTTCCCACATGACCTAGAAACCGTTGGGGATATGCCCTCCTGGCACACACACTCGGCAAAATGAGGTTGTGTGCGACCAAAGCGATCAAATATGGTTATACGTACAGTAGTGCTAATAGAAATACAATTATACAGGCGAAACCATTTCTGGTCGTAAGTACATACCACACATTCAGTCCCCGCTAAACATTTCTGTTCATATATGCACCACACAGTCGCTCCAGGGAAATCGTTTTCGTTCGTAGGTACATCACACACAATTTTCCCCGTTAATCGTTTCTGATAGCGTTGCCATTGCACACTATATTAACAATTTTATCATTTACGTTATTGAATGCATCACACACAATGCGTAGAAGGAATTGTGTGGCAAAGGTTGTCCATCACAGATAGTTTTTATGTGGTAAACGTTTGCGCAAGGTGGCCTAACGCAAACAGTTTTCAAGAGAATGTCGTGTGTGATTGTTCATTGATCCAACACGGTTTATTCCTAGAAACTATGTGCGTTGCCTGAGGTCATCGCCCATGGTGTTTCCTGAATAACCGTTTGCAATAGAAAACCCCAATTAGCAGGCTAATTGGCCATTTGCAGGCTAATTGCCCTATTATTAATAATCCATTTATTAATCTCATTGACATTCATATTAAGCACATAATATATTTCATTTCCATATTAAGGAAGTAGGATTTCATAATTGAAATACAACAAAGTACAACATGATATAGCTTCAGCACTCAGCTACCCCATTACACAACTGCACCAGCACAAAGTTTCACATGCAACATCTAGAACCTTTCGAAATTAGCATCATAGACGGTACATAGACATATGCATCTCATCTAGAAAACTACTGAAGTGGAAGGCGAATATTGAGCCTTCATTCATGTTGATGGTGTTTGCAACTTTGGGCCAGTGCCTGTGGATGATTCACCGTCCATCCTTCATCCTCTTCAGGAACACTTCAATATTGAACCATGAGTGTTGTATGAAAACCTTCCTCGCAGCCTGACCATAGAGGTGGGTTGAGAGGTAATCATCAATGAACTACTTTGGAAAGGCCTAAAAACAAGGATGTGCATAAATGTCTTCTCTATATTGGAAATGGGGCAAAGGAATAAAAAGGCAAGGTATAATAGTTAGTACCATCTTGTAGTTCACTGATGTCTTCTTCATTGTGCATACAAAGATATTGTTGTTTTTTGTCACTAATTTCTTTATCCTAACAATCTTTCTGAGTTTATTGAATTGATTGATATTCATGGAAAACTCATCTCCCCATATGGAAAAAGGGTTGAACAGTGAGTCAGAACCTCTGATAGCAGGACCTACATGTGCAAGACCAAATTGTTAAAAATCTAAATATTAGAATGGTTCATGCAATTGCACAATAATGTGCTATTAGACAACGGACCATGCACGCGCTAACCTTGATTGTAAACCTCAATGCTTCCCATTGTTTACCTGCAACACATATAAGGTAGTTAGTATAAGTAAGGGCTTGCATGCTACCAGTAAAATATATTGATGAAAACTAAGCACATTGTAGATTCATCAGATTAATTCAAGCCACATGGAAAACCCATTTATCCAAACCAAGCATGATTAAGAACTAGGAAATATAGCACTCGTATATGTTTCTCATGTATTAAGTGCAGCCAAATTCGATTTATTCCTCACATGCACAATAATACAAAATTCTACCCATGACAATTGGACATCAGATTGCAGAATTGAACAAGTAGTTAACTAAACACCACAACAAATGAACCAAACATTAACTGAGCACCACATTGCACAATATAACATACTCCTAATAGAAGATTAGATAGTTAACCAAACCAAGCATGCTTAACAACCTGGAAATATAGCAATTGTATTTATTTCTCATGTATTTAGTATAGCCAAATTCAATTTATTCCTCACATGGTATACAATAACAGAATGCACCCACAACAATTGAACATTGTATTGCAGAATTGAACCAAACAGTTAACTAAACACCACAACAAATGAACCAAACGTTAACTGAGCACCACATTGCACAATATAAGATACTCCTAATAGAAGATCAGACAGTTAACGAAACCAAGCTTGCTTAACAACTTGGAAATATAGCAATTGTACTTTTTCTCATGTATTTAGTACAACAAAATTCGATTTACTTCTCACATGGTATACAACAACAGAATGCACCCACAACTATGGAACATCGCATTGCAGAATTGAACCAAACAATTAACTAAACACCACAACAAATGAAGCTAACGTTAACTGAGGATCACATTGCACAATGTATAACCAAACCAAGCATGCTTGACAACATGGAAATATAGCAATTGTATTTGTTTCTCATGTATTTTGTAAAGATAAATTCAATTTATTTATCACACAAAATTGCAGCCCAGAGAATTGAACATCACATTTGCAGAATTGAGCCAAACAGTTAACTAAAGACGACAACTAATTAACCAAACTGTTAATAAGTGAGTACCACACTGCATGACATATAGAACATATACACTAGAGCAATAGATTCTATGGTAAAATTAGATATCACAATTCACTAGAATTTGTTAAGAAAAGGCAGGAGCAGCACACGCAACGGGTAAACCGAGCATGCTTAACCGGCGTAGCTAGCAAATGGCAAGGTGCTCCTCCAAGATCTGGGGGTCGGCAGCCACGACAACCTCGTCCGCACGAGCAACCGCGATTTGCTTCTCCGCTGCCAAATGCTCCTTGAGCTCCTGGCTATATTGCATGCACCATGACTTAGGGCGGTGGTTATTTGGTGGAGGGGTCGGTGATTTGGGTGGAAGGTGTCGCGCTGGTGGTCGGGGCATGTGGGATGTGGAAGGAGGATGGGGGTTGGGTGTGGATTACCTCCCTGGATAGACGATGTCGAGCATCGTGAAGGTGGGTCGTCGGTGAGGAGGCAGCGCTGCAAGCAAGGAGTGAAGGTTTCAACTTGGAAAGGAAGGCAGAAACGGGGGAAATGTGGCTTTTGGTAAGGTGGAGGGGGTAGGGAGGTAGATATTTCTGCGGAAGCCGAAAATTTTGAATCGGTTCAGCGAAAATACTAGCGCACAAAGTGCCATCAGACACGGTCCCTTATTCAGAACTGTGTACGATATGTGAACATCACAAACGATTCACATAGCTTAACCCGTGTGTGATGAGTTTGAACGTCAAAATTTTTGGTTTGAATTTCCCTGGTTACAGTGGTCATCCACATCCTTGCATAATTTGGACACACAAAGGAAACTACAGCACACCCACACTTCTTAGTCGAGCAAGGTCAGCAATTAAACAGAGCTAGCTGACCTAAACATTACTCTAAAAAATTAAAGACCAGCGCTCTTAATTAAACAAAACAAAGAGTACTACTATGGTTGGTGCTCGTCGATCTTTGTCGCCTCCTCCATGTACAGCTCACGCCCGACGGTCTCCTAGGGAAGGGGCTCCATGGCATCCATCGCACCATACTCGGCAAGCATCTCGCCATCCACGTCTTCCATCTCTTTGGAAAACACCGCCATGAGCTGGGAGTGGGCGGCTGCGATCTGGGCTTGGACGAGCTCCGTCGTGGCAAGGTATGCGACGGAGGAACAGACGGCTGCTTGAACGCTCTCGGCGATTGCCGACTCTTTGGCCGTGGGTTGCCGACCGTTGTCGAAGAAGCTTTGTTCGACTTGTGCGGTGACCGCCATGAGCTGGGCGTGGGTGGTCTCGACATGGTCGTGGGCGACCTCCGTCAGGGCTAGGGCCACCGCTGCGGAACGGACAACTGTTGTGCCACTCTCGCCAGTTGCTATCCCCGAGGCAGATGTTGCTGCCACCACCTGAGAAGCAACAGTGGGCGTTTGGGCTGCCCTGGCCGTCCGGTCACAGATTGCGGCCATGCTCATGCACCTTGTTAGCAAGTGCATGGCGGCTGCGGCCGCGCTCTCGCCGGAGTGGGCTGCCAAAGTTTCCCTCACGACGCGGGTCCATGTCCCCATCTTTCACCGGTGACGATTGAACAGTGAATGATATTTGGGGACCGAGCTAGTGTGCTTGACACGCCGACTATGGACTATAGCCGGCGTACCTTCTCGGGTAAGCCATAGGCATACTATACACCAACGGTGCTCCAGAATTTTTTGTACTGCATCTTACACGGTTGGTGATAATAAACTGTGTGAGATCTACTTGTTTTTTCATCTTGATTTGAATTACATAATGGGGTCACATCAGCAATGGACGGTGTTTAAATTACTAGGACTTTTATCTGCAGTGAACATGCAACTATATGTGTGCGTAAAAAAATTGGAATTATTCAGGGTTCATTTGGACATTTTATACATTAAATTGGTTTTCTAGCCATTTCAGGTGCACAATTCAAAATTTAACTACATGCGCATGCTCCAGTGCACCAACATGGATTGTAAAATCAGATATGTGTCCATGGGTTTATGCTTATGTCCCATGCAAGATATGAGGATGAATTTCGAACTCCATGGCACCGTGGCTCTCTGGCAAACGTTGAGATACTTGCTTTTGTAATTCTAGTAAATCCAAAACTCGTCCGAAATTCATGAAACTTGGCAAGCTATCATGGAGTGGCATCAACATGATGTGGTAAAAATTTGTCCCATTTGGGGGAGGTTTGGGGATAAGCTTCTCACAAACCAGAGTTT
The DNA here is from genome assembly GCF_018294505.1 of Triticum aestivum. Taxonomy (NCBI): domain Eukaryota; kingdom Viridiplantae; phylum Streptophyta; class Magnoliopsida; order Poales; family Poaceae; genus Triticum; species Triticum aestivum. The sequence goes on from NC_057812.1 coordinate 534,191,067, forward strand.
CTCACAACAAGCCTGATGGTTTCGGTAGGGAACATGCCACCTTTCGGGACGAAACGATATCCATTGCCTCTAATTTCTTTCAAAAAAATTCTAGTGTCAACATAGAACAACAGGAGTGTTGTGTTAAGTATTGGAATTTTTTCAGGGATCGTTTGGACATTTTTATACATTAACTAGGTTTTCTAGGCATTTTTTGTGCATAATTCAAATTTGAACTACATGCACATACTCTAGTGCATATAAATTGGTTGAAAAATCAAATTTGTGTCCTTGGGTGCATGCTTAGGTCCCATGCAAGAAATGGGAATGAATTTCAAACATCCTGGCACTGTTACTCGACCACAAACATTGAGATACTTGGTTTTTAAATTCTAGTAAATCCAAAACTCGTCTGAAATTCATGAAACTTGGCATGCTATCATGGAGCGGCATCAACATGCCATGGTAAATTTGTTGTCCTATTTGGGGCATGTTTGGGTATAAGCTTCTCACAAACCAGAGCTTCTCACAACAAGCCCGATGGTTTCGGTAGGGAACGTGCCACCTTTGGGGACGAAACGACATCCGTTGCCTCTTATTGCTTTAAAAAAATTTCTAGTGTCAACATAGAACAACAGGAGTGTTGTGTTAAATTTTGAAATTTTTTGGGGTCCGTTTCGACATTTTTATACATTAACTGGGTTTTCTAGGCATTTTATGTGCATAACGCAAAATTGAACTACATGCACATGCTCCAGTGCATATAAATTGGTTGAAAAAACAAATTTGTGTCCTTGGGTGCGTTCTTAGGTCCCATGCAAGAAATGGGAATGGATTTCAAACACCCTGCCACCGTCACTCGGCCGCGAACAATGAGATACCTGGTTTTTAAATTCTAGTAAATCCAAAACTTGTCTGAAATTCATGAAACTTGGCATGCTATCATGGAGAGGCATCAACATGTTGTGGTAAAATTTTTGTTCCATTTGGGGGAGGTTTGGGTATATGCTTCTCACAACTAGCCTGATGGTTTCAGTAGGGAACATGCCACCTTTGTGGACGAAATGATATTCGTTGCCTCTTATTGCTTTAAGAAA